>NW_019154147.1:7317611-7523182 GCF_002288905.1 Enhydra lutris kenyoni
CCTGAAGTAGTCTCAGCCTGCTACTTCTCCGCCATCTTGACTCCTCCTCCAGGGAGGAATAGTTTTAAAAATGTCATGCCAAAATCTTTTCAGGAGATTCTAATAATCTAATAATAAACACATATTAAAAACTAAAAGGTAAATATTTCTTTTTTCTTTGTTTCTTTGTTTCTTTTTTTCTTTTCTTTCTTTTTTTTTTTTTGCTGGACACGATGTCTGAATATTCACATGGGATGTGGGAGGCATTTCACAGGACTTACTTATGACTAATGTGTATGTTCTCCTCTTGGAAAGGCATGGTGTGTGTGGAGTGGGTTCAGGCTCCTCCAAAATCCTCATTTATCAGTTGGATATCAACTCCCACCTTCCTGATGGAGCTTCCCCCTATCTTTGGGCTCAACAGACCTGAGAGCTTGCCTAGTACATAAGCACAGCTCATTCCCCTGTGGATCTGTTATGGATTCCTGCAGGAGGGGGTCTCTGTACTCAGTGTCTGATGGGATTTATTTTCCTATAGGATGTGTGCTGAATGAAAGATTGCCTTGACTAGTCCTTGCACTTATTTGGGTATTCCTACTTGCCCCCTCCCTTTCTGTAATCCAAACAAAAAACACATTTTCTAAAAGAGCATTGAAGTACAATTTCTTTTCAGTTCTATTCAATTGCATTTTTTTTTCTTTATACCAATCAAGTGATTCTTTATACCAATCAAGATGACTTAGGAATGGTCTTTCTAGTGTCATTTTGTTGATGAAGAAACTGAAAAACCAAGAGAAAGGGAGGACCTGAGTGAGGTAACTCTAGATGATGACAGGAGTTAGGACTACATTTCCTGAGTGCTGGGCCAGTTTGATCTCTAACATGGAGTACCTGACTGTTGATTGTACTTAATAATCTTCATGGGCTTTTGAGTCAAAAGACCCAGACCTATCAATGTCTAGTTCTTCCTGATAAGCTATGGAGCCCAGTATTGTCACCTATAAAACCGGTAGAGCAATAATTAGTACTCCCACAAGATTATTGTGAGAAATAGATTATTTATAAAAAAAGGAAGTATTCTATAAAGACTGAGACATCATATAAAATGTGAGATAATATATATTGGTCTCTGCCCCCAATTCCTGGCACAGAGTTCCTAAAACGCTTATAATTTCCTAAGTGATAAGAACATTAGGGTCATCTCTTACTCTAATATTTGTCTTTGACCTGGTCTCTAACAGGATCCCTAAAACTCTTGTAAGTTCCTAAGTGATAAGAACACTAAGAGCATCTTTTGTTCTAATGAGGTGACTCTGGGAGGGCTCTTAGATAGCTCTTAGATGCAGGCTTGGACTCAGAAAGATGAAACCATGATTAGAAGTTTGGAATTTTCATTCCCATCCCCCACCATTCTCCAGAGAGTAAGGAGGAGCTGGAAATGGAGCCAATGATCTACACGATTAGCCTCCATGAAAATCTCAAAACTATGGGGTACAGAGAGCTTTCAGGTTGGTGAACACATCCACACTGTGAGGGTGACATACCCCAACTCCACGGGGACAGAAGCTCCTGTGATCAGGACTCTCCCAAATTTCACCCCTATGTATACACTCTGTGACTATATATCCATATCCTCTAGCATATCCTTTAATAAATGGGTAAATGTAAGTAAGTGTTTCTCTGAGATCTGTGACTCAGTCTAGCAAATTAATTGAACCCAAGTTAGAGGATGATGGAACCCTCATTCTATAGCTGGTTGCTCAGAAGCACAAGTGACAAACTGAACTTGTGACTGGCATCTCAAGTGAAAATCAGGAGGTAGTACTGTGGGATGAGCCCTTCTTGTGAGATCTGATATTATCTCCAGGTAGAGAGTGTCCAAACTGAATTAAATTGTAAGACACCAGCTGGTGTCACAGAGAATTTCTTGGCATGGGCAAGAGCCTCACATTTGGTGACCAGAAATGTTAGAAGTGTTCTATGTGACTAGTAAAGGAGATATAGAAGGAACACACACTAGGGAAGAATTAGGTTTTCCCCTATATAGGAAGAAAATGGCAGTTTCTTCCTTTACAAACATTAATTATTGCTACTTCTTTCTAACAATGAGTTTGCCAATTACTTTTGCATGCAGAATTTAATAGAATTGTATGCCACAAAGTTAAGACAAACTGATTTTAGAAGTACTACAAACTTTAAAAGTACGCATGTAAACTATACAAGATGAAGCAATTTCTTTGAGCTGTAAATTTGTCTTTAGTATTTCACTTTTGCAGCTGGCCATGTCCCAACAGACCTCTTCATCAGTCTCGAGTACATTGAATCCATTTTGAGAATTAGCTAAGATGTTCCAATCACTGGGCCCCGTCATTTTACCCTCAGCCACTATTTCCCTTTGGGACATCCAATGCCAAGCAGAGATCTAAGACTATATTAGACTAATGTCTCATGGGACTTCACCAGCAGGTTCCCTCGAAGATCCAGCTGTCCAACAGAAGTTTAAGGACTGACTATAATAATGATAACTAACACTTGTACAGACTCAGCTAACAAAGCTGTTACCCGTACAGTCTGCAGAGGCAGGGAACTTTTTTTTTTTCCATTTAGAAGTGGAGGCTCACTGATGTAAAGTGATTTTTTTTTTAATTTTATTTTTTATAAACATATAATATCTTTTTATCCCCAGGGGTACAGGTCTGTGAATCACCAGGTTTACACACTTCACAGCACTCACCATAGCACATACCCTCCCCAGTGTCCATACTCCCACCCCCCCCAACCCCCCTCCCCCCATTAACCCTCAGTTTGTTTTGTGAGATTAAGAGTCACTTATGGTTTGTCTCCCTCCCAATCCCATCTTGTTTCATTTACTCTTCTGCTACCCCCTTAACCCCCCATGTTGCATCTCCTCTCCCTCATATCAGGGAGATCATATGATAGTTGTCTTTCTCCGATTGACTTATTTCGCTAAGCATGATACCCTCTAGTTCCATCCACGCCGTCGCAAATGGCAAGATTTCATTTCTTTTGATGGCTGCATAGTATTCCATTGTGTATATATACCACATCTTCTTTATCCATTCGTCTGTTGATGGACATCTAGGTTCTTTCCATAGTTTGGCTATTGTAGACATTGCTGCTATAAACATTCGGGTGCAATTCCTATCAAAGTACCATCCATTTTTTTCAAAGAAATGTAAAGTGATTTTTTTCAGGTAACCTAGTGGCAAAGTCTGATACTAAATACAAGGTTTTTCCTGCTTCTGCACACTGTTGTCTCTATAAATTCCTAATGTTGAAAGGAGTCTTTATATCTTCTAGAAGCAGTATACAACATATGGATACAAATAAGGACGGAGAGAACGTCTGCCGCTCAGATTTCTGGAGTCCATACATTTGGTGACTATCTTTACATGGTATGTATTTACATGATATGTAGGCTGTTAGCATCAATGGTGAATCACAAGAGTAACATGAAAGACATTAAAGATAGTTTGCCATAACATTTGTTTTTACCTGAATATACATACCTTTCCCTGCTGGTGATGCGTTAGCATGACGGAAGGAGGAAAGGTATGCCTTGGTATTTCTATCAGTCTCCATGGGGACAGGCTCAAAGTCAAAAGCTGATGGTAGGAAGCAAAAAGTATTCTGTCTGTGAATGCCTATGAATCTCACTCTGTTCACCAGATGTGGGCAGAGACAGCTATGGGGTTTAGACACATTTAGTGATAATGCTTTTCAGCTGCTGCCCAGCTGGGGCTCAGATTCAATCTCCAATAACATCTTTGCTTCCCTCTCGTTGCATCCATGTACCCCAGGGTTGGCATAGACAAGCACTCATGATCTTTTATCATTTAGACATCTGGTGCAAAAAGAATTTTTCCCTGGGCTACTTGAAAACTCACAAACATGATTTGGCTGACCTCAAGCAGTTAGAGCTCAAGTGCATAAAAGTGTGAGAAGTTGACAGGAGGTTAGAAGCACCCTGGCTTACACACTGCATCTCACAGCCACGTGGTTCTTTCAGCTACTGGCGTTTGCCATTTCCTCTTCCAGGGCCCTTACCCTTTAAGATACTCATAGAAACTACCCAAAGGCCAGAAAACAGAGTAGGAAGCCTCACTGGGGATCACAACCCCCTGAGGCTTGTTAGCATCTATATCCACATGACCTTGACTGTCCCTCTACACACCGAGGCTCCAGAAACACACTTCTGGACTTGATAAACATCCTCTAGCTTGTCTGACCCAAATACAAAATCACTCTGTCCATGTTTTTCCTGATCTTTTCAGACACGCCCTGTGTTTGAAGATTTCTCTGCCCTATGTAGGAGCAGAAGGCCTGGCCCAGTGCAAAATGAAAATGCAGGAACCCCTATTCCAAAAGCAGGGGGACGTGTCATTCAAAGTATTTAAATACAGAACATTTTCTTTCTTGCATGGCCTTGCTTTGTTATTGTGTTTTCTATTTGATATGTAATGTCATTTTAAGTAAAGAAAAATTAAAAATTTAAATTACTAACTTTGATTTTTACCATTTGTCTTTATATTGTGCAATGCCAGCTTTAAATGCAAATGCAAGCACATTTAACTCATATGTGGAGTCACCAACACTAAGCTATTTGTATATCATGAAAGCATATGTATTTTGCTCTCACCAGAGGAGTGGGAAAACTGCATAAAATAAAATCCACTGTTTTTCTTTCACTTGTTTATACATGCACATACTACTACCTAAACTCTGTACCACTGGTTTATTGATAAGAAAGGAAGGCTGACACAATACGAGACTGCGAGTTGCCCTCTCCCTCCCTCTCCTTCTGTGCCATCTCTTTCAGCATAAGTGGTTGGCTAGTGCCAGGTGGTCCAGGAATAAGAAAGAATATGACAAAGATCCTTGGTTGTTTGTATTTCTTAGGACACTACTGCCTTCTTTCTATGTTCACAGCAAATTCTGGTTAGAATGAAAACATGACTTACCAGGATTGTCAGTCCTTCCACTTACTCAATCATAGATGTTAACATGTGTACTTGATACTTGCTTTGAGCCTCACTTATCATGCACTCTGTGATCACGGGTCCCTGTGCTCATGGGCTATCCTGTGCTCATGGAATCTTATGTTCATGGGTACCCTGTGGTCATTGTGTCCCACGCTCGTGCGGCATGTTGTGCTCAATGGTGTCTTGTGCTCATGGACACCCTTTACTCATGAAACACACCCTATTCTCATGGGCATCCTGTGTTTAAGGGCACCCTGGGCATCTTGTGCTCATGGGACGTGGTGAGCGTTATATGCAGATGAGGGAAGTAACTGAGGACATGCATATTGCACATAGCTCCTCCCTTAGGTGTGTTTCCATTGCTCCATTGTTCTTCACTTACAAAACAAATGCATCTTCACATTTTGATACATTCTTTTACTGTTGCACAGTTTTAACTGTGTGATGTCCTGTAACTCTGACCTGTGCAGGTATCCCAGGGCCCTAGCTCCATGACTCTCCAGATATTTTGTTATTCCTCCTTATGCAGACTTCTAGCCACCCATCATTGGTGTTGACAAGGGAATCAAAAACAAGCAGTTTCTAAGAAGTCACTTGGCAAATTTATTCCTGAGTTTGAACATACTAGGGTGCAACCTGTGGTGTCATTTCTAAAAATGGCTACTCTAAAATCTAATCACTGCCTCTGTGACTGCCCCTCCTTCTATTATTTACTAAAACAAACAACAAACGATGGTTTTTCACATTTCCTAGTATAACAGATGACACCACTGGGACAAAGACAGGATAAAATCTAGTAAGTGGCAATAACCATTATGAATCAAGCAGAAGAGTTTAAGATTTAGCTTTGCCACTAATGATGCAAGTAGCTTAGCCTCCAGAAGCTTCGTTTTTTTTCCTCCATAAAATGAATCACTCACCTCAAAGTATTATTTTAAGTCTCCAATGAAATAATGATTATGAAAGTATTTTGCAAACTCTAAAACATCATACAGTTTGTGAGATAATATTATTATAATAATTGTGACCTTAGTTTAGAAATAAAAAATAAATCTTTAACATTAAATGGAGAAGTGAAGTCTCTACTCCCAAAAGCACATTGTTCAAAGAATACAAGACGAAAGTCATCTCCTCTGATCCTAGCCTCCCCACTCACTCCTAGTTTCCCTACTCCCAGACAAAGAGAGGGAAAAAGATAAGACATTGGAGGTGAATGACAGCTAGATGGAGTGGGCACACCTAGACACTCGGCTATAAATTGGTTAATTAAGAGCATGTCTTCTCTGCTTAATACTAAGCTCCACAAATGGACACTTTGTTTTGCTCTTTGCTGTATCCTTAGTGACCAGCACCATGCTGGGCATGTAGTAAGTGTTCAGCAAAGATTTTTGGTATGAAAGCATAAATGAAGGAGTAAGTGAAAGAATGACAGTATGAATGCATGGCTGAGAGACAGATGAGGAGAGAAGGAGAGCAAAATGTTTAGAGACAGACAGGGTAAGGCTAAACTTCTAACTTCTAATTTTCATCCCAACTGCTTATTTATCCAGATGACAAGGCAAGCCTTTTTCAGCCTCCTTTAGCCTTCTCCTTAACCTTCTGTTAAAGATTAATAATAGCACAGTTCCCTTCTGCCATATCAAAGGAAAGAATTAGATTTCAGAAGAACATGGTCAACAGATAGGTCTGGGGAATACTTTAGGATCAGTCCTTAGTATTCTGTGTTTTTAAAAAATAGCTTTATGGGGGCACCTGGGTGGCTCAGTGGGTTAAGCCTCTGCCTTCGGCTCTAGGTCATGATCTCAGGGTTCTGGGATTGAGCCCCACATCGGGCTCTCTGCTCGGCAGGGAGCCTGCTTCCTCCTCTCTCTCTCTCTGCCTGCCTCTCTGCCTACTGTGATCTCTATCTGTCAAATAGATAAAGTCTTTAAAAAAAAATAGCTTTATGCCTAAGCATGATGGTTTGGTCAATTTCTTACCACGTGTGGCATTTTCTACATAAGAATGTTCCCATAAGTATAAACAGCCAGAACCATTAGCTGAACGTGACACATGTGCTACATGATTTTTTTTTCCCTGCAATGCAATGAAAGTTCTTTTATAAGATGCAGGTGTGCTAAAAATATTACATCCATTCTGTTTATTGTTTTTTTTCTAATGAAGCTGAAGGAATTTGCCTTGCAGAATTTGATAAAATAAGTCAACTCATTTATTGTGCACAGATAAAATGCATTTAAAAAGCATGAGTTATGAGATAAATCTTTTTTTCTCTGGTTCTCTCCTTTTTTTTCAAAAGAGTCTTTCTAAAATCTTTTTGTACTTTTTCTGTGAATACTGGGGTGCCTAGGTGGCACAGTCGGTTAAGCAACTTGACTCTTGGTTTCAACTCAGGTCATGATCTCAGGGTCATTAGATGGAGCCCCACATGGGCTCTATGCTCAGCATGGAGTCTGCTTAAGACTCTTTCTCCCTCTCCTTCAGCCCCTCCCCCTATATTTTTCTTTCTCCTCTCTCTCATATAAATAAATAAATCATAAATTCCTGTGGACACTATACAAAAAGTTTAAATTTGATTTCTTTGTGTAAAAGTGAGCCTAGATATTCTGTCACTGCCTTAAAAATAATAAATAAGTGATTTGATTTATAAACACTGACAAAATTCTACAACAAAAGAGGACCTAGTACGCATTTAGGTCTCCATGTAGTGAGTTGGATACAGGTCTTCATTGGAGTGGAGTCTTGGTTCATCATATCTGACAAGCAATAAATACAAATAAATACAAAATTGTAAATAAATAAGCAGAAAAAGCAAATAAAAATTATTTTTTAATAAATTATCAACTAAGTAATGTATAGGATTGTTCAATCACTATATTGTACACCTGAAACTAAGAAAACACTGTATGTTAACTACACTGGAATTATAATGAGAAGAAAGGAAGGAAGGGAGGGAGAAAGGAAGGAGAGAGGAAAGGAAAGGGAAGGGAAGGAAGGGAATAAGAAGGAAGGAAAAAGCATCCAGATTGAAGAGGAAAAAGTAAAACTGTTACTATTTACAGATGGCATGATACTATATACAGGAAGTCCTAACTCCACAAAACAAACAAACAAACAACCAAAACCAACAACAACAAAAAAACCCCAAACTATTAGAACTAACAAGTGAATTCAGTAATGCATACAAAATTAAGATGTATGTTAACTGTGTTTCTATATACTAATAATGAGTTATCAGAAAAAGAAATTAACAGGGGACCCTGGGTGGCTCAGTGGGTTAAGCATCTGTCTTCAGATCAGGTCATGATCTCAATGTCCTAGGCTTGAGCCCTATGTTGGGCTCTCTGCTCAGTGAGGAATCTGCTTCTCCCTCTGTTCTCTCTCTGTCTCTCTCAAATAAATAAATAAAATTTTAGAGAGGAAAAAGAAAAAGAAATTAACAATCACATTTATAATTGCATCAAAAAGTATAAAATATCTAGGAATAAATTTAACCAAGGAAATAAAAGTTCTGTACTCATAAAACTATAAGAAATTGATGAAACAAATCAAAGACCACAAAAATAAATGGAAAGACATATTGTGCTCATCGGTTGGAAGAATTAATATTGTTAAAATGTCCATATTACCTAACGCAATTTAGATCCAGTGCAATCCCCAACAAAAATAGCAATGCACTTTTTACAGAACTGTAACAAAGAATCCTAAAATTTGTATGGAATCATAAATGACTCCAAATAGCCAAAGCAATTTTGACAAAGAAGAACAAAGCTGGAGGTATCATACAACCTGATTTCAAACTATAATACAAAGCTATAGCAATCGAAAGAGTATGGTACTGGCATAAAAACAGCCTATAGATCAATGGAATAGAATAGAGAGGACAGAAAAAAACATATATGGTCAATTAATCCATGACAAGGGAGGCAAGAATATACAATGAGGAAAAGGTAGTTTCTTCAATAAATGGTGTTGGGAAAACTGGACACCTACATACAAAAGAATGAAACTAGACCACTTTCTTATATTATATACAAAAATAATTTCAAAATAGATTAAAAACTTGGATATAAGACCTGAAATCATAAAACTCCTAGAAGAAAACAGACAATAAGCTCTTTGACACCAGTCTTAGCAATACCCATTTTTGGATCAGTCTCAGGCAAGGACAACAAAAGCTAAAATAAACAAATGGGATTACATCAAAATAAAAAGCTTTTGCACAATCAAAAGAACAAATCAACAGAATGAAAAGGCAACCTAATGAATGGGAGAAATATTTGCAAATCATGTATCTGATAAGAGGTTAATATCCAAAATATTAGCTTTAAATAACTTACATACAATATTTAAAAAAACCTTGATTAAAAAAAAGACAAAGGACTTGAATAAACATTTTTCCAAAGAAGACATACAGATGGCCAACAGGCACATGAAAAGATGCTCGGCAAACTAATTATCAGGGAAATGCAAATTAAAACCACAATGAGGTATCACCTCACACCTGTCAGAATGGCTAGTATCAAAAATTAAAAAAATAACAAGTATAGGCATGAAGGTAGAGAAAAGGGAACTCTCATTACTGTTGGTAGGAAAGTAAACTGGTGTAGCCACTCTGGAAAACAGTAAAGAATTCCTCAAAAAATTAAAAACAGAACTACCATACAGTCCAGCAATTTCACTTCTGGTTATTGTCCCACAGAAAATAAAAATACAAATTCAAAGTGATATATGTGCCCCACGTTCACTGCAGCATTTTTTATAATAGCCAAGATACGGAAGCAGCCTGTGTATGTCAGTAGATGAATGGATAAAGAAGATGTGGCATACACACACACACTAGAATAGTACTCAGCCATAAAAAACAAGATCTTGCCATGTGTGACAACATGGACGGACCTAGAGGGTATTATGCTAAGTGAACTTAGTCAG
This sequence comes from Enhydra lutris kenyoni, assembly GCF_002288905.1. Lineage (NCBI taxonomy): Eukaryota > Metazoa > Chordata > Mammalia > Carnivora > Mustelidae > Enhydra > Enhydra lutris. The sequence goes on from NW_019154147.1 coordinate 7,327,523, forward strand.
AGAAAGACAGCTTCTGTATAATTTTATTTATATATGGAATCTAAAAACAAAACAAAAACAAACAAAAAAGGAACAGACTGATAGATACAGGAAACAAATTGTTAAGTCACCAGAGTGGGGAGGGGGTGGGAGGATGGGTGAAATAGGTGAGGGGTTTGAGAGGTACTAACTTCTAGTTATAATTTAAATAAGTCACAGGGATATTAAGTACAGCATAGAGAATATAGTCAATAATACTGCAATAATTTTGTGTGGTGACATGGTAATGAGACTTATCATGGGGATCATTTTGTAATGTACAAAAATATTAAATCACTATAATATACACCCAAAACTCATAGGATACTGTATATCAATTATACTTCAATTAAAAAAACCCTGATGTACAGTCATTGTGACTTCTAAGTTCAATTAGGTGAATTCTCTATTTTGTTATCCAAATTCTTATATCAATAAAAAGGTCATCATAATTGCCAGTTAGTGTTATATTACATTGCAAGGGAGTAGCAGCAAGATTAAGTAGTATCATTACTGAGAGGACAGAAATTGGGTTCCTTTTGTTAGTGCTCTTGGCCTATAATATGTGTACTTGGCTCTGCATCCCTCAGCTGCCCCTAGTTCCAACAAACATTCTTGAGGAAAGCTTAGAGGTATTGATGCTTCCAGGAGGATTCACTTTTTCTTCTGACTCTCTTTGGGAAGCACTTCCGGATTGATGATCTCACTCTTTTCCTGTGAGCGTTCATAAAGACTTAATAATGAGCACTAGAGGGGACTTCATAAACGTAGACAAATAACTACTAGGTGGTTGTGACTTAACAATGACAAGCTCACACAGGCCCTGGAGAGTTCAAGCCCCAGCCAGGCAGAGTAGAGATCTTGATGATGACCAGATAATTCAGTGGACACTCTAGGTGGGTAACACCTAAGTAGTGACACTGAACTAACACTGCACTGAGGAGGACTCTGGGAAGAAGGGAAAGAGGAAATGGGAGGGGGGTAGAATGCAGATAAGAAAGAAAGAAAAATTAAAAGGCAGAATTTTAGCAGACAACTGACTCAGCTGGCATTAGTCATTTTGCAATTCTCCCTTCCAATCTCTTCCTTCTTAACATTCACATATGATTGGTGGAGCTATAGGCAGCTGTGTTGCCACCTGAAGCACTTGAGGCTGAAAGCTGGCACTAAGGTTGTCAGAGCAGAACAGTGGAAAGAATCCGGTATAATCACGACACTGCAGCACCACTGCTATGATGCTAACTGCTTACCCCAGCCTTTGTGTTACACATCTTGTTTAAACAACTATTATTTTGGTTTTCTTTTGTATGCAGCCAAATTTTTAAAAAAGATTTTATTATTTATTTATTTGATAGAGAGAGAAAGAGCACAAGCAGAGGGAGCAGCAGCCAGAGTCAGAGGGAGAAGCAGCCTCCCCTCTGAGCAGGTAGCCCAACACAGGCTCTATCCCAGGACCCTGGGATCATGACTGGAACCAAGGGCAGACGCTTAACCAACTGAGCCACCCAGGTGCCCCATATGCCACCAAATTAAACCTTAACTGAATCACAAATTAGTAGAACAGACAGGAAAATCTAAAAAATAGATGAAAATATGTACAATATTTGATTAATAAAGATAAACATGATAATAGTAACACTTCAAATAAGTAAGGAAAAGATAGACATTTCAATAAATGTCACTGGAAATGGGATAACCATCTGAAAAAGAGAAATGGGAACCCTGCCTCAAATGTTCAAACTAAATTTCACTTGGATCCAAGATTTAAATGTTAGAAATAAAACCATAAAAGTGATGAGGGAGCAGAAGGCTAGCTAAAGACAAAGTACAAGCTGACACCCTGCAAACCAACCTCCCACCCCCCACCCCCCCATACACACCTATGGGTGGGATATGCTTGACATTCCTCTAGGAAGCTCCCAACTGGCTTAATGTTAATGCCTTACTAGGAGGAAAAACCACCTTAACTTGACAATGGCAAAGGCCTCCAGTATCTTGTAGGTCCTCCTTAGCATACGAAAGTTCTTTTGAAAACCTCCTTTTTTCCCTACCCCCTACTCCCAGGTATATAATCAGCCACCCCTCACAACACTGGTGCAACAACTCTTTCTGTCCATGGGTCCTGTCTCCATGATTTAATAAAACCACCTTTTTGCACCAAAGATGTCTCAAGAATTCTTTCTTGATCATCAGCTCCAGCCTTCACCCCATCACAACTCACCTAAATTCCAAAACTACATCAAAAGTGAAGAAGAAAATGGACCTTCAACTCTATGTTCAACTAATCTCTGTCAAATCAGGAAAAATATCTGGTGGAAAAAAAGACAGTGTCTTTAATAAGTGGTACTGGGAAAATTGGACAGCTTACATATAGAAGAATGAAACTGGACCATTCTCTTATACCATACACAAAGATAAACTCAAAATGGATGAAAGGCCTCAATGTGAGACAGGAATCCATCAAAATCCTAGGGGAGAACATAGGCAAAAACCTCTTCGACAGCAGCCACAGCAAGTTCTTTCAAGACAGGTCTCTGAAAGCAAGGGAAACAAAAGCAAAAATGAACTTTTGGGACTTTATCAAGATAAAAAGCTTCTGCACAGCAAAGGAAACAGTCGACAAAACTAAGAGGCAACCCATCAAATAGAAGATATTTGTAAATGATATTAAAGATAAAGGGCTGATACCCAAGATCTATAAAGAAATTCTCAAACTCAACACTTAAAAAAACAAATAACCCAGTCAAAAAATGGGCAAAGGGCATGAATAGACACTTCTCCAAAGAAGACATACAAATGGCTAACAGACACATGCTCAACATCACTAGCCATCAGGGAAATAGAAATCAAAACCACAATGAGATAACAACTTACACCAGTTAGAAGGGCAAAAATTAACAAAACAGGAAACAAGAAATGTTGGCGAGGATGTGGAGAAAGGGGAACCCTTTTACACCGTTGTGGGAATGTAAGCTGGTATAGCCACTCTGGAAAACAGTATGTAGTTTCCTTAAGATGTTAAAAATAGAGCTACCCTACAACCCAGCAATTGCACTACTAGGTATTTACCTCAAAGATACAAATAGAGTGGAAAGAAGGGGCACATGCACCCCAATGTTCATAGCAGCAATGTCCACAATAGCTAAACTGTAGAAGGAGCTAAGATGCCCTTCAATAGATGAATGGATAAAGAAGATGGGGTTCATATACACAAGGGCCATCAGAAAGGATGAATACCCACCCTTTGCATCAACATGGATGGAACTGAAGGGGATTATACTAAGTGAAGTAAGTCAAGCAGAGAAAGACAATTATCACATGGTTTCACTCATATATGGAACATAAGCAATAACACGGAGGACCATAGGGGAGAAATCAGAGAGGGAGATGAACCATGAGAGACTACGGACCCTGGCAAAAAACTGAGGGTTACAGAAGAGGTGGGGTGGAAGGATGGAGTAACAGGGTGATGGGTACTAAGGAGGGTACCTGTTGTGATGAACAGTAAGTGTTACACACAACTAATGAATCATTAAACACTACATCAAAAACTAATGATGTACTATACAGTGGCTAATGGAACATAATAAAAAAAAAGTGCAAGAAGAAATCATAACATTTTCAAAAAGAACCCCAGAGGAGAAAAGATCTTTTTAAATATGACACAAAATGTAAAAGCCATAAAAGACTGATAAATTCAATTATGCAAAAATAAAAATAATGTGTACAACATAGCAAAAATGTATAATGAGTCAAAAGAAAACTAACAGAGAAAAATATTTTCATGTCATATCATAGGTAAAGGATATCTTCCTTGATATATAATGAGTTCTACAACCAATTTAAAAAAAAAAAAGACCTCTGACACAACAGAAGAGTTAGAAGGTGTGAACAGAAGGGTCACAGAAACAAAACAAAACAAAACAAAAAAAAACACACATGGCTCCTAAGCATATGAAAAGAGTGCTTAATTTCACTTGTGACAAGGAGAATACAAATTAAATTTGAATGATATAGCATTTTAAGTCATCAAATTGAGATATCATGGTGGTGAGAAGTAGGGCTTTACTTTCACATATTTTTAGTAAGAATATAATTACCTCAAATACGAGTTAAGAAAATCTGACAATAAAGGGACACTTGGGTGGCTCAGTTGGTTAACTGTCTGCCTTCAACTCAGGTCATGGTCCCAGAGTCCTAGGATCAAGTCCCAAGTCCGACTCCTTAGTGGGGGGTCTGCTTCTCCCTCTGCCTGCCGCTCCCCCTGATTGAGTGCTCGCTTGCTCTCTCTCTCTCTGACAAATCTTAAAAAAAAAAAAAGAAAAAAGAAAAAGAAAATTTGGCAATATCTTTTTTAAGATTTTATTTATTTATTTGACAGAGAGCAAGAGGGAAAGCACAAGCAGGGGGAGGAGCAGCAGAGAATGGGGAGAAGCAGGCTCCCCACTAAGCAGGGAGCCCGATGTAGGACTCAATCCCATGACCCTGGGATCATGACCCGAGCCGAAGTCAGTCACTTAACCAACTGTGCCGCTCAAGTGCCCTGGCAATATCTTTTAAAATTAAAAATGCACATAGCTTTTGACTCCTTGATTCTACCTCTAGTTATTTACCCTAAAATATATTCCCACATTTGTGAAAGGATTTATCCATTTATCAATAAATGAGTGCCTACTCTATTTAAAACATTTTTTCCAGGCACTATTTATACAAAGATACACTCACTGGATATCACATATTTTGTGATAGAAGAAAGTTAGAAACAGTCTAGGTATCCATGAATAAAAAGGCCAGACAAAATAAATTATGGTACATCCATACAATGACAGATCATGAATCTATTACAAAGAAGCAGGAACAAGTCTTGCAATATGGAAAGATTTTTCAAAATACAAGCTTCCTGAAGGTGTGGGTTTTTGTTTTGCTTACTACTGTATCCATAGCACATAGAAGGATGTATATAGCACCTATTAGACTTGCAATAAATCTTTGATGAACTAACAAAGTGGAAAAGGCAAAGCACATTTCTAAATGTATAGACAACCTTTGGGCACATAAGAACTGATAACTCAGATTCTTTCCTAGGACAGTATTAGGGAATGGGGCACCAGGGAGTGAATCAGGCTCCTTTCACACCATACAACTCCTTGTACCTTTTGAACGCTCTCCCATGTGAATTAATTGCCGCTTCAGAGAAGTACACATGTTCACATCTGCATCTCTTCAGATCCTTTTTTGCCTCCCTACAGGTGATGGCTTGAATAGAAATTAGCATTCCTTGGTGGCTTCTGAGATACTTCCAGCAAAATGCTAGGCATTTTTCATAACTGTATTCATCTTGCTAACATTTAATAGGGGCATGTCTGTTAACCCTCACCCACTCACAAGCAATTCAGTTGAGATTTCAAGGAGTGAAGTGACTCATCCCCACATACAAAGATGTGTGTGGGCCCTCCAGGGCCCTGTGAGAAAACGATAACCTGCACGGTCACTCAACAGTTTCATGAGGTGTTATTTGCTGGTTGGCTCTGCTCAGAGGCTTTACCAACACCCCACCCCACTCCCACTTGTGACACACACACCTTCTCAGTCTGGACCAATATTCCACAGCTGTGTTTCTGAAGGGCCCTATGATTATGTCTCCCCAAACTCTAACTCAGCACAATACACTTTCCTGCATCGTTAACGGTCTCCCACACTAGAGAATCAATGCCTTTAATGAGGGAGCCGAAGGCTAGCTTAGGACAAAGCACTCTGTAACCTCCCCCCAACACACACACACTCCTGGGTGGGACATGTCTGATGTTCTTCCAGGAAGCTCCCAACTGTCTTAATGGTCATGCCTTGCTAGAGGGAGAAACAACCTTAACTTGACAATAGCAAGTCATCCAGTATCCTAAGTCTTTAATATATGAAAATCCTTTTAAAACCTCCCTTTTTCTTACCTCCCCTCACAACCCTGGTTCAGCAGCTCTTTCTGCCCATGGTTCCAGTCCCAGGCTTTAATAAAACTACCTTCTTGCAACAAAGACATATCAAGAATTCTTTCATGGCATCAGCTCCAGACCCCACCCCACCGAACATCACCTGTCCAAAACCCCATCACCTTGAGGCAGGAAGGTGATGTCTCATGACGTATCAATGCTTCTGTAGTTCTGACATCTAGTGCAGTACCCAGAGTAATTCCTCAACCAATGTTTGAAAAACGCATATATGAAGGATTGAATTAATAGTTCAGATGTCTTTTGCAAAGAAATCCCAACCCCATGGGTCAGTATTTTGGTAACATGTTAGAGGCTTGACCATTCCCTCAAATGGAGAGAACTCATTCAATGGATGAAAGTAAAATGTACCTGTTGAAGAGATAGATCACCATCAGAATCAGGGCAATAGTACTGAGACTCCAGTAGAAGGCCAAGCCAGAGATCCCATCAGGAGAAGAGATGAAAGGCCAAAGCTCCACAGGAACAAGCTAGTTGCAGAGTGTAAGACAGAACAAGTTCAAACTCAAGGTTGACCTTGAGTATAGCAAGAGCTTGGGCCTTGGTTATGAAGGGTGGGAGTGCAGAAGTTCAGGGGAAGTTAGGGTGGCTAAAATATACAAAGTTGGGCTAGAGAAAATGTTAGTTCTGAGTTTACATAAGGGATCTTACCTGTTATGCCAAAAATTGTTCCCAGATGATGTCTTCCTACCTGTGCAAGAAACCGCTGACATTTCCCCATTTTGTTTATTGATCAGATCCAGCTAAAGTTGTGACTATACTAAAGTGAGTAGGGGAGGACCGAACATCCAGATTTCATCTGCTGAACTTTGAGTCAAAACCATTCTATGTTGTATTTAATTACTTCTAAATATTTTGTGGATTAGTTGTGCTAATTAGTTGTGCTAATTAGTTGTGCACAACAGTTAGTTGTGCCTCCCAACCATATTAAAAATCTCCCCATGGGTGGGAAACTTTCTTGGCATCCTTTACCAGGCTTTGCACAGCACTGGACACATACAGTACTTGATGATCTTTTGCTGATTGACTAATTGAAATGTACATCCTGCCCATAGGCAAGACCTAAAATAGTGCACTATGTTCTTGTTCAGACAAGTTTCTTGTCTGAACTTGTCTGAACAAGACAATAAACTTGTCTGAACTCTTGTCATTTGCAAATCCTTTTTACTCAGCTGTGGAATGTGCCTTTCTAGGTTAAAGTACCCATGTATCTGAAGTAAGTTAGCTCTCCTTGGCAGATTCTGGTTTTTAGTCATACCTTCATTATTTTCAGATTCTATTTGTACAAGCCTCTCACAGGGTAGAATTTACTCTGGATTTAGGTGCAAATGCATCAGTTATGAGTATTCTGATGAAGCCTGAAGAGAGACACTCAGGCCCCAGCCTCTGCTCTCCTGCCAGCTAGTCATTTCAGATTTGGCCAGGCTTGCCACCAGACTTGGCCCCAGCTTCCTTAACCTTGAGTGAGTCTCCAGCTGGATGGCGGCTAAAATGCCTTCAAGTACCGTCCTTCTGTGAGATTTTGTGATAATGGCTTTAACTGTGACTTTCCTCTGCAGTTAATAGTACACCCTGCCACCAAAGACCTAGAAGAAGATGGGACAGACCACATTTAGCCTTTTATTTACAATCTCAGGAGTAACTCAATTTTTAATGCTGGGGCAGCAAGCTAAGGAGACTTCTTCTAGTCTATTTTCCCCAGAAATTATATTAACATGCAGGTGGCTCACCCATCTCACTGCTAATCATTTCTTTGACATAAAGATATCCAATATTCCTCTTAAATATGAACATGTTGGGCATGAGGAAGGGATAACACATTATCCTATCAACTGGGTGTTTCAGATTGACCTTGAGGGATCAAGCAAAGGATGCAGCATGGGGGGAAAAAAAAGAAAGAAGGAAAGAAAGAAACAGCAATATATTTAAAATTTACACAGCTGTGTAGCATGTGGCATTTTGTTTTTTCATCTGCAAGGTGGAATAATAAAATATCTTGTATTACCTGATGGCTAAAGAATGGATGATATCTCAGGAAATCAAGTACACAGAAAATAGGTGAGAGGCCATTCAGTGAGGTACTGTGGCTATGAGTCCTAGAGCTCAGCCTTACAGGGCCCAGGGTTCCTCTGTGGGAGAGAATGCCAAATGATAAAGGAAGGGAGCAAAAATGGGACACACCTCACCTAAGACCACGCAGCTCAGAGAATTTTCAGAATTCAGCTATAGATCATCTGCCTCCATAAACAGATAGATAACCCAGAATGTTAAAGAGAACAAAAATAAATTTTTTGAAGAGAAAAAGAAAATTAAAATTTTTCTCAAATTGATTCTGTAGGTATTTATTAATGTACAATTACTCACCTTAATCCCATCTCTCAACCAGGCTGGGGTTTTCCTCTCTCTGATTTATCAATACTAAATTTGCTGGAAGTTTTCAAAACCAGCACGTATGGCCCCCCTTACAAGACTCCCTAAAAGGCTGCCTTATCTAGCCTCCTGGATTTCTACAGTACCCATAATTGAGCAGACATATGTATATTCTCATAGTTTCCAAAGGGGTGTGAAATGATATATTCAATTAGTTTAGTCTAGCAGTATTTGTAGACATGCACTTGACTAGTGTTTCATTGCTGCAGCCTGTGGTCACCCTTGGCATTTCATTTATAAATCTAATTTGGATTGCTGGCTCCAAGACATCCAAGACAAATCTGGAGGTTAAAGTCACATCTGTATTCCTATGTTTCGGGTGGAAATTATGGTGATAATGAGAGGGTCTTAGAGAATAAATGGAGAAATTTGGGGACTGTCTTCAAGTTGTTTAAACACATGTGTTTAGTTCTGCCAGAAAAGACTGAAAACCTCCAGAATGCAGCCTTCCTTCCTATGCTGCAGAAGAGTTTGCCAATTCTCCTCATTTACAAGAACTCATGTCCTAACAAAGCCACCCCGGAGTAGGGTCAAGTTCTCATTAGGGACCACTTTTTTAAAGAGCTATACCACACTTGGCTTGCCATTGGAGAGCTCTACAGAGAGGCTGTACTCTGTGAGTACTCCCCAACTTGAAATTAAGTATCTAATTGCAAACAAGCCTGTCTTGAGACAGGAGAGGGTTTGAACCCTACTGAACAACCATCTCTCCCAGCATAAGCCACTATTTACAAATAAAAGGGCAAGCTTCTGCAGTCCAATTAAAGTTGGGTTAAAGTTTGTCGTGAATAAGCAAAGAGACTACCAGTAGCCAACAACAGTTCAAGCCAATTATCAAAACCCAAACCAGAACAGATTCTCAGAGAGTCCTGTTCCAAACTGTGTAGCCTCAGGAAGAAGAGAATTAGAATACAGTGAAGTACTTTGCACTTGCCACTTTTATTTTATTTTATTTTATTTTTTTTAAAGATTTTATTTATTTATTTGACAGAGAGATCACAAGTAGACAGAGAGGCAGGCAGAGAGAGAGAGAGAGAGAGAGGGAAGCAGGCTCCCTGCCAAGCAGAGAGCCCGACGCGGGACTCGATCCCAGGACCCCGAGATCATGACCTGAGCCGAAGGCAGCGGCCTAACCCACTGAGCCACCCAGGCGCCCGCACTTGCCACTTTTAATCCCACCAGTTTGAAAGATTTACATCTTGTATCCAATTATTGGCAACAACATATGACATTTGAAAAGTTAATGAAGTAGAAGGATTGCAAGAATGGATAGATGTTTGTATTTCCTATGGGCTTATACCCCAAAATAAACTTGAATAAAGAATATGAGCACATTTTCTAGTCTCTTGTTACCCCCCTCACCATTATTATGGTGACTGATATTTTTATGATGTATTTAATTAACATGTTGGTAGTTTACAATTGAAAGAACACTAAATAAAGATGCCTTTACTAAATAATAAAAGAATCCACCAGCCATAAGTATCTTCCTAATGAAATAATTTATGAAAACTCAATTTATTAGCATAAACTAAATTAGATCCTTCTTCTCTTCTTTAATGGCCAAAATTGTGTCCCCTACCACCAACATTCATATGTTGAAGTCCTAACTCCTCATAACTCAGAATGTTACTGTATTTAGAATCAGGGCCTTATAATTTTTTCTTGATGGCCTGGCACGATGTGCTGGATAAAAGGAAGTGCTGCAATTAGGCTTTTAGCAATGCAGTGGTGAGGTGTGGGGAGAGGGGATGAGGCCTATTAATGTGGGAAACAAAGACAAAAGAAAAATTAAATTCCCGAACTACTTATAGTCCATTCACGAGTCTTTGAAACAGGCAGACTGACATTCCTGGAGGAGCTCAGCTGCCTCAATGTTAATACTTTGTAAGGGCAAAAGGCAATCTTAGCCTGATCCCCCCACCCCCACCCCTGGGATCCTGTAAACCTTTTTTAACATATAAAAATTCCTGGGCACCTGGGTGGCTCAGTGGGTTAAGCCTCTGCCTTCGGATTGGGTCATGATCTCAGGGTCCTGGGATCGAGTCCCACATTGGACTCTCTGCTCAGCAGGGAGCCTGCTTCCCCCTCTCTCTTGCCTGCTGCTCTGCCTACTTGTGTTCTCTCTTTCTGTCAAATAAATAAATAAAATCTTTAAAAAAAATTCCTTTGGAAACTTCCTTTATCTCTACCCTCCAAGATATATGTTGGCAGTCACCCCCACGAATATGGCCCACTGATATACTTCTGAAGGATTTCATGACTAAGATTTTATTAGGCAGTAATAAATAATCTTTTCCTAACAGCTAAGCCCCCTCAAGGTCCTGAAAATCTTGTTTCCAAAATTTCTTAGAGACTTATGCTATCCTTAACCCTCTCCCAACTTGAAACTATATAATCACCACTCCTCATGATCCCAGTGCCGATCTTTCTGCTCATGGGTCCTGTTTCCGTGCTTTAATAAAACCACTTTTTTTGCCCCAAAGACATCTCAAGATTTCTTTCTAGGCCATCAGCTTTGAACCCTAATGTCTTTCTTACGTCACTGTGATTAGGTCTCTTTCATGAACAAGTGCCTCTCGATTTCAATTTCATCCATGTTTCTCATACCCTCTCTCCTTAAGTGGGTAGCTAGAGTGGGCTAGAGTTGGGTATTTCTTCTCTCCCACATGGAAGGTTAGAGTCAGCTGTTGGACATTTTCCTTTCCCCACATCAGTTAGGCTCTGATAAACCCCCCAGAGCTTAGGCTCTGGTTAAATAGCTTTCCCTGAAGGTAGACCTTCTTAAGGAGAACAGAGTGCTCTGGTGTATTTCCGAATGGTTCATTTTCCTCTTTGCCTTTTAGAAGCATGAGAAGAATTATCTCTAGTATTCAGCATGAAAACTGGCAAAGCTCTGGAAAGTAAAACTCATAAAAGTGTGTGTGTGAGGCATGGTGGGGGGACACAATGTCTGGGTCCTCCTAGAGTTTTTATCTCTCAGACTTGTCCACATTGAACTTCCAAAAATTTGTCCATCACAATTCAGGTTTCTCTGTCTCAGCACTGCTTCCCACAGTGATTTCAGCTCTGGTAAATTGTGATTCTCCATATTTGCCTGTCCTTCAATTTTAGTGGCAGTGGCTTACCCTGTCACTTCACTTCCCTTACAAATCTAAGAGCTGTTCATTTTTTAGTTCATTCAGCTTTTTGTCTGTTGCTAGAATGGAATGGAAACATCTAAGCTTCTTATATGTCAGACTGGACTCTAGAAATGAAATATGGCTTTAAAGAGATAATTAAGGTAAAATGAGATTATATGGGTGGGCCCAATCCAATATGACTGCTGTCCTTATAAGAAAAGATTAGGACAAAAAACACACAGACTGAGGAGTGACCATGTGAAGACACAGAGAATGCAACCATCTGCGAGCCAAGGAGAGAGACCTCAAAAGAATTCAAATCTGCTGACACCTTGATCTTGGACTTCAGCTTCCAGAACTGTGGGGAGATTAACTTCCATTATTTAAACCATCCTGTCTGTGATATTTTGACATGGTAGCCCCAGAAACTAATACACCTTCTTTATCTCTTTTCAAGAGGCTCACCATCACTTAAATTATTCATCATAATAAACCCATATTGGGTGATATAGACATAGACATACACAGATATGCTGGTGTGTGTGTATGTGTGCATGTGTGTATAAATATACATAGCGAGACATATGTGTGTGTGTATATATATATATAGAGAGAGAGAGAGAGAAAGAGAGAGACACATATATATACATATATATTTAACATATATAACTTGATCTAACTGATGATTTTCTCTTCAAAATGTGCCACATGTCAACTTGCTGATAGCTAAAAAGGTTTAAGTAAATTTGAAACTCATTCACCTGTAATAATTGTGAAGGAGTTGAGATTTTATTCCTCTCACAAGCTAAAAAGTTAGCTTGCTAGTTTCATAGATGCTGGCAGAAGACATGAGACTGTTCGGTCAGAGACAAAGAGTTTTGTTACTCATAGCACAGAAGGTAGGTTGGGGTTTGTGCTCACAATGATTTCCTTTGCCCCCAAAGTCTCAAGGGAGTAACACAAATGTGAGGCCAAGTGGATGCTCTTTACACAATGGATTCACATCACAGCTTGAGGAACTCATACTTCAAAACCTCCATTTCTTACTATGAACTGCTAGTTTCTCAGAAGGAAACATTATCTTCATTACTTCAGACTATAAATAAAGCTGCCCTCTCTCCTGGAGGCAGACACCATTTAAATATTCCAAGGCTGTTTTTATATAGGTCTTTGAAAAAATAGTCTGGAACAAAGGCAATCTTACTCAGAGTCTCTACTCAAAGACATGCAGAAACATAAAAGTTCCATGGTAATTGCCTCCCAACAATCATTTTAAAGGATAGTTCCTTTGACATATATTATTAACTATTAAAAATATTTGCAGAAGCCCAATTTGTAAATGTTTATTTTGGAGAAAGCACTTGGGTAATGATGAATTAGTACAGCTATAAATTAATATAATACTTGACAACAGATTATATAATTTATAATCTCTTAGAAAATAATATCTTTAGCTTAATTGAAAATTTAAAAATTCCTATTAATAAAAAATTCTTTGTTTTAAACAGATTTATAAGACATAAATTATAAGAATTTAAGATCAATTATAAGACAGAATGTTTCCTTAAAGTTGAAGTTTGAGGAAAAACAGTTTAATACTGTTAAACCTCTTCCTCCCTCTTAAAAATATTTTCCTCACCAGTTACCAGGATAAACTCTGACCTGGATTTCCTCTTAGTTCTCTGGATGCTCCTTCTCAGTCTCCTTTACTGGTTCTTGCCCTTTTCCTTGGCCTCCTAACATTAGAGTGGCCCCAGAGCTTAGTTCTGGGACCTCTTCTCTTCTCTATTTAAACTTACTTTCTTGGTGCTATCATCCATCTTCTCGTGTTATGGACTCAAAAGTATGTCTCTCCAATCTGGACCTCTCTCTCTCCAGACTTTTATGTTCAATTGTCCAATTGCCTAATCAACAACTCCTTTAGGGTTGAGATTAAGATGGAAGAGTAATAGGGGAACCCTGTCTTTGTATTGTCCCTCTAAACACAACTGGATAAATACCAAATCATTCTGAATCCCTGAGAAATTCATCTGAGGCCTGAGAAAACAAATAAACAGCTAAACTAAAGACAAGCTATGGGATGGGAGAAGATATTTGCATATGACTTATCTGATAAAGGATTAATGTCCAAAATCTATAAAGAACTTATCAAACTCAACACCCTAAAAACACATAATCCAGTTAAGAAATGGGCAGAAGACAGGAATAGACATTTTTCCAAAGAAGACATCCAGGTGACTAACAGACACATGAAAAGATCCTAACATCAGTCATTATCAGGGAAATACAAATCAGAACTACAATGAGATACCACCTCTTGCCTGTAAGAATAGCTAAAATTAACAACAAAAGAACAACAGATGTTGGTGAGGATGCAGAGAAAGAGGAACCCTCTTAACACTATTGGTGGGAATGTCAACTGGTGCAGTTATTCTAGAAACAGTATGGAGGTTCCTCAGAAAATTTAAAAATAGTACCACCCAATTACCCAGCAATGGCACTACTAGATATTTACACAAAGGACACAAAAATACTGATTCAAAAGGGTACATGTACCCCAATGTTTATAGCACCTTTATCAACAACAGCCAAATTATGGAAAGAGCCCAAATATCCATCAACTGATGAATGGATAAAGAAGGGGTGGTATGTATATATATATATATATACATATATATGTATATATGTATATGTATGTGTGCATGTGTGTGTATAAAATGGTATATTACCCAGCCATCAAAAAGAATGAAATCTTGGGGTGCCTGGGTGGCTCAGTCAGTTAAGTGGGATAGAGTCCTGCATCAGGCTCCATGCTCAGCAGGGAGTCTGCTAGAAATTCTTTCTTCCTCTCCCTCTACCCCTCCCCCAGCTTGTACATGCTCTATCTCCCCTAATAAATAAGTATTTTTTTAAAATTTTATTTATTTATTTGACAGAGAGAGAGAGATCACAAGTAGGCAGGCTCCCCACTGAGCAGAGAGTCGGACGCAGGGCTCGATCCCAGGACCCTGACATCATGACCTGAGCCGAAGGCAGAGGCTTAACCCACTGAGCCACCCAAGTGCCCCAAATCTTTTTTTTTTTTTAAGAAAAGAATGAAATCTTGCCATTTGCAACAATGTGGATGGAGCTAGAGTGTCTTATGCTAACCAAAATAAGTCAGAGAAAGACAAATATTATATGATTTCACTCATATGTGGAATTTAAGAAACAAAACAGATGAACATAGGGGAAGAGGAAAAAACAAACACCTCCCCCCGAATAAAAGAAAAAAAAAAGGGGAAGCAAACCATAAGAGCTCCTAACTATAGAGAGCAAATTGAGAGTTGGTGGAGGGGAGGTGGGCAGGGATGGGCTAAGTGGGTGATGTGTATTAAGGAGGGCATTTGTTGTGATGAGTACTGGGTCTTATAGGTAAGTGGATGAATCACTAAATTTTATACCCAAAACCAGTATTATCCTATATGTTAACTAACTAGAATGTAAATAAAAATTTTGGGGAAAAAAACTCCCCTAGATATCTAATAGATATCTCAACCTTAACATGTTCAAAATGGAACTGCTGATTTTTCACCCAAATCTCTTCCACCCATAGCCTACTCATGTCTTGGCAGTTCATGGCAACTCCAGCCTTCTAGGTGCTCAGGTTTCAAAATGTGGAGTCATCCTTGTCACCTTGCTTTCTCTCATGTTCTACGTTCCATACATAAAACCAGTCTTTTCTTTCTGTGGAATATATTCAGAATCTGATTCTTATCTGCTGCAACTAGTTTAGTCCAAATCAACCGCATTTGCTATTATTTCTCAATAGGATTAATACTGAAGCATCTTTGCTGATTTCCTTTATTCTGCTTTTGCCCCTTATTGTTTATTCTCTACAAAGAGTAAGTGATCTTGTTAAAATATAAGCCATATGATGTCTCTCTTGCATTAAAAACTTTGCAGTAGCACCCAGTGTCAGTCAGAATAAAAACAAAATCTCTACAGTAGCCTATAAAACTCTAGATGATATGGCCTCCTATTCCCTCTCCGGCCAAATCTCTTACTACTCTCCCTTTCATTCCTCTGATCCAGCTATGTGGGTCTCCTTCATATCATTAAACATACCAGACATGATCTCCCCAGAGGACCTTTGCACCAGCAAAGGAGCCCTCTAGCTGGAACCCCTTTCTCCCCTTGGCAAACTCCTTCGCCTGTTTGCTTCCCTCTGGTTGTTCAACAATGGCACCTCTGTAAGGATTACTTTGGACATCTCGTTTAGACTACCACCACTGCTCTTCCACCATCACTAAATCTCCCTTATCCTACTCTATTTCCTTCCATAGCAGCTATCCCCTTAACACACTTTAAAAATTACTTTTTATTATAACCATATATCATACTGTATAATTTACTTTATTTATTATGATTTTCATTTATTTGTCTACCCACCCCAGATAAAATGTACGTTCCACTAGGGCAGGGAATTTTTTTCCCGTTGTTTGTTTACTGTAGCACCAGCACCTGGAACACTTCCTGCAATGTATAGGTGAACACAGAGATACTAAAAAAAAATTTGTTGAATTAGTGAATATATTTCTTAAACTTCAGGTCTGAGGGATTAAAGGAGTTATTATTTTAAATGTTAAAATGCTTTTTCCTTTTTTTTTTCTTTCTTTCCACAGAATGTGAATGCAACCTCAGAATGTTATATTTTTTAAAATAATCTTATGGCTTAAGAATTTTTGCATGTAAGCATATTCCTAAAAGATAACTTTTAAAATGTAGGTAACACATCTCTTGCATTAAATCTTTATGGTATTTTTTACCCTTGTTTATGAAGCTGTCCTAGTTTTGATTGTTAAAGGCACTGTAATCATACATGAGGGGTGCACTTTTTTAAAAGGATTTTATTTATTTATTTGAGAGAGGGAGAGAGAATGAAAGAGAGAGAGCAGGAAAGGAGAGAGGTCAGTGGGAGAAGCAGACTCCCTAATGAGCAGGAAGCCCGATGCAGGACTTGATACCGGGACTCCAGGATCATGAGCTGAGCCAAAGGCAATCACTTAATGAACTGAGCCACCCAGGTGCCCCAAGGGGTGCACTTTTATGGACAGAAGACTATTTTGATTTTCGTCTGCAATGTTTCCTTTGGAATTAAGGAAAATTAAGGAATCAAGGAAAATTAAGACAAAATTATTCTATAACTGTGACATACATTCAGATTTTAGTATCTGTGCTTTTCTAGAGATAATATACAATGAAAAACTTTATCTATACTCTGATGAGTCATATTAAAACAATGCTCTGGAGCACCTGAGTGGCTCAGTTGGTTAAAGGTCCACCTCTTGGTTTTGGCTCAGGTCATGATCTCAGGGTTGTGAGATTGAGCCCCACATTGGGCTCAACACTCAGCAGGTGTCTGCTTGAGATTCCCTCTCCTCCTCTCCCTCTGCTCCTCCCCCAGCTGGCATTGTCTCTCTCTCTCTCTCAAATAAATAAATAAAATCTTTTAAAAAACAAATAAAAAAATCATAACGCTCTGAAAGATGGAGAGAGGTAGAATGACATAAAAAATAAATTTTTTTTGTATCAACAAAAATTTGAAATATAAATTTTTAACATTAGACAAATTGTTAACTAATTCATGATGTATCTCTTTGATGTTGGAATTAAATCTATTTACAAAGATTAAAATATAATAAACTATAAAAACTGGAATAAAATATAATTTCTAATTTCTATTTATCCCAAATTAAAAAGCAAAAATTAGAAAATATTCAGTGGAACTTATTACATAAAATTGGTACATTTTCTATGTCAAAAATATCTTTAAAATTTTTTTTAGAACAAACGACCTGGAAAAAAAAATGTTACCCTAATATCACAAAGAACTAGAGCCCTAAAATATAATTTCAGTCCTCATCTCTCTCTCTCAGCAGCATTTAGTACAGATGACCACTCCCTTTTTGAAGCATTATTCACAGTCTAGGAGGACATTGTTCTCTTGGTTTTCTTCCTATCTCACTCAATCTCCTTTGCTGGTTACTCCTCACTTCCACTACTTCCAAAAGTTGGAGACCCCCAGGGCTCAGTCCTTGAGCTTTTTCTCTTCTCTACTGACACTCCCTGGATAACATATCTAGTCTCGCTGCTTCAAACACCACGTAATTGCTGACACCTTCCAAATTCAATCCACTGCCTGCTGTCTCCCCTGAACTCAGGCTCCTCTCTTCTACTGTCTACTCATTAGCTTCATTGTGATGTCTAATAGGCATCTCATGCTCAACATGACCAAACCCCAACGCCTGCTTATGCCTTCTCCTTCTGTTCCTCCTCCAATATTCCTTAGTGTATTCATTGCAAACTCACTCCTCCAGCTGTTCAGAGCACAAATCTTGGAGCTATTATTCCCATTTCTCTTACTCCTCTACCCCTTAATCCATTATCAAATCCTAGTGGCTCTATCTTCAAAACAGACCCAGAAACTGAGCTTGTCTCACTGCCTCCACTGCTACTACAAGAAATCATAAAACGTCTCTCACCTGGATGACTGTAAGAACCTCCAAACTGGTCTTCTGCTTTCATCTTCCCCTCTTCTATCTGCAACCAATTCAGCATCCAGACCTACCCCTTTAAAACTCGTGGTAGTAAAGCCCTCCGGTGGTTTCCCACCATTGTTAAACTAAGAGCCCAAATCCTACAGCAGCTAACAAAGCATTTCATGAGACTGAGGTAAACAGAATTCAAGCCTAGAAATGGTCATTCATGCCTCTCCTTCAGGGAGTCCATTAGCGTGTGTGCTTGAGTCAATCTCATTAGGAGTTGAACTTTGTATATTGCTGTTACTAAAGCTGCTTCTGCTGCACTGCTTCAAATTTCTCTTGTGTGACTTTATGCTTGGGCTGGAGATGCAGAGAATTTTTTAAATGTTTTTCTTCCACCCTCAGCTTTAGTCTTTGCTGTACACCTACACTCCTGAGAGGGTCTTTCTCCATATTCTTGTCCTTTCTCTAAAGATAGCTTGCAGTTGCTTGTTACTTCTTGGGGCTTGTTGGCCTGGTGGGGTAAGAGGTGGAAGGTGGGGAAAGCTCTGCTGTCCTGGGTCAACCTCAAATACAGACTCTGTGACCCTGATCTTGGGGAGGGAGGGCTTTCTCAGCGAACCTATCCTCCAGGTCTGAGCCCAGGAAGATTCCCTGCTTTTCACCATGGGCAGAAGGCTTCCTCCCTTTTTCTTCACTAGGGTGGGTCTTCACCTGTGCCTTGAGGGTAACAGCATTTGCCATCCTTACCCCAGCAACATAGGTTTGTATTCCTTAAGGAGAAGAAAATTATAATCTGCAAATAATTTTCATTTTTATGGTAAGACTATATCTTCATTTAAGTAGCTAAACATAATCAAAAGATAAGACTATATCTTAATTTAAGTAGTTAAACATGATCCAAACACTTGTGCTCCTAAAAATAAAATTCTGATAACTAGAGATCATTTTCCTATATATTTTGTATACTTATGTATTTGTATATTTGCATCTATACATATATGTATATACATACTCTTTACATTATTATTAAAGGTGACCTTAGTAAAAAGATGAAATGTTTCCATTAATCCATCTGGATAATTAATGTTTGATTCAAGTAAATGAAAATGCATAGAATCAAGAATCAAGGAGAAAAATATATCCCCTGCTCTTCGCTTTTTATATTGAATTGGGCTCTACGTCACCTGCCCTCTAACTTCCCAATATGTAGAGAAGCAATTCTTAGCACTCCTTTCCACCCCAACTGCTTGTATTTCCTCCTACTGATAGCCCTCTGCTCTGTCACCTCCTACCCAGCCTTCCATTCACAAAAAGCTTGTGGATGATCTTTCCAGAATACTAGCCTGTTCCTGAGTAGGAGGAGACATGCTGAGAAATTGAGAGACTCCAATGCATGCAAGGCACCTGGTTAAAAACTCTGGGGTTGTTTGAGCACCTGGCCAGAGAGACTGGAAAACCTGACCTCAGGATGCTACAGGGAAGTTGTTTGCGGGGTAGAAGAGGGCCCCTGCTGGGGTTCTGAAAGATGAGGGAAGACAAGAAAGGCAAGCCACAATTTTGAGGGCACTGGCTAGAAGTTTTCATTTGATATCTAGAGTAAAACTGAGAAGCTACTCAAGGATTCTGGGTGACATGGTGACAAGAATAGGAAATTAGATCTATTTTCTCTCCCCAATTTTCCTAATATGACAATGAGAGCTATTGTGCACTTACAGACAATTGAGATAAAAGCAGGCATCTGAATTTTCCCCTAGGCTGTCAGCTCACTTCATTTAATATTTAGCCAAATTAGTGGTGTCTTGTCTAAGAAGTGTGTATAATGCTGCTTTTTTATTACTGTTTTTAAATTATTTAAATAAACTATACTATTTAAATAAATTCACCTCTTACAACCAAATGAATTAAAGGCGGCTTTGAGGCTAAACAGTCAGGCCATCACCATCACTTCCGTTTTCCACCCTCTGTGGCAGCAAGAAAGGAGCCATTTCTCCTGCTGCCTGGATCTCCAGGGCCACACCCAGAGGAATGCTCTTTATCCTTCTCCCTCTTGCTATGCTTCTGATACACATAGCAGGTATCTAGGACTCAGAAAGGGGTACCACAAATCACCTAGGAAAAAACCACAAAGATTCAAGTACAATTTCCCCTTTTGCATGTAATAGAAATTTAAATATATATATATGTGTGTGTGTGTGTGTGTGTGTGTGTGTGTGTGTGTGTGTAACATATATAAATAACAATGATATTTCTCCAGTTAGCATAACTTTATAAAAGTAAGAATTTAGGGACGCCTGGGTGGCTCAGTCAGTTAAGCGTCTGCCTTCCGCTCAGGTCGTGATCCCAGCATCCTGGGATTGAGTCCCACATCGGGCTCCTTTCTCGGCAGGAAACCTGCTTCTCGCTCTCCCTCTGCCTGCCACTCTGCCTACCTGTGCTCACTCTCTCAATCTCTCTCTCTCTGACAAATAAATAAATAAAATCTTTAAAAAAAAAAAAGTAAGAATTCATAGTTAGGAAATAGAATGACAAAAAGGCGGAGGGTTGTGATATAATAAGAAAAGAAGCAAGTGTACCTCTCTGTTCCTGAACACCAGTCTTTTGCCTTCTCCCCATTACAAGCATGAAAATCTTCACAGACTGTACCACATATTCTGTACATCCTATTTGTCTGCCTATTTAATTACCTTGATATGAAACAATTCTTTAAAGGAAGATATTTTATTTTTTTTATTTATTTATTTTTTAATTTTATTTTTCATAAACATATAATATATTTTTATCCAGGGGTACAGGTCTGTGAATCGCCAGGTTTACACACTTCACAGCACTCACCATAGCACATACCCTCCCCAATGTCCATAATCCCACCCCCCCAACCCCCCTCCCCCCATTAACCCTCAGTTTGTTTTGTGAGATTAAGAGTCACTTATGGTTTGTCTCCCTCCCAATCCCATCTTGTTTCTAAAGGAAGATATTTTAGAATGGAAACAATATACCTAAAATATACAACTGAGAGGGAAGGTCTGCAAATGAACACTAGAAGAAAATGTTGGGTGTTTTTTGTGGTTGTTGTTTATTTGTTTTGCTCATTTGTTTGTTTGTTTTGAACATCCTGGTTTGTTTGTTTTTTTTTTAAGATTTTATTTATTTATTTGACAGACAGAGATCATAAGTAGGCAGAGAGGCAGGCAGAGAGAGAGAGAGGAGGAAGCAGGCTCCCTGCAGAGCAGAGAGCCCGATGTGGGGCTTGATCCCAGGACCCTGGGATCATGACCTGAGCTGAGGCAGAGGCTTAACCCACTGAGCCACCCAGGTGCCCCGAACATCCTGGTTTTTAATGGTACTCCCACTACAAGCCCTGCTCTTGATCCTTGACCTCATTTTCAGGACTTTGTTTAGGCTTGGGGCAAGAGGGGGCAAGATTAAGGTGCTTCACTTGCACCTCAAAAGTTCATGGATGGCTGTTTGAATACATACAGATTGGCAAAGAATGGTCTTTATGAGGATGAGAAAAAATCGAGCTGTAGAAGTGGCAGCTCTTTGCTGAAAAGGCCAAAACAGAATTAAGTTCTGATGTTCTGTATGTACCTGTGGGTGACTTGTTTAAAACCAGGGTCTATTTCTTCTTCCTTTTCAGGGTTAAAGACAGCTCTTTTCCAGTGTTTCCTTCACACCAGACTTTTAGCAGAATTGTTGCTAAACAATAGCAGAAAACTACCAGCAATGTCCTTCTGGAGGCCCCCTGGTCTCTGGGAAGAGGTTTCACTAACAGTTAACTTAAGCCAGGGGAAGAGGCAGCTAGCCACCTATCATTATTTGAGGGTTCTGAAAGCATCATCCTGGACCAAACACACAAAGACATACACATGCGTGCCAAAGGCCTGAAATGCTGTCCCCAACACCATATGACCTTACTGTCACCATCTTGCCTTAAAATGTTGAATCTTCTGGGGTCTGCAGCCAAAGCACAGAGCTCCATGAAGTAGAGAGAGCAGGAGAAGATGACCAAGAAACATATTTGCTATGTACCTTTTGAGCTTTGAGAACTAAGGCAAACCCTCCTGAGCCTCCGATTCCTCAAGTGTGGAGGAAGAGAGTAGTACAGGTGATGTGTAAAGCTCTTTGCATTCTCGTGTTTCATTATTCCACATGATCTCATCAGGTGTGCCCCTGGCAGATAGAGAGGCCTCCAGGTGTCGTGGGCATTGCACTGGTGGAGAAGTTGAGAGCCCACCCAGAACCTGATCCTGGCTCTGCCACTTAACAATTTAAGCATCTTAGTCAAGTCACTTAACTTGTCTTCACCATGGGGCAATCATGAGGATCAAATGAGATAACATGTGTCTATCCACTATTGGTACATAACAGACCACACCAAAGCTTATTGGCTTAAAGAAC
This sequence comes from Enhydra lutris kenyoni, assembly GCF_002288905.1. NCBI lineage: Eukaryota > Metazoa > Chordata > Mammalia > Carnivora > Mustelidae > Enhydra > Enhydra lutris. The sequence goes on from NW_019154147.1 coordinate 7,350,020, forward strand.
AATTGTAATTCTTTCCATGATTTTGCAGGTTGGCTGGATGCTTCTTCCAATCTGGACTCATATAGTTGGTCTCTAAAAACTGCTGGTGTCTGTTGGTTTCTAAAAACTGGCTAGGGCTAGGTGGTCCAGGATGAATTTACTCACATGTCTGGCAGATGGCAAGGGGCTCAGTTGAGGCTCTTCACCTCTGCTCCACATGTCTCTCATTCTCCTGGAGGCCAACCTGGGCTTCTTCACTGGGTGATCTCAGGGTTCCAAAAAGTGCTGGAGTCCCAGTTCATATGTGCTTTTTAAGCCTCTGTTTGCATCATGTTCAGAAATGTCCCATTGACTAAGGCAAGTTACACGGTTAAGAACAAACTCAAGGAAAGACTTTGATAAGAAGAACATGAAAGAATTTGTATCTATTTTTGCAATCAACCAAAATGCATAGAAAACAACTTTGAAAGTTATAAGATATATCACAATTGCAAAGGAATACTGTTAACAGTTATTACGCTTGCAAACATTTGGTTTGGGTCTTTCTTTCCAACTTTAAAAATACTTCTGTTGCTGCATTAGCTACTGAGACTCCTTCATAACCTGCCAAATGCCTTGGCTCTGAATGGTTTATTTGACTAATCCATTGTCACTAAAGTCACCAGCTGGGCCCTAAAATATGAGGCAGAAGTAAGAAAAGAGTTGAGAGAGTGAGAGTACCTGGGAAATGTGAGAACATCAGGATTCAGGGCAAGGTAAGATTCTATACTGGCCAAGGAGGCATCAAAGACCACTGTTTTCCCAGGCTCCCTGGGCTTGTCCTGGTAGTGGAGGTGATGGTACTTGAGGAGCTGAACAGAACTCAACAGCTATGCCCCAGAGATCTGCAGCAGGGGAATTAGATCCCCACCCCAAGCAGGCCAGGGCATGAGGCATGTTGTGAGGGAAGTGGGTAAGAAAGAGGGAAACCGTCATAAGAAGTAAGTGGACTGGAAACTCTAACCTCAGTTATAGAAGGAGCTCCTATGATGGCATTCATCTGTTAGGTATTGTCAGAGCAAGTTAAATGATCAACACATACAGCCAGATGGAGATGGTGAGTTGTGAAAGCAAACATTGGTGCCAAAGTTCTAAGGTACTCGTAGCAGAATCCTAGTCAATGGCAGAGGGCATTGAAAGGAAGATCTGGCTTTCTCTCCTTCTCACCTGAGATGCCTTGCAAAAACCAGGACAAACCCAGAGCTGCAGAGAAGGTGGTCAGAATTTAGATAAGTCCTGGGGCACCTGGGTGGCTCAGTGGGTTAAAGCCTCTGCCTTCAGCTAGGGTCATGATCTCAGGGTCCTGGGTTCGAGCCCCGCATCGGGCTCTCCGCTCAGCGGAGAGCCTGCTTCCTCCTCTCTCTCTCTCTCTCTGCCTGCCTCTCTGCCTACATGTGATCTCTGTCAAATAAATAAATAAAATCTTTAAAAAAAAAAGAGAATTTAGATAAACTGGGGTTTCAGGGGTATAAAATGTGAGTCAGAGAATGAGTTGAATGAAGCCTCATATAATAGCCAGGGCCAGCAGAGCAAAGACTGGGGAAAGCTAAAATTTCAACTGATGGCAGGGGACACTCAGGACTCTCTCTAGGCACACTGGGTCTGTGACAGCACAAATAATTCTAGATCCACCTTCTGCAGCTGAATTACTATTGGGCTTCTTGCCCTCCTCAGGATTAACTCAGTTACCCCAGCTAGTGGTCATTAGTTACCCCAGCTGGTGGTAGCTGAGAGACCTTCTGCCCTTGCTGCAGATCTGCTTACTGTTACAAATGAGACCGAGGGGTGGTTCTGAGCACTGTCTATGGAGACAGGCCTCCGTGAAAAGTCTAGTTTTGCCATTTACCATCTATGTGACATGGATGTGCTTCTTCACTTCTGCATTAGTCAACTCCTATAAAATATAGATCATTATTTTACCTACCTTGAAGGATGTTGAGAGGGCTAATAAATTAAGTTAATGGACACAGAAGTTATAGAAATACCAACACCTGGCAAAGGATAAGCACTAGATAGTTACAATTATAAGTGTTTCTTTCCTCTGCTAAAATAGTCCATCTACCATTGTGTTTATGAAAGAGTAAAATCAGATTTCCTACATCCAGAGCTCTTAACTACTTTGTCTTTTAAAATTGTATGACCTTCCAATCTTAATATTAAGCAGATTTGCTCAGAGACTCTGAAGAGGGGATTATTCCAATCTTGCTAAAGATTTTTCTCTGTATTTGGCACTTCTAGTTTAGTCTATCACTGCAAAAGGAAAAGAAAAAACTTATAAGCATGAAGTAATAAACATATTTAGAGGCACCTTCTGGTGCCTCCTTCTGGAAGGTGATTAGTCAAGGGCAAAGTATCTCTGAACCACAGGAACATAACAGCCATTAAAATATAGTGTACAACTATTGGTAAGAATTCAAAATGGTGCAGCCTCTATGAAAAACAGCATGGAAGTTTCTTAAAATATTAAAAATAGAAATACCGTATGATTGAGCAATGCCACTTCTATGTATTTATCCAAAAGAATTGAAATCGCGATTTTGAAGAGTTATTTGCAGTTCTATGTTCATTGTAGCATTACTCACAATAGCCAAGATGTGAATACAACCTAAGTATCCACTGATGGACAAATGGATGAAGAAAATGTGGTATATACTACAATGGAATAGTATTCTGCTTTTAAAAAGAAGGAAATTCTGCAAATGTGACAATATGGATGAAGCCAGAGGACATTATGCTAAGTGAAATAAGCCAGACACAGAAAGAAAAATATTGTATGATGTCATTTACAATAGGTTTCTAAACTCATAAAATCAAAGAATAGAATGGTGGTTGCCAGGGACTGAGCTGAGGGGTGGGAAATGAGGAGTTACCAATCAATAGGGATAAAATTTCAGTTAAGGAAAAAGAATAAGTTCTAGAGATACGCGGTATGACATTGAACTTACAGTCAATAATGTGTTGTACACTTAAAAATGTAAGAGGGTTAAAAAATAATTTTACAAACATGGCAAATTATATAATGTAATTCAATTTTTAAGGGGCAAAGAGTGACATAATCTCATAAGGTTTTGCCACCCAGCTGTTTTCTGAAGACTGTATATCCTTCAGCTGTGTTTTCCCCTGGAGAAAAAATATATCCTGAGCAGCTATATACAAGTGACCAAATAAAATATCTAAGCTTCCCATCAAAAGAGCATATCTGCTGTGAATCTGCCCTAAATTCCACACCAGGAAGTCAGTCTTTTCTGAGTTTACTTACAGCCTATGAGTCCTACCTTCAAAGAATTTCGAATTAGCCAAGTGCTCCCAAAATCAGTTTTTCCAGTGGTCAGTTTGGGCAAATGGCTGAAGTAAACATGTATGAAATGAAAAGAGGAAGGGACACACAACTTAGATTTTAGATACCAATCTGGATGTGCTTGACAGTTTAGCTGTTTGTTTCTGCTCTCTGCCCCACAGCATCTGGAGAATGACAAAGGTGTCAGGCAGGACAAGAATGAGAAGATATGGTCTCTTCCCTGGAGAAATACATGAGCTCGGAGAATAATAAAAGATGGGATAACACCTCAGAGCAATGTACTACTTTAAAGTATATAAAGAACTTGCCTCTACATTGTATCATTTAACCCTCAAGATCTGTGGCTTTTTGACTTAATATCCACATTTAACAAATGAGGAACTTGAGACTTACGAGAAATAATTGACTTGCTCAAGATCATAATGCTAGTTAATAGTTGATATTTGGACTCCTGACAGGTCTGTGAGATTTCTTTCTGATTCTTTGTCTCATGGCTCTCTCACAAAACCATCTTTACATTCACTGTGTCATCTAGGTTTAGAGAAACCAAGGGTCTACTCAGAAGTCCAGTTGGGCTGGAATGGATGCTTCATGGTTTGGATCCCAGGGAAAGAAATTTTTGGAAATAAAGTTCTACCACACGGAGGCCAGTCACGCATGGTCCCTGAACCCCAGTTCCTCATATATAGTTAGTTTTAGGAGCCTGAAAATGAGCTCAAAAGATTTGAGGACCACTGTAAATTAGAAACTTAAAGAGTAGCCATTTATATTCCCCAAACTGGTGGGTAATATTTCAGGATGAACCACAAAATATCCTTTTGATTCTGAATTTCTCTGTGCTCCCTTCCTTCACCAAAATCTATGTGGTATCTCCGAACAGCTCTATGAGACTTACTTCAAATATGCATTACAGAAAACTTCACCCACTTCACATTCTTTTGTGTGCTTTTCTTTAACTTCAAAAAGCACCACAGAGATGAGTGAAGTCTACTTACTCCCTGTTTATAAGATATAAACTCCCTTTTTATAAGATATATAAAAGGTAACTATTCATAGAAAGAGTCTGGAAGTTTTCCTTCTGCTTCAATTTTTTGAAACTGCTTCAGGAGAATAGGTGTTATTTCTTCTTTGAAAGTTTGGTAGAATTCCCCAGGGAATCCGTCAGGTCCTGGGCTCTTGTTTTTTGGGAGGTTTTTGATCACTGCTTCAATCTCGTTACTAGATATCGGTCTATTTAGGTTGTCAATTCCTTCCTGGTTCAATTTTGGGAGTTTACAGTTTTCCAGGAATGCATCCATTTCATCTAGGTTGCTTAGCTTATTGGAATATAACTGTTGATAATAACTTCTGATGATTGTTTCTACTTCCTTGGTGTTAGTTGTGATCTCTCCCTTTTCATTCATAATTTTATTAATTTGGACTTTCTCTCTTTTCTTTTGGATTAGTGTGGCCAATGGTTTATCGATCTTATTGATTCTTTCAAAAAACCAGCTTCTAGTTTCATTGATACGTTCTACTGTATCTCTGGTTTCTACCTCATTGATCTCAGCTCTAATCTTGATTATTTCCCTTCTTATGTGTGGAGTTGGTTTGGTTTGTTGTTGCTTCTCCAGTTCTTTAAGGTGTAGAGACAGCTGCTGTGTTCTGGATTTTTCAACTTTTTTGAGGGAGGGTTGGATGGCTATGTATTTACCCCTTAGGACCGCCTTTGCTGTATCCCATAGGTTTTGGACTGAAATGTCTTCATTCTCATTGGTTTCCATGAATTGTTTCAGTTCTTCTTTGATCTCCTGGTTGATCCAAGCATTCTTAAGCAAGGTGGTCTTTAGCTTCCAGGTGTTTGAGTTCCTTCTGAACTTTTCCTTGTGATTGAGCTCCAGTTTCAAAGCATTGTGATCTGAGAATATGCAGGGAATAATCTCAGTCTTTTGGTATCAGTTGAGTCCTGATTTGTGACCCAGTATGTGATCTATTCTTGAGAAGGTTCCATGTGCACTTGAGAAGAATGAGTATTCTGTTGTTTTAGGGCAGAATGTTCTGTATATATCTATGAGGTCCATCTGGTCCAATGTGTCATTCAATGCTCTTGTTTCTTTATTGATTTTCTGCTTTGATGATCTATTTCTGACAGAGGTGTGTTAAGATGTCCTACTATTAATGTATTCATATCAATATGACTCTTTATCTTGATTAACAGTTTTCTTATGTAATTGGCTGCTCCCATATTGGGGGCATAGATATTTACAATTGTTAGATCATCTTGGTGGATAGTCCCTTTAAGAATTATGTAGTGTCCTTCTGTATTTCTGACTACAGTCTTTAGTTTAAAATCTAATTTATCTGATATGAGAATAGCTACCCCAGCCTTCTTTATAGGCCCATTAGCATGAAAGATGCTTCTCCATCCCTTCACTTTCAGTCTGGGTGTATCTTTAGGTTCAAAATGGGTCTCTTATAGACAACATATATGGGTCCTGTCGTTTTATCCAATCTACAACCCTGTGCTGTTTTATGGGTGCATTTAGGCCATTCACATTGAGAGTGATTATTGATAGATACGTTTTTATTGACATCGTGATACCTTTGAAGTCTTTCTTTCTGTAGATTGTCTCTATATTTGTCTCTATATTGTCTCTATATTTCTGTTCAATGCTATTCTTAGGATTTTTCCTCTTTTATAGAACCCCCCTTAATATTTCCTGCAGTGTTGGCTTGGTGGTTGCATAGTCTTTTAAGCCTTGCCAGTCTTGGAAACTCTTTATCTCTCCATCCATTTTGAATGTCAGTCTTGCTGGATAAAGTATTCTTGGCTGCATGTTCTTCTCATTTAGTGCCCTGAATATATCTTGCGAGCCCTTTCTGGCTTGCCAGGTCTCTGTGGACAGGTCTGATATTATTCTGATGGGCTTTCCTCTGTAAGTAAGGAGCCTCTTTGCCCTAGCGGCTTTCAAGAGATTATACCTACAATTATGATTCCTCAGTTTGACTATCAGGTGCCTTGATGTTTTTCTGGAATCTATAATCTTGGGTGGAGACCGTTCGGCCTCTAGTACATGAATGCTGGTAAACATATGATGTATTTTTAGCCCCAGGGGTACAGGTCTGTGAATTGCCAGGTTTACACATTTCACAGCACTCACCATAGCATATACCCTCCCCAATGTCCATAACACCACCACCCTCTCCTGACCCCCTCCCCCAAGCAACCCTCAGTTTGTTTTGTGAGGTTAAGAGTCTCTTATGGTTTGTCTCCCTCCCGATCCCATCTTCTTTCATTTATTCTTTACCTACCCCCCACCCCCCCCATTGCATCTCCACTTCCTCATACCAGGGAGATCATATGATAGTTGTCTTTCTCTGATTGACTTATTTCGCTAAGCATAATACCCTCTAGTTCCATCCACGTCGTCGTAAATGGCAAGATTTCATTTCTTTTGATGGCTGCATAGTATTCCATTGTGTATATATACCACTTCTTCTTTATCCATTCATCTGTTGATGGACATCTAGGTTCTTTCCATAGTTTGGTTATTGTGGACATTGCTGCTATAAACATTCGGGTGCATTTGTCCCTTTGGATCATTACGTTTGTATCTTTAGGGTAAATACCCAGTAGCGCAATTGCTGGGTCATACGGTAGCTCTATTTTCAGCTTTCTGAGGAATCTTCATGCTGTTTTCCAGAGTGGTTGCACCAGCTTGCATTCCCACCAACAGTGTAGGAGGGTTCCCCTTTCTCCGCATCCTCGCCAGCATCTGTCATTTCCTGACTTGTCAATTTTAGCCATTCTAACTGGAGTGAGGTGGTATCTCATTGTGGTTTTGATTTGTATTTCCCTGATGCCTAGTGATGTGGAGCATTTTTTCATGTGTCTGTTGGCCATCTGGATGTATTCTTTGCAGAAATGTCTGTTCATGTCCTCTGCCCGTTTTTGGATTGGATTATTTGTTCTTTGGGTGTTGAGTTTGATGAGCCCTTTATAGATTTTGGATACTAGCCCTTTATCTGATATGTCATTTGCAAATATTTCCTCCCATTCTGTCAGTTGTCTTTTGGTTTTGTTAACTGTTTCCTTTGCTGTGCAAAAGCTTTTGATCTTGATGAAATCCCAATAGTTCATTGTTGCCCTTGCTTCCCTTGCCTTCGGCGATGTTCCTAGCAAGAAGTTGCTGCAGCTGAGGTCGAAGAGGTTGCTACCTGTGTTCTCCTCAAGGATTTTGATGGATTCCTTTCTCACATTGAGGTCCTTCATCCATTTTGAGTCTATTTTCATGTGTGGTGTAAGGAAATGGTCCAGTTTCCTTCTTCTGCATGTGGCTGGCTGTTCAAATTTCTCAACATCATTTGCTGAAGAGGCTGTCTTTTTTCCATTGGACATTCCTTCCTGCTTTGTCTAAGATTAGTTGACCATATTGTTGAGGGTCTGTTTCTGGGCTCTCTCTTCCATTCCATTAATCTATGTGTCAGTTTTTATGACAGTACCATACTGTCTTGATGATGACAGCTTTGTAATAGAGCTTGAAGTCTGGAATTGTGATGCCACCAACTTTGGCTTTCTTTGTCAATATTCCTTTGGCTATTCAAGGTCTTTTCTGGTTCCATATAAATTTTAGGATTATTTGTCCCATTTCTTTGAAAAAAACAGATGGGATTTTATAGGGATTGCATTAACTGTGTAGATTGCTTTAGGTAGCATAGGCATTTTGACAATATTTGTTCTTCTAATCCATGAGCATGGAACATTTTTCCATTTTTTTGTGTCTTCCTCAATTTCTTTCATGAGTACTTTATAGTTTTCTGAGTACAGATTCTTTGCCTCTTTGGTTAGGTTTATTCCTAGGTATCTTATGGTTTTGGGTGCAATTGTAAATGGAATCAACTCCTTAATTTCTCTTTCTTCTGTCTTGGTGTTGGTGTAGAGAAATGCAACTGATTTCTGTGCATTGATTTTATATCCTGACACTTTACTGAATTCCTGTACAAGTTCTAGCAGTTTTGGAGTGGAGCCTTTTGGGTTTTCCACATAATGTATCATATCATCTGCAAAGACTGATAGTTTGACTTCTTCTTTGCTGATTTGGATGCCTTTAATTTCCTTTTGTTGTCTGATTGCTGAGGCTAAGACTTCTAGTACTATGTTGAATAGCAGTGGTGATAATGGACATCCCTGCCATGTTCCTGACCTTAGCAGAAAAGCTTTCAGTTTTTCTCCATTGAGAATGATATTTGTGGTGGGTTTTTCGTAGATGGCTTTGATACTATGAAGGTGTACACATTCTTCTCTAGTGCGCATGGAACATTCTCCAAAATGATCACATCCTGGGTCATAAATCAGGTTCAAATGATACCAAAAGGTTGGGATCATTCCCTGCATATTTTCAGAACACAATGCCCTGAAGCTAGAACTCAATCACAAGAGGAAATTTGGAAAGAACCCAAATACATGGAGACTAGACAGCATCCTTCTAAAGAATGAATGGGTCAACCAGGAAATTAAAGAAGAATTGAAAAAATTCATGGAAACAAATGATAATGAAAACACATTGGTTCAAAATCTGCAGGACACAGTAAAGACAGTCCTGAGAGGAAAATATATAGCAATACAAGCCTTTCTCAAGAAACAAGAAAGGTCTCAAATACACAACCTAACCCTACACCTAAAGGAACTGGAGAAAGAACAACAAAGAAAGCCTAAACCCAGCAGAAGAAGAGAAATCAGAAAGATCAGAGCAGAAATCAATGAAATAGAAACCAAAAAAACAATAGAACAAATCAATGAAACTAGGAGCTGGTTCTTTGAAAGAATTAATAAGATTGATAAATCCCTGGCCAGGCTTATCCGAAAGAAAAGAGAAAGGACCCAGATAAATAAAATCATGAATGAAAAAGGAGAGATCACAACAAACACCAAAGAAATACAAACAATTATAATAACTTACTATGATCAACTCTACGCCAAAGAATTTAACAATCTGGAAGAAACGAATATATTCCTAGAGACATATAAACTACCACAAATGAACCAGGAAGAAATAGATAACCTGAACAGACCCATAACCAGTAAGGATATTGAAACAGTCATCAAAAATCTCCATACAAACAAAAGCCCAGGACCAGACAGCTTCCCAGGGGAATTCTACCAAACTTTTAAAGAAGAATTAATTCCTATTCTCCTGAAACTGTTCCAAAAATAGAAATGGAAGGAAAACTTCCAAACTCATTTTATGAGGCCAGCATCACCTTGATCCCAAAACCAGACAAGGATCCCATCAAAAAAGAGAACTACAGACCAATATCCCTGATGAACACAGATGCAAAAATTCTCACCAAAATACTAGCCAATAGGATCCAACAGTATATTAAAAGGATTATTCACCATGACCAAGTGGGATTTATTCCAGGGCTGCAAGGTTGGTTCAACATCCACAAATCAATCAATGTGATCCAATACATTAATAAAAGAAAGAACAAGAACCATATGATACTCTCAATAGATGCTGAAAAAGCATTTGACAAAGTACAGCATCCCTTCCTGATTAAGACTCTTCAAAGTGTAGGGATAAAGGGCACAAAGCAGACTCTTAATTAAAGAGAACAAGCTCAGGGTTGCCGGAGGGGAGGTGGGCGGGGGATGGGTTACACAGGTGATGATTAAAGAGGGCACTTCTTGTGATGAGCACTGAGTGTTGTGTGTAAGTGATGAATCACCAAATTCTATCCCTGAAACTAATATTATATTATATGTTAACTAACTGGAATTTAAATAAAAACTTGAAACAAAAAAGAGAAAAATTAATAAGGTAATAAAACATCAATTGGTTAGAAAAGACCAGAAGGGAGAAAAATAGCTAAAAAGCAATTATAATAATCTAAGCGTGAGAGAGTGAAGTTATGTGATCCAGGGTAGGGTAATGGGAAGGAAGTCATAATGATTCATAGGAAGGTGTGAATCCAGAACATATATTACAGACTACTTCTTATCTTTGTGGAAGGGAGGTTGCTGATGGCATGAAGTAGATTTAGTAGATATTCGTGAAGTGTTTTGTATGTGTCTTTCCACTAGGTGCCAGGGATATTACTAAAAACAAGAGAAAAAAATCCTGGCCCTCATGGTGCTCATTTAAAAATCTGAGAAGAGTTGATTGAGTGCTAGAATAGGGAAAATAATAAATACTTTTTTGAATGAAAATAAGAGAATGGAAGAAACCTAGAGGTAGAAGAAACTGAAAGATCCCTGTTTGCCACACTCACCAATCCTAGCCCTATTTTCTTGGCCCAAATGTCTTTCCACTCTTTTTGGCCAACCATGATGCAAATGTAGGAAGCCATTTCTTTCTGCCTCTGGAATCTTTGCTCATTCCAGTTGTCCATTTAATTATGCCTCAACTTGTATCTCTCAAAGGTTCACTTGTGCCTTGCAGCTCAAATACAGTGGTATCTGGGAAACACCTTTCCTCTGCCTGGCCACACCCCCCTCCCTAGGTATCACCACACCTTGACCACTTTGGCTGAATTATTTAGACTGGCTTTAGTTCTGCTATTTCTGCCAGATGTGAAAGAGGGTTTTAAAAAGAGTTGGATGATAGAATTATTTGATTTCTAATGTTTTTCCACTACTAATTGATCACCAAGCCAGATACTAACATGTCTAAGAATTAACCCGTCATTAACTTTCCCCCAATTCTGACCTAGATTTTCTAATTATTTTATTTATTTTTTTTAAAGATTTTATTTATTTATTTGACAGACAGAGATCACAAGTAGGCAGAGAGGCAGGCAGAGAGAGGAAGGAAAGCAGGCTCCCTGCTGAGCAGAGAACCCAATGTGGGGCTCGATCCCAGGACCCTGGGATCATGACCTGAGCTGAAGGCAGCGGCTTAACCCACTGAGCCACCCAGGTGCCCCTCTATTTATTTTAATGCTACAAGCCCTAACACATTCAGACTGCTGATACCCTAGTTTTCTTTTCCTCTTTTCCTTAAGAAGAAAAGGGTTTTTTGTCCAGATGAGAAGCAAATGTGTGGAAAAGTTGGGTTGTTTCTCCAGATGGTATAATTGGTCTTTGGGCAGCTAGTGAACTGTCTGGCTTGGCATATGCACGCTGAGAAGGAATATGCAAGCACATTTTTAATACCTTTAATGCAACTACTGTACTCTTGACACTGAGGGCAAGATGTATCTACCAAACTAGGGAAACAGCAAGCATGGATACTTTGTCCCTAAAAAATTGGATCCAGGTGGCACCTGGGTGGCTCAGTGGGTTAAAGCCTCTACCTTCGGCTCAGGTCATGATCCCAGGGTCCTGGGATCGAGCAGCACATTGGGCTCTCTGGCGGGGAGCCTGCTTCCTCCTATCTCTCTCTCTGCCTGCCTCTCTGCCTACTTGTGATGTCTGTCAAATAAATAAATAAATAAATAAATAAATAAATAAATCTTTTTTAAAAATTGGATCCAGAACAAAATTCCTAATCATATTTTCAGGGGCATTAGAATAAGAGAATGCAACTCTTTGAAAATACAGCCCCCAAAGTGTCCAGCATAAATAGAGTACTCCTCCTTCTTTGGTTTCTCTTGCCCAGCACTAAATCTATTGGTTCCCCAAATCTGTCCCAAAAGTAAAAATAAAAATAAACATTGATTGCTTTTTAATTATGAAATAAAGATAAAGTTTACTTTTGACAATAGGATGCTTCCAACCCAAAAAGAAAGTCTACGATTCTACCTGGAATAAATGAAGATTTAATTGGAAAAACTTTGCTACACAGTAATATTTCCAAGACTGTGAAGAGAAAAGGAAACGAATATTTATAAAATACTCTTATGTTTAGGCACTGCACTAGAAATTTTCTACAAAGCAGAGTTCAAGTAGGATGAATTAGACATCTGACAAGCCAGAATGTTAGTGCATTTTTAGAAACTTGAGAAAGAGTATCACTTAACATACTGTTTTTTTTTCTTGAGTTATTGATTATAAACTAAAAAGAAAGTGATTTGAAGTGGGTTGCAATATGTGAGCTTGCTGGAGATGAGATAGCAGTTGATTTTCAATGTGTTGAGGACTTATCTTCATCAGACTCAGAAATCCTGATTAGAAACCGAGACTGAATATAAGATTGCATTTACAGAGCTGTAGCCCGTTGTCTCATCCAAACATTTATATTGCTAACTATTAATTTTCAGCTTATGTCTGTGTAGGAAGTGGTGGGGGAAAGATTATTCCCAATTTATATAAAAAGAAGCAGAGATAAAAAGAAGCTAAATGATTTTTATTTAACCCTCCACAGAAGAGCAGTAGCTAATACCATGTTAACCCTAACTCACAGGCACAAGAATTTATGCTCTGGATGTTACCATTTTTCAACCATGAAAATGAATTCTTTTTTTTTTTTTTTAAGATTTTATTTATTTGACAGAGAGAGAGAGAGATATCACAAGTAGGCAGAGAGGCAGGCGGGGCGGAGGGAGGGAAGCAGGCGGGGAGGGGGTGGGAAGCAGGCGGGGAGGGGGTGGGAAGCAGGCTCCCTGCTGAGCAGAGAGACTGATGCGGGGCTCAATCCCAGGACCCTGAGATCATGACCTGAGCTGAAGGTAGAGGCTTAACCCACTGAGCCACCCAGGCAGCCCTGAAAATGAATTCTTATTAGACAACCTGTATGTCTTTAGCTCTCAATTACCAAGGATTAACTTGTTAAATACACCCACTACTCACAACTCCTCCTTTTTTGTTTCTACCCACAATGTAATCTTTAGAGAAATTTGAGACTTTGACCTTTTGAAGTAATAGTACATGATCCAGCCACAATGGAATGAGCGGGCACCAATGGAACAGAGTCACACAATACCATCCAGAAAGCAGTCCACTCAAGTAACACAAATCATTTCTGAAATCATTGTCCTTGCAACTATTAAAGAAGAAAATCTAAGAGAAGAGGAAAAGAAAAGCAAAGAAAGCAAAATCCATTGTTTTAAAATTTAAATCAGTTTTTTTGAACTTTTGTTAGTGTTCTCCTCATTAAGAACAACTGCTTATCTAGTCCTCCCGGATTTATTGAAATGGCCCAGTGATTTCAATATGAATGTCATATAAGTAAGATTGGGAAAAAAAATGCATCATATCTACATAAATGCCACTAGGGAGCAATATAATCTTTGGGGGTGGCACCATTATCTACAGGAAGTGGGAGAGCTAGAAGGGCACAGGGTTGAGAATCAGAAGACCAACACTCTGGCCTTGGTTCCACCCTCCTCTCATTACCTGGGGCCTCGGTAGTCACATGACTTTTCAAAGACTATGTCCTCTCTCATCAGTAACATGAATATATATTTCTTAATTTTCTTCACAAGGTTGCTGTTAGTATTTAATGACTGACAAATGGACAAGTGTATGTATCTACATCATATCAACTTAGCTAGAATGGAACTGTATTTTCCAGAATTCTCTTCCCTGCATAGTTCTGGGTTAGTCTGGGCTGCAAGAGGCATTAGGGAAGACTTGAAATGTGGAGATGGAACAACAGCCATCTTCACTTTGTACACCTGGAAGCTCAGCGCAGGAATGAGACACGGCTGCATCTCCCACGGCTGCTTATCTGTAGGCTCCTCTGGGTGGTGCAGGCTTTAGGGAAGCCAGCAGCTGCCACACCACCTCCTGGCTCCTTCTTCAGCTTCTCTGACTCCTGAGCTTGTTAAGCCCTATGAGAGAGCCCCAACTTCACCTGCAAGACACCCTGCCCTCTAGGCGTAAAAACAGAGAGATACTGACAAGTTCCAGTTCATCTTTGTAGGTTAGTCATTTGTTCCTTGCTTCCCCCACTTCACATCCATCTGCCCTTCCCAAATGCCTGTTTGACTGCTGCAGTCTCTGGGATGCAGCTCTAGATATAGAAGAAATAGCCTCCAAGGACTCTTTAGCTCCTGTAATTGCATAAGATCAAAAATTTATGATATATTCCTTCCTATATAAACAGAAGTAGATATAGATAGATGTGTGTGTGTCCCATTGATCCTGCTTCTCTAGTGGAAGCCTGACTGAAGCATCATACTATTCTTAAAAACATGGGCTATTTATCTCAATATTCCCAGCATAACAAGTGGTCAACAAAGTATTAAACTCAAAGTATTTATTCGGCAGACTCTCAAGATAAAACAAAAATAGGTATTTTTTTTAATGCAACAATCACCAAAACAAAATACCAAGGAGCTAACAAATGCTGTTTCTTGATTACATATTAGTAAGATGAATTGTTGCCTAGAAATATTTTCTGACATAATCAGACCAGTTTATATATAAGAATTCACTATGTCTGGTTCCTTGATATAAACTTAAAACTAAGCCTTATAACATTTAAATTTGAGACATTTTCATGCACCATTATTTTTAATGGCATAAATAGAAAGCTGTTTGCACCCAACTAGTGGTGATTATTTCAGACTATAAATAAAGAGATATTTGTGATGGAGCAAGAAACTAGTGAACACACTTGAAAGTGGTAATGTTCTTATATATAAGTGGGGTGTTTTCACCCTTTAATTCTCCAAGATAATAAAATATACACATTTATGGTTTTAATGATGATTGCAGATTAAAATGATCTAAATAATGTTTTCATTAACCAAATTTTTTACCAAAGAGAAGATATATGCATATTCATTAAAAAAAAACTGTAGAGCTTTAAAAACCTCAAAAATCTTTCTCTCTATTATAACCATCATGTTCTGTATTATGAGTTAACAACAACAAAATAACTGCAGCTGAACACTAAAGACTTAGGAAGCCAGGGAACTGGAATTAGACACAATCATGGGAGTAAGGCAACTACCGGGGATCTGAAGTACAGAAAGTCAAAGGGCTCACAATCAGGCAGTAGGAAGCTGCATCTAGAATGTTTGTTAGTAGAAACTGGGGTCCTAGACCTTAGCAGGAGGGGAGTAGAGGAAACAATGCAATTCCTGGACCAAGATTATGGTCACTAACTGAGGGGCCGGATTATTCATTTATCTGTTCCTCTAGATTGCCTCTTCCTTTTGTTTCTCAAACTCTGTAGTCCTCTGGAGCCATATTTATATCTATATCCATGTCTCAAACAACCACCTATTTTTCCCTGTTTCCTAAGTTTACATTTCAACCCCAAGTTTTCTCTGGAGTTAGAGCCTCACGCTCTTATATGTCCACCTCATGTCACCTCATGGACACATTACAGCATCTCCAATTCAAGATGTCCAGAAACTATTCTGCCCAGAACTTGTTCCTCTTTCCTATAATCCTTCACTCATCTATTAATTCTGTTAAACATACACTGAAAATCAAACATATGCCAGATTCTGAGGACTCAGTAACAAATTAGATGTTCCCAGTCCATAAGAGATTTAAAGTCTAGTGTTAAAGTGCTTAGCCAAGCCACAGAATGAAATTGCCTGGAATATTGAAAAAGTACCAAACCATGGGCCCCACTCTCAGGTATTCTAATTTAATTTAGTTTTTTATTGAAGGGGAAAGTACAGTCTTATTATTTTTAAAAAGCCCTCTAAGTGATTCGGATGTGTAGCTAGGGTTGAAATACCAGCCTATCACTCATGTAAAAAGCATGGAAATTATCTTAGAGCTTTTACTTTCTACTACCTCCAATATCCAATTAGTTTGCTGGCTCTTATGGGAATGTTACAAGAACATTTCTTAAACCTCAGGCCCCATTGTCATTGTTCTTTCCACTGCCTTTGATCAGGTCACCTTAATTTGTCCAAAATTTGGGCAGTCATCTTCTAACCTGTTTCCTTGTTGCTAGTTTTTCCCTCTCAGATCTGTTCCCCAAATAACAGCAAGAGTGATTTTCCTCAAACATAGTAATGATCATATAGAGATCTAGTGATCTAACTTTAGTTACCTATGTAAACATATAAAATAAATATACAAATGATGTATAATTCCAGAATAAAAACATTAAATGAAAAAAGCAAATCATTTAAGAATATGTGCAGTTTGATTCCACTTTAAGATCAAAAAAGGCAAAACCAAACATATACATTCATATGTATTTTTAAATAAATTTCTTATTAAAGAAAGATTTACATAAAGAAAAGCACTCAGATTAAAACCACACAACCTGAAGAATTTTCACAAAGTGAACATAGCGACCACACAGGTTAAAAAATGAACTATTTACTAGCACCTCAGAAGTCTCTCCTTGTACCCCATGCCAATCATTCCTCTCTCCTCCTAAATGTAACCAAGTATATGATTTCAAATATAACACTTTCCCTGTTTTGAACATTATGTAAATAGAATCATATAGTGTATATACTTTTACATCTGACTTCAACAATGTTACATTTGTAGCTTTGCTCACTGCCAGTATCACAGCCAGGGAGGTTTATCTGAGGAATGATTATTGCTAATTGAAAACTTTTCCCAGCATGCCTGACTGGCTCAGTTGGGGGAACATGTGACTCTTGATCTCCTGGTCATGGGTTTGAGCTCCATACTGGGTGGAGAGATAAGTAAATAAATGAACTTTAAAACAACAACATTACATTTGTGAAATTCATTCATGACATTGTATGTAGCAGTGGTTTGTTCTTTTTCATTATTATATAGTATTCTGTGTAATAATATTCTAATTTATTTATCCATTCTACTAATGGTCATTTGGAGCACTTCCTGCCTTGGGCTATAACTTATAATACTGTTATGAATATTCTTAAACATGTATTTCAGGGCTCTGAAGCATGCATTACTTTTTTTTTCATCCAAGTTTTTACTTAAATTCCAGTTAGTTAACGTTACAGTGCAGTGTTAGTTTCCAATGTAGAATTTAGTGATTCATCACTTACACACAACATCCAGTGCTCATCACAAGAGCCCTCCTTAATTTTCATCACCTGTGTAACACATCCCACCACTAGCCTCCCCACCCACCTCCTCTCCAGTGACCATCAGATTGTTCTCTACAGTTAAGAGTCAGTTTCTTGGTCTGCCTCTCTGTTTTTTTTTTTCCTTTTGCTCATTTGTTTTGTTCCTTAAATCCCATATATGAGTGAAATCATACTGTATTTGTCTTTCTCTGACTGACTTATTTCACTTAGCTTAATACTCTCTAGCTCCATTCATATCACTGTAAAGGGCAAGATTTCATTCTCTTTATGGCTGAGTAATATTCCAGTGTACATATATATCACATCTTTATCCATTTACCAGTCAATGGACATTTGAGCTCTTTCCATGATAATGCTGCTTTAAAAATTGGGGTGCATGTATCCTCTTGAATCAGTATTTTTGTATCTTTTGGGTAAATACCTAGTAGGGCCATTACTAGATCATAGTGTAGTTCTATTTTTAACATTTTGAGGAAATTCCATACTGTTTCCATAGGGTCAGACATGGGTGCATGCAGGGATTTGTGCTAGTCTTCTGGGGAAGAGGCCTTCTGGGCTGGTCCTTGGGCACACTTACCCCAAAAAAAGCAGTCCCAGCAGAGCACAGGGCAGCAGGACTTGGTGTAAGCAAGTTAGGCAGCCAGTATTGGTACTGTGTTGTTTACTGAAGTTGGATTATGCTGAGGGGTAGGGGAGGGAAACAGTGTTAGCCTGCTCCTTTGTCCCCTGAGAGGGGTCGTTCTGCTTGCTGCTATCAAGGACAGACCCCTAGAAGAGCAAATAATTTCCCCCTTGTGCATCCCATTTTTCAGATCGCTGTTTTCACACTGTCTCCAGGTTGTTGCCTGCCTGGAACAGCACAGTGCACTTTGGGCTCTGTCCGAGCCAATCTGCTGACTTTTAAAACTCCAACTTTTAGGGATATGCTGTGGCAGAGCCCTGGTCTTCTGTGGGAGGAATGGATGCAGGTTTGACCAAGAAGGGCAGTCATGCCAGAGTGCAGGGGCATGGGACTTGGAGCAAAGCAGGCTGAACAGCCAGTGTCCAGATTAGCTGTCCTCGGCAAGTGTCTCTGCACCTATGCTGAGAGGCAGGGGAGGGAAATAGCTCCCACTGGCTCTTTTGTTCCCAGAGAGGCAACTGTGAATGCCACCTCTTGCAAATGTGCTCCAAGAAGAGTGAACAGTCTCTCCCCTGTGCATCTTAGGTGATCCTCAGATCACCTAGTCTGCCCCAGAGTTGTTTGCCTACCTTCTCTCCAGAAGTAGGGCAGCACCCTCAGGTCTCTATCTCAGTCAAGCCCACCAACCATTAAAACCCCAGTCTTTGAGTCCCACTGGTTGCAAAAACTCAGGAAAATCAGCCCCTCTCATTTTCCCAGCCAGTGGCTTTGGGGAAATGTTCTCCTTGTGTGTATCCCTATATGCTCCACTCTCTCTCACCTTTCTCCATGACTATGGCCCTCTCCCCTCTGCAGCACCTGTGATCTGTTTCTCCCCCAAACCAGGTCTCTGTAATTCCTACCTTCCTCGATGTGATCTCTTCTCTCCCCCTAGTTGTACGGTTTGTTCTATCAGTTCTCAGGTTGATTTCTTGGGTCTTCAGAATGGTTTGATAGTTATCTAGCTTTGTTCAAGGGATGAGGCAAGCGTAGAGCCCTCTCACTATGCCACCATATTAGCTCTCCCAACCAAGACATGTATTTCTTTTGAGATACTTCTAGAAGTAGAATGTTTCATGGCGTATGCAAATGTTTAGTTTTAGTAGAAACAAACAGCTCTCCAAAATAGTTGTATGCTCTCAGCAAGAATATTTAAGAGTTCATGCTCTTAGCAAGAGTATTTAAGTATTAAGAGTATTTAAGTATTAAGTATATTTAAGTATTAAGAGTATTGATGAGTATATGCTCTCAGCAAGAGTATATAAGAGTTCCAGTTGCTTAATATCTTCATTGACAATTATAATTTTTAGTCTCTAATTCTAGCCTTTTGGAAGGTTGAACAATGGTATCCTATTTCCTTGATGATTAATGAAAATGAACAAACACATTTACATATGTTTGCTAACTGTTTGGATATATTCTTTGTGGAGTGTCATATAACCATCTCCTTCAAATTGCCTTGTTTAAAATCAGTTAACCATATACAGGTCATATTCTGGACTCTATTATATATGGTTGACTTATACATACATATTTTAGTCATCCCACACTATTTTGATTATTGTAGCTTTTCAGTAAGTCTTGAAATATGATAATGGGAGTCTTCTGTTTGTCCTTTTCGCAAAATCATTTTAAATATTCTACTTTCTTTTCCTTCTCATACAAATTTTAGAATCAATTTGTTGATTTCTACAAAAAAAAAAAAAGATCTTACTGGCATTGCAGTATTATTCACAATAGCCAAGATAATGGAAACAACCTAAATATCTGACAATGTATGAATGGATAAAGAAGATGTAATACACATAAACATACACACACAAACTTACACACATGTGCATGCACACACACACATGCATACACACAATGGAATATTATTCATCCATGAAGAAGAAGGAAATCCTGCCATTTGCTACAACATGGGTGGATCTTGAGGCCAATATGATAAGTGAGGTAAGTCAGACAACGACAAATACTGTATGATATCACTTCTATGAAAATCTAAAAAGGCCCAAGTTGTAAAAACAGAAAATAGAATGGTGGTTACCAGGGCCTGGGGGTGGGAAGACCAGAGAGATGTTTAAGGGTACAAACTCACAACTGGTAAATAAATAATTCCGGACATCTAATGCATAGTGATTATAAGCAACAATACTATATTATAAACTTCAAATTTGCTAAAAAAAAAAAAAACCCTCGATCTTAATTGTTCTCATCACAAAAAGAAATTATAATTATGTGACATGATAGAGGTGCTAACTAAAGCCACAGTAGGCATTAAAGAGAGCTCATGATGTGATGAGCACTGGGTGTTACATGCAACTGATAAATTATTGAATACTACATCTAAAATTAAATATGTACTATATATTGCCTAATTGAATTTAAATTAAAAATATTGCAATATATAAATGTATCAAACCTTAAATTGTACACCCTGATTTTATACATTATATGTCAGTTATATTTCAATCAATAAAAACGAAAAAACAAAAAAAAATGTATGAACTGGAAGATTCTTCTTATAGCCTCCAGAAAGAAACCAAAAACAAATTAGAAAAAAAGCAACACTGATCTGTTAAAACTGATAGTTTGAGCAGCACTACTTCAGTTTATTCAAGAAGGCATCCTGTGTTCTACCAAACAAGGAGACAGAACTGGTCTTTAAGAAAAATCACAGAAAAATGATTCTATGAGAAGGGATCTTTTCCAACCAACACGGGACCAGAGGATAGAGCTATTCTCAAGCCTTCTATTGGACTTTCCAAATAGCTATAACTCAGGCTGACTTGGAGAGCTCTGCCTCTGCACATGAGAGTACTGGGTATGTGTGTGCACATGTGTGTCTTTCTATATATGTCTGTGTGTGTCTGCAGGGAGCTAAACAGTGTGCTTCACCTCAGTGATAGCTGTATCCACTGTCCAAAGTCTGGAGGCTAAGGGCTGCCTACTGACCTAGCTCTTCCTAAGGTGTGCTGGGTTGTCCCTATATGCCCACTCTTCCCCAGTTCCCACACATTCTTAAGGTTGATGGCCCAGATTCCTGTGAATTCTGTGAGGTACAAGATTATCTCATTGAATTATTTCTCCTTAAATTAGCTAGAGTCTGTTGCTGGTATTGGTAGTCAATAATCCTCATTGGTCAAGATATTTATAAAGAAAACATCATCCCCCATAGCACTTGTAATGAGAACTCTGTAGCAGAACCAACTTCCCATGGTCCTAGGTCCAGGTCTATTAAACAGAAGGACAAAGAGAAGTAAAACATGAAGGGAACAGAAAAACTGTGGAAGGTGCATTGAAAGCCTGAAAAACCCATCTGACCCAAAACGACTGAAAACAGGGACTCAAGTCCACATATGCACATATGGTGCAGCACTTTTCATAACGGCCAAGATGTGGAAACAGCCCAAATGCCTATCAATCGACAAATGAATTAACAAAATATGACCTATCCATTCAATGGAATATTGTTCAGCCATAAAAGAAATGAAGTTCTGATACATGCTACAATGTGGATGAACCTTGAAAACATGCTAAGTGAAAAAAAGCAGATATAAAAGACCATATATTATATGATTCCACTTATACAAATGTCTAGAATAGGCAAGTCCACAGAGACAGAAAGCAGATTGGTGGTTGTCAGGGGCTGAGAAAAAGGTGGGGGAAAAGGGAGTGATTGCTTAACAGATAAACGGTCTTCTTTGGAGATAATGAAAATGTTTTGTAACTAGATAGAGGTGATGGTTGCACAGAACTGTGAGTATACTAAATCTCATTGAACTGTTCACTTTAAAATGGTTAATTATGTTATGTGAATTTCACCTCAATAAAAGATTTTTTTAATCCTTCTAAAGTTTTGATTGGAATTGCAAGTAATGTATACATCAATTTGAAGAGAATTGATATGTTAACAATATTGAGTCTTCCAATCCATGAACATGATATATCTCTCAAGTCTTTGATTTTTTTCATCAGTGTTTTTAGTTTTGTACACAGTTATAGCATATATTTTGCTAGATTTATACGTAAATATGTCATCTTTTTAGTGCTATTGTAACTGATACTTCTTAATTTTAATTTCTAATTTTTTATGGGTAATGTATGACAATATGATTGATTTTTATATAATGATACTGTACCCTTGTTAAATTCACTTATTCTATTGGCTTATTTTTCAGATTATTTGGGAATTTTTTTATACAGGAAATCATATCAGGAAAGTTTTTATTTCTTCCTTTGTAATCTGTGTTACTTCTATTTCTTGCCCACTGCCAAGACCTATAAGACAATGTTGCACAGGTGTAGGGAGAGTGGACATCCTCGGCTTGTTACATATTTAACTTTCATAAAGGTTTTCAAGAAAACATTCTGGTCATGACTTTAAATAACCAAATGAATGTTTGTGGAGTGGCTCCACCTTATAGAGTAAAAAGAGACTGGACTTTGAAGTCAGCTACACTGGATTTAAAAGCTGGTGCTCTCAATTACCAGATTCCAAGTCCTAGTTCACTCATCTGTAAAATAGAGGAATACCTATGTCATAAATCAGGTTGTCATGAGACTCAAAAGGGATAATGTATGGAAAGAAACAGAGACAGTGTCTAGCCCCTAAGAACACCTAAGATATGTTCAGAGTCAGTCCCATTTCTACTACTTACTTTGTAACCAATTTGTGCATCAGGTTTCTCATCTTGTGCAATGCATATAAGTCAATATTACCCAGTTCATAGGGTTGTCTGGGGTCTGATTAAATTAAATTAGTAATTGAAGCAGAGTATTTAGAAGAGTGATAGTGTTCAGGAAAATAATCAGACCAGCAAGAGACCAAGTGATGCTTGAAGAAGTAGGAGAACTCAGATTTATTTTATGCCAATGAACCCAGATGAGCTTGTGCTCGAAGTTCTGGGTCCCAGGCAATGGGGTTATAGGGCTTTTAGAGGGGACTGCAGGCAGGCAGGTTCCCAGGGCTATACTGACTGATGGTAGATGGGTTTAAACTGAGGGAGCAGGGGCTGCTTTAGGTGGGAACAGAAGTGCAGGGAGCCTGTGGTGGCGGGAAGCCTGTTTATGGAAGCAGAAATGGCTGGTTATCTCTGGCTCCCAATAGGGCCTCTGGTTATCTCTAGCTCATTGTTAATAATTTTCCATCTTCTGGGCCTCCTGCCCTGGGCCTGATCTGGGTAATTTTCCTCTTCAGTAGCATGTATTGTAACCCAACCAACATGAATTCATTCCTTGGTGAGTCAGGATCAGCACCAGGTTAAGTTGTCGCAAAGAGAAAACTTTGTTAGCAACAAATAATGACATCACAGGAGATAGCTTCCAAAGCTGTGAGTCCTTGAGCAAGAGGGGATGGGTCCCTTTTATTTAGGGTTAGGATGAATATTTAGGTAGGGAAGCTTTGCCATTGTACATAGAGGGGGGCATAAGGTTGCGCATGTGTCTTAAGGAAATATGTCTAGCGCACATTGTATGTTATGTATCTGAAGCTGCAGCTCCTCCTTGGGTGGAGATTTTAGTATTGTAATGAGATAAAAGTCATCATTGGCCATTCTACAGGTCCCTCCATGGTCCATCTGCACAGGTACGAGTCAGGGGATTAGCTCAAATGGGTCTGGCTTGTCTGAGCAGTCACTACTGCTCATGGGTGGCTTTGCTTTCCATTTGCCTGAGTTAAGAGATAAGCTGGAAACAAGAGCTTAAGGAAAAATGTGGGACAAAGGTGGGTGAGTACAAGCAGGTAGGCTATAAAGATCAGGTTTTGGGGTCTAGCTGCTGACAGTATAAGGTACTCTATGAATGTTAACTACTACCACCATCACCACCATCATCACTGTCATCGTCATTAGCGTTATTATTAATGCTAGTTTACTTCAGTATCGGTTTTTTACTGTTATATAAGAAGCCACTTCAAAAATGTGTAGCTGGCAACAACAGAAAGCATTTATATGCTCATGATTCTACAATGGGGAACTGGCTGTGCTTCCCAAGAGGTCTGGAGCAGCTCAGATGAGCAGGAGAGCCCAACGTGCCTTCATAGCAATGCCTCCTAGTAGGTGCTTTGCTGGGGTGGCTGCAATGGCCAGGGCAAGGCTCCACTTCTCTTTATAATCTCATATCATCAAGGGATTGTTTTGACATGGCCTCCCTCTTCAAGCAGACTTCTTTAAATGGTTGCTCTGGGCTCCAAGAGGGTAAAAAAAAAAAAAAAAAAAAAAACTGCAAAGTCTCTCAAGGCCTAGGTCTAGAATTCCCAGAATGTCATTTCTGCCCCATTCTGTTATTCAAAGTGAGTCACTAAATCCAGGAAGACTTAAGGGAAAGAAAATAAATTCCATCTCTTGATGGAAGAGAGCAAAGCCACGCTATAAAATTGCATGTAGGACAAAAGGAATTATATGGTCATCTTTGGAAAGACTCAACCACAATTTCTAGCCACTCACTTGGAAATAGCCTCAGATAATTATGCACAGAACCATCTTAACATTGTACAAGAAAGTCTAGAAAATACCTTCTAAATCAGCTATTGACTCAAGCAGTTATTTACGTAGCAGTTATTATGTAGCAGTATCTGGGTAAGGGCTTCTCTGCTACAGCAGAGCAGAGTCCTGCCAGGTGGGCTGACTGGCTGCATCTTGGCAGAAGTATCTCTGGATGTGAACTTAGAATCTTCTCATAATGAGCCCAAGTATAACCTTATTTAGTTAGTAGCAACCAAAGCTAATGTAGAGAACTGCTTACTGGCTAGCTTTGCTGGCCTGGAGTAAAAGACTCATGCCTGGAGAGAAGCAGCCCTAATGTGCGCAAGCAGGTTAGCTCTTGTGGAAGGAAAGTGACTATTAAAGAAAGATGGTGGAAAAGAAAACACAGGCTTCTGAGCATATATTCAAATGCAGCTGTGGTCCCTCAGTCAAGTTATTTGTTGTCTATATTTAAAGTACATTGCATTTAGAGACTATCTGTATTTGCAGAGACCTCTTGATTTATTATACCCAGCAATTTCACTACTAAAGTAATCATTTCAGGTCTGTTCATATTTTCTATTTTGAGAAGCAAAATTTAGCATGCATATCTGCTCCCAGGCTTAAAATGTAATTCCTACTGGACTGCTAAAACAAGGTTTACACCTGCCCATTTAAAAAATTAAATGATTTTTTTAAGTGCTGTTTTTCTGCAATGTCCAGGAAGGTGTTGGCAAAACTCAGAATCGCAGATGTTTTTTCACTATGGCAATGTTAATTAATTGGTGAGGGCTAGGCTTCCTTTGGTTGCCACCCATTCTATCCAAACCCTCTTTAGGGCCAGAGTCAGTATTTTGCAATATTACCCTCTTCCCTCCCATCCTAATAAATCCAATTCCCAAAGTGTTAGCAATGTCAGGGGATACAGAGTTACTTACACATCTCAGTAAAACTTTCAAATTCTCCTTAGATCTCTAATCTCATTTCTGCTAAAGTTCTTCCCCCACTGTGAGAACCCTCATGTCTCCTCTCCGCCTTCCCCTGCAGCTCCCCTTGAGTCCACCCCTATTTTCATATGCAATCCTCTACTTGGCTTCTCCATTCAACAAAACAAAACTTTCTGTGGCTGACTGGCCTCATCCCCTTGCTCTAAGAAAGGCAGTTCTGGAATTATCAGTGTTGAGGGGTGGAAGCAGTAAGAGAAGTTTCTTGCTCTTCTATCACCAAACAGTTTATCAGAGAAGCCACTGAAAAAAAGCATACCTTTTGGAGGTAGAAGGAAAGAAGTGGGGTAGGGAGGAGGGAGAGATTCTGCTTGTAAGAAAATGAAGAGCAATGCCTGCCATTGAAATAAGGTAACTGCCTTCCCTGGCCTTTCTTTTTCCACTTTGCCTATCTATAGAGCCTTGCCCCTTGGATTATTACAGGAAAAAGCGTACCATCTCCTGACCAAAAGTAACCAACCAAGAAGCTTGAGTTAAACATATCACTCTCCTACCGTAAATCCATCACTGAGCTAGGGAGAGGATGGTGCAACAGAATTTTCTTTCCTCCTAAAAACTGTCAACTTTCTGGACACACATGTGATTCCTAGAGAATGGATATGACAGGGAAGAATCAGACACCTAATATGGGATTTGATGATCAGAGCTATAGATATCCAGAGAAGGCAGTGGTCAAAATTTACTGGGACAGTGAGGAAAGTTTTCAAAATCTGTCCATGCAGGAGTGGTGACATCATGAAAAAGACAAGATATTTTTGCTGAGTATATAATTTGGGGTTTACAGGATTTTGTTTTTATTTTGTTTTTGTTCAATATTTTAAAGATGTTAATTCATTGTCTTCTGGCTTGCAGAGTTTCTGAAGGAAGTCTGCTGTAATTGTTTTTATTGTTCTTCTTATATAATGTATTTTTTTTTAATTTTGGCTATTTTCAAGAGTTCTCTTTATCTTTGGTTGTCCTGAGTATGTTTCTCTTATATTCTTGGATCTGGAATTTGATGTCTTTTGTTATTCTAGAAAGTTATCAACCATTATATCTTTGTATATTATTATGGCCATTCTCTCTCTTTCCATCTTTAGAGAGTCCAAGTACACCTCTGTTAGATTGTTTGATATTACCCCACACTATTAGATGCTCTGTTTTTACTTATTTCACTTTTTTCTTTGAATTTCAGTTTAGTAATTTCTTTAAATTTGCTAATTCTCATCTCAGCTGTATGAGGCTACTAATAGACTTGCTGAAGGCGTTATTCATCATATTTTTTAAATTTCTAGCCTTCCCATTTGACTCTTTCTTCTACTTTCCACCTCTTTGTTAAAATTCCCAATCTGCTATAGCATGTTTCTGCCTTGTTCATATTTGAGTGTTTAATATATTAATCATACTTATTTTAAAATGTCTGATAATTGCAATATCTGAGTCATCTCTGAATCTAGATTTTCTCATTTTTATCTCTTTATAGTGCTCTTCTCTCTTCCTCTCTCACTCTTTCCTCTCTCTTTATGTATTTTATAATCTTGTGACTTTAAAACAGGGTATGTCTAATAGTCTAGATTGAGGTAAATGTTTATCCCTTGCATACTGTGGTCCAGTTGTGTCCCTGAGTCCATGTTGATGTCAGAGATTCTCCTACTCTGTACTGAACTGGGTGATGGTATTTATGCTTTCTCTAGAATAGTAGTCCTCAGACTCTAGTGAGGCACCTATGTAAACATTCTCTTCTCTTCCTGGCAGCTTCTCAAAAATAAAAGTAACCTAATGCTCATATTAATTCTTTACCAGAAACTCTCTTGCATAGAACACTCCCTCCAACCTCCCATCAGTAATTGAGATAGGTAAGACTCAACCACTCATATTATTTATACTACAAATTCCTGCCTCTGGTTTGTTGCCCTTTTACTATGGAGGTGATGCCATCCCCTTCCTTTTTGATCCTGCCCTCTGAGATTTCTCCAACATGTACCCAGTAACTACCTGTTGTCCATGTTTATCCTTTCAGAGAATCTTCCTTAAAGTACCCTCCAAATTATTCCCTCCTTCATTTTTAAGTTCCTATTTTCTGAGTGCCCTGACTTTCAGCTAATTGTAATGGAGGAAATTCTTTTTACCAACTCACCCAAGGGTATAAATTTTTGACAACAAGCCAGTAGGAGGAACAAATATGAATCAGGAAATCAAAAGTGTCTTCACAAAAAAAAATTGTGAAAGTCGGAATTAGGTATTATTCCACTACAAAGTTTATAAGATGACATCAAATCCTACTGTACACAGGTAAAAAGCAGACACCATCATCTTCATGTTTTAAAGTCTAAAAAAATGTTTAATTGATAGTGACAAAGGAAAGCATGTATTGTTATAAAAGCTGTCTTGATTTATATGAAGCTTACATTTGCTTAAAATGGAAGATTTCAAAGAAAATCCAATGAGGTTTAGATTTCTGTTGATTTACTTCCATTGCTGTATGTGTCTTGCAATTGTCTGAATGCTCTGTGGCTTTGGGATAGCATCAGAGGAAAACTGAAGCTATATCTCTGTCAAATGACATTATACAGTCTATAAAACACTCAGAGTTGCTTACATTTCTTCTAATATTTTGTGGTATATCATGGAGAAATTGGCTCTTACACAATTTTCCTTTAGCATGGATCTAGATGAAACTCTGTTATCTATGAAGGTGAGCTCAGTTTTCAGTTATTATTTGCACATTGTTACCATCAAAGAAAACTTTCAATTTTATGAGTCCCTTTTAAAAACTTCAAAGACTATCAATGTCTTTGAAATGGTAGAAGTAAAAAAGAAAGAAAGAATAAAAGAAGCAGCTCTTTGCTAGGAAACAAGAAATATCTCACTGCATAAATGTTTGTGTTCCAAATGCTTGGCAACTTGTCACTTTTTATATCACCATGTCTTGCAGGTTTTTGCCTATGTCTTTATTGCATAAATGATTCAACTCTGAACCATCCTCTTCTCACAACCTCCTAAGCAATCATGTAGGTCCAAGATAATACTCTTTCATACGACAATGTTCTCCAGGGGGTCTTGATTCCATTCTTGAGCCTCTAGGCTCATTCTTAGCACAGCAGAGAGGTATTTAAAAATTTTCGTTATACATTATATCAGATCATTTCTGATTTAAAACTTTTCAATGGCTACCATTATCCTCAGGATAAAATCCAAACTTCTCTCAGAGCTATAAATGATCTTGCCCCTGCCTATTCATCTGGCATCAGCTCCATGTTCCACCATGTTTCAACTACCCTGGCCCTCTCAATGTTCCTTGAGCACATCAATCTGATTCTTAGTTCAGAGACATTGCACCCAGAATTCTATTTATCTTGACTTAGACATAGCTATATGGGTTGGGGGGGTTGTTTTTTGTCAGATGGATCTCAGCTTAAATACTACCTTCCTTGGCCAACCAATCATCCAATTCAATATAAAGTTGCCAACCATATACACTGATTAATCTTTTACAATTCTCTGTGTAGCATTTATCACCACCATCTGATATTTTCTTTTCTTTATTCATTTGGTTTTTATTTGTGCATCTCTACCCTTAAGAATGTAAGCTCCATGAAAAGAGGGATCTGGTTTATTTTGTCATTGCTATATCCTGATTCCATGGGGCACTGTGTCTTATACATTGTTAGAGCTCAATAAATATTTGTGCAATGACTGAATTGATAAATGAATGAATATGTCAGTTATGCACTGAAATGCTCCTAGATATCTGACCTCATCACATCTCTCCAATCCCTTGGCCACTTATTGCTCTTTTGGCCAAAGCATTCCTCATCTGTCCTTTTTCTCAGGGAAATTCTATTTACCCTTCACTTGAACAAATGAACAAATGAAGTTAATTTATCCCACTTGATAGTATTTGGTGGGTTTTGGTGGTGGGAGGGAAGGACATAAAAATAAAGTTAACCTTTTGGATCATAGCCCTGAAGTCTATAAAATCAATTGTTACGAGCATGAAATGGACGTTTGTCAGTTAGCACCTGATGGAAAGATACTCCATAAATATTACCTCACTTCTCTCCTTCCTGCTCCATTGGACCAGGGCTGGCCCAAGAGAGCACAGTATATGTCCTAATACCTCCTCCAAATTTGTGTTGTGACAGCTCACATATAATTCCCTTGGAAATTTGATTTGAAGGTAGCATAAAAATTAGAAGAACTAATGCCACTTCCATTTCATTAGCATTCTCATGTGTGTTTGATGATGATATTTAATCTCTGTGTGGCAATTTATAATAAGGCAGTTATGTCAAGGTCATGAGGATAAATAAAATATAATAGAACCATACTTATCCCTTTTCTGGCTTTGGCTCACACTGCTCTCTTCATTGGAAAAACACTTTTCCTTCAACTTTATCTGGTGAAATGTCATCCATCCTTCAAAACTCAAGTCCTTCCCTTCCATATTATCTTCAACAGCCCTACCCCCAGCACAAAAGTATATGTATGTACATCTGTGCACACATACATTCACACACAAAATCCATGGAGTTTCCTCCAGAAATTTATCTTCTTTGACACTCCAAACTCATTTACATAACTCTTTCCCATCACACTATGAATTTTTAGGGATAGTATATACTTATTCTTTTGCACCCCATTGCAGGTGTGCATTGAACACAATAACAACCAAAAATGAATTGACTTTGGTATCCATTTCTGGAAAACTGGCAATTTACAAATACAGTTTATCTTCCATGCCCTCAAAAGTGTGTAGAGAGAATTTTATACCCAGATGATGTAAAGTAGTTACCTTGGACAAAAAGAAGAAAATTGGTAATAATCAAGAATTTGCTCACCACTTCATTGAGGCTATTCCTATATATAGATTTGAGAGGGAGCAGCAGGTTGACTACCTCTGAGAATTACCTCAAGGACTAATCTGAAAAGCAATACCCTACCTCTTCTGGGATCATCTCGACTTGTGAGAAGTGTCAACACTTTAAAAGTCCACCCAAATATTTCTTCTGGCAAAGCAATAATTCTAAGTTACTGTAGGAGGACAGTCTTTGGGCTCCACATTTTGGGCTCTGTTAAATATTTTGAGCAATACTATTTTTCAGCAAAAACCCAACCCTAGTCTTCTGGAATCTACTAATTGAGAACAATCTCAATAGTAGCAATATGTGTTTCTGCAAAAATGCTGGATATTTAACATATTGAAAAGCAAGTGATAAATTAGAGCTGGGTACTGCATTGCATCAAAAAATTGGATGGGTCCCAGATATCTGGACAAGTCATGATGTGAAAAGGGAAAAAACCAACAGAGAGCATGTATGTAAAGAATGAAGCCAAATTCTGGCTAAGCCTGTCACAATAAGTATAGATTGCCAGTTTTAAAAGTGTCATTTACTTATAAGGTAAAAGCTAAGGTTGATATTCGGATGATTATCTGAATTCTGAAGCATATGGATGGCCCTTCAAAGCCCTTGAAAATTTCCACTCTTTGAAAGAGTTATTTTGGCCCAACAAAAGCAACCTAGTGAAGTACACAGACCTGATTACTATTTTCTAACTTAATTTTTTATCTCCAATGTCTTGAAGAAAAATACTGTTTCAGTGACTTATAAGAAAGATAATCTATAGTGTAACATGAACACATAAAGGGGTTTCAGGATGATGCAAACTATTCTCTCGCCATTTCTATCAGAATATATTCACAGAATCAGACCCTCATGGGCACCTGGAATTTCCTCCCCTTTGACCTTGCTTCCCCTCTGCTTTTTCATAACTCAAACTTTCTTTTTCATAACTCAAAGTTTCTACTCCATATTGTACTTAACTTTTATAGACCAGGAGACTTATTTCCTGGTATGATCCTACCTCGGGAGATATATTCCTGATTTTATCCTGGAAAAGAATGTGGATCTTCCCATTCTTCAAAGCAGAGTAACAAGACAAGCCAACTTCTCTGTGGCTAATGTTTATTACCTTTCTTAGAGAAATTCAGATGTGTGAACAACTATCACCTGACAACTATCAGGAATAAGATTGGATTGATGGAAGGAGCAGACACAGAGCCTTGAGTAGATCAAACAAAAGCACATTTACAAAAGACAAAAGAAGGAAGTCAGTGCATAGTTCTGGAAGCTAATATCTGAGGGAGGGAGTGCCACATCAGACCTTGTGGAAGCTCAACTTCCTTCCTTCAAGGCCAAAAATACATATAGCAAAACATGAATACATAAGCATGCAACAGTTCTATACGTAGTCTATCTGGAAATGTGTAAAAGACCACCCCACCTGAGCCAGGTACACAGTCTCAGTTTGGGGTTGTATGATGAGCCTCATGAACACAAAGCTTCAGGCATACAGATGTTCCTCACTGATCCTCTGCCAACCTCTCCAGGCCTGTACAGCCTGAGTCACATACTTCTCTGAAGTTAGACCTTCAGACCTAGAACAAAGGTTTGTTGCCCAAATGCCTACAGATGCCAAGGTCACAGTCATTTTAGGAGCCACCAGGCAAATCCTGCAATGTGTTATGCAAAAAAGAATCTCCTTCCATCAATAAGGGTGAGAATAGGGAAGAATAAAGGAGAAGAAGAAGAGATTCCACACTGTGTGGAGAGTATATTTTCTTATATCAGTCTCTGTAGTTTTTGACGAACATACGCCTGAATATTAAAACCAGTTTTTTTTCCCAAGGATTTTATTTATTTATTTGACAGGGAGAGAACACAAGCAGAGGGAGCAGTGGGCAGAGAGAGAGGAAGAGGGAGAAGCAGGCTCTCCACTGAGCAAGGAGCCTGATGTGGGACTCGATCCCAAGACCCTGGGATCATGACCTGAGCTGAAGGCAGATGCTTAATCCACTGAGCCACTTAGGTGTCCCTAAAACTAGGTTTTTTTGTTTGTTTGTTTTTGTTTTTTTAATGAAATAAAGTGTGGTGTCATGGAACTCCTGTAAGGACCAACATCATGGTCCCACCTACCTCTCTTTAGACATAATGTAACAGAACCATATGAGAAAAATTAGCTCTACCTAATTGGTTACCTGTTTTTCTAAAAAAAAAACCAAAAAGGCATTATCAACCTCTGAATGCTAAACACTTTTATCAGCCGCTTCAGTGAGGGCAGTCTGTGAATGAGTGAGGTCAATGGCTTCATGTTTGAGAAGGACTGCTGTCTTGGTCCAGAGCTATGGCCAATCATTACGGAATGTATGAGAGGAACAGGACCTATTCCTAGGCACTGCCTCCTCTCTTCCTCATCTTCTCTCTTCCTACTACTTAATACACTTAAATACACCAGTCTCTACTAATTTTATCTTTTTTTTTGCTTTCTCTTAATTTATTTGAAAAATAAGGTTAATACAATTACAGAACCTTGGGTCACCACTCTTATTTCTTCCACACTGTTCTCATTATGCTTCTGCAAAAGCAAAAATATTGCCCTTAAAAACAACATTTCATTTTGATAAAGATCCTGGATACACGGGAAGCATCTTTATTCACTTGAAATCCCAGGATTATAGGATTTACTCTGTGTGACTGTTTTGTAAAATACCTTAAGTCACATACTAACTTAATCTTTACAGGATCAACTAAAGCCTTAGAAGAAATCTGTATTTTAATAATCTTCCTCTAAGGATGTATGCACAGCAGATGAACATAAACATAAATACATGTTCCCATATTTGGAGAGCAGATACCCTCTGATCTACACAAAATAATGTGACAAACTCTATTTTAGGAATCCTGGCTCCTCTAAGTCTTGGTTTAACTGATTAAGGTTTTGTTTCAATAAAGTTTCAGAGCATTGGCTTTTCAAGGGGCTTAAGAAAAGAAATCTGACAACTTTGGAATGCTGTTTGGCACAAGTATTTTTCCCATTTTGGGAACATTTCTACTCTTTTCTTCATACAAAAGAAGCCCATGTATGTTCATGATGTCAGACAACCTGAGAAATTTCCCCTTATTATTTAAAATCTGGAAATTAAAATTTATCATAATATAAGAAATTTTCTCTTTGTTTAAAAATAAAAAGAAATACCAGTAATTCTGTTAAGTTTCCCAGCTTTGGAAAATTTTCATTGGGGAAGAAAAGAATGCCCCCTACACTGATCCCCACTTTACTGCACTTAAAACCGCAACCTTGCTGGACTGAACAGAAAGAGACATATTGGTGAAGACTGAAGATAGAAATAGGTAATTCATGCCAAAAGGAAAAGCAAGGCTCTGCATAATTCTAAGAAATCAGTCTTGGATTGCCTATAAGATCGATATATAGCTGAACATGAGTTAAAAAGAGAGAGAGACTTAAAGTTCTCAGAGTGCAGTTCTTCTAGGCTAATGTTATTAGGAAACTTCTATCCTTTAATCAAGGCAAGCAACTGCAGATAGTGCAAGGAGAGGAGCTAGTCCAGTGATGAAAGGGACAGCTTCTGAAATAGGGCTTATCGTGGTGAACTGTATTCATCACTGTGCTGCGAACATGCAGAGAAGTGTTAGCGGAAAGTTACTAAAGTACTTAGAACAAGCATAGCGACTGTGAGACACAGCAGCAGACCATTCTGGGTGAAAGGCCATTTCTCCCCCGAGGAAGGGACGCATTGCTCCCAGAGGTTGTACCAGGGTGTGGATCTCTTTTTCCATAGGCATTTACTGAACAACAGCATGTTGCAGACTGGCACAGGGTGCAGGTACTATATTGATCCTCTGAGCAGTGCATAGAAAAATCAAATGCCCTGGTTTAAAATGCCACAAAAGCATCCTGCTTCAAGTACTATGGTTAGAAACAAGGGGAAAATCCACTTAGCCCGGAGTGATGAAAGTACAATTATTGACAGAATCAAATGAGATTATTATTTTTTAAATGATGGTTTAGATCAGCTTGCAAATACTTTTTAAATAATGCTGCTCCACAAAAAATATTATTTTACTTTAAATAATTTTTTAGATACACACATCTTTATTTTTTTTTTAACATCTTAATTTTATTTTATTTTTTCAGTGTTCCCAGGCTTATTGTTTATTCACCACACCCAGTGCTCCATGCAATATATGCCCTCCTTAATACCCACCACCAGGTTCACCCATTCCCCCCCAACTCCAAAACCCAGTTTGTTTCTCAGAATCCACAGTCTCATGCTTCTTCTCCCCCTCCAATTTATCCCAATTCACTTTTCCTTCCTTCTCCTAATGTCCTCCATGTTATTCCTTATGCTTCACAAGTAAGTGAAACTATAATGATAATTGACTTTCTCTTCTTGACTTATTTCCCTCAGCATAATCTCCTCCAGTCCTGTCCTTGTTGATACAAAAGTTGGGTATTCATCCTTTCTGATGGTAGTGTAATATTCCATCGTATATATGGACCATATCTTCTTTATCCATTCATCTGTTGAAGGGCATCTTGGCTCTTTCCACAGTTTAGTGACTATGGCCATTGCTGCTATGAACGTTGGGGTACAGATGGCCCTTCTTTTCACTACATCTGTATCTTTGGGATAAATACCTAGTAGTGCAATTGCCAGGTCATAGGGCAGCTCTATTTTTAATTTCTTAAGGAATCTCCACACTGTTTTCCAAAGTGGCTGCACCAACTTGCATTCCCACCAACAGTGTAAGAGGGTTCCCCTTCTCCACCTCCTCTCCAACACTTGTTGTTAACTGTCCTGTTAATTTTGGCCATTCTAACTGGTGTAAGGTGGTATCTCAAAGTGGTTTTGATTTGAATCTCCCTGATGGCTAATGATGATGAATATTTTTTCATGAGTCTATTAGCCATTTGTAAGTCTTCATTGGAGAAGTGTCTGTTCATGTCTTCTGCTTATTTTTTGATGTGATTATCTGTTATTTGGGTGTTGAGTTTGAGGAGTTCTTTATAGATCTTGGGTATCAGCCCATTGTCTGTAGTGTCATTTGCGAATATCTTCTCCCATTCCGTGGGTTGCCTCTTTGTTTTGTTGACTATTTCCTTTGCTGTGCAGAAGCTTTTGATCTTGATGAAGTACCAAAAGTTCACTTTCACTTTTGTTTCCTTTGCCTTTGGAGATATATCTTGAAAGAAGTTGCTATGACTGCGTCAAAGAGGTTACTGCCTATGTTCTCCTTTAGGATTTTGATAGATTCTTGCCTCTCACTGAGATCTTTTATCCATTTCAAGTTTATCTTTGTGTATGGTGTGAGAGAATGGTCGAATTTCATTCTTCTATATATAGCCGTCCAATTTTCCCAGCACCATTTATTGAAGAGACTGTTTTCCAGATATTTTTTTCTGCTTTGTTGAAGATTAGTTGACCATAGAGCTGAGGGTCTATGTCTAGACTCTCAACTCTGTTCCATTGGTCTATGTGTCTGTTTTGGTGCCATCCTTTCCTGATTAAAAGTCTTCAAAGTATAGGGATAGAGGGAACATTCCTCAATTTCATAAAATCTATCTATGAAAAACCCACAGCAAATATTATTCTCAATGGGGAAAAACTGTCAGCCTTCCCACTGAGATCAAGAACACAACAAGGATCTCCACTCTCACCACTCATGTTCGACATAGTACTAGAAGTCCTAGCAATAGCAATCAAACATCAAAAAGAAATAAAACGTATTCAAATTGGCAAAGAAGAAGTCAAACTCTCTCTCTTCACAGATGACATGATACTTTATATGGAAAACCCAAAAGACTCCACCCTCAAACTACTAGAACTCATATAGCAATTCAGTGATGTGGTAGGATACAAAATCAATGCACAGAAATCAGCTGCTTTCTTATACACGAACAATGAAAATACAGAAAAGGAAATTAGAGAATCGATTCCATTTACTAGAGCACCAAGAACCATAAGATACCTGGGAATAAACCTAACCAAAGATGTAAAGGATCTATACTAAAGGAACTAGAGAACACTCAGGAAAGAAATTGAAGAAGACACAAAAAGATGGAAGACCATTCTACGCTCATGGATTGGAAGAATAAACATTGTTAAAATGTCTACACTGCCCAGAGCAATCTATGCTTTCAATGCTATCCCGATCAAAATTCCACCCGCATTTTTCAAAGTGCTGGAACAAACAATCCTAAAATTTGTATGGAACCAGAGAAGACCCTGAATTGCTAAGGAAATGCTGAAAAAGAAAAACAAAGCCGGGGGCATCACATTACCTGATTCCAAGATTTACTACAAAGCTGTGATCACCAAGACAGCATAGATCTACACATCTTTAAAAAAAATAGCTGCCTTCTACTATTTCTGATACCACATCATGAAAAGGACTATCTCTGCACTGTGACCAAAAACCCACAAATTTTTACGACAGTTCTTGCATTTAGCACTTACTATGCCTTTTTTTTAAGTCCCTTAAATTCTCTGTAATTTCAATTTTTCATTTCTAAACTGAATGTTTATGAAATAATATATTTGTGACCTTATTGTGAAGATTTAGAAGTTAGTAAGAATTAAATACTTTTAAAAGTTAAAAATATAACATAGGTATAAAATATTAATTTATATATATCCTATATAGAAATGAAGAACATGAGAAAACCATAAAATTAGACTAGAAGTGATAACGTTAATGAAAAATAATAAATCTGGATTTTTGGGGTGAATATACCAGAACTTACTCATCCAAGTCTGTGCTGCCTTTTTCACAGTGGACACCTTGAGAGACACTTATTCAAGTGCTGCTACTGCTCAAAACAGGTTTGGATTTTTTTCTTGGATCTGCTATCAGAAAACAACTTATAAGCAACAAGAAAATCCAATGTAATTTGTTTGTTATTAAATCTTGTTTAGCATCAAAACCAGTATTCCTAGTTTGACCCACAACATGTTCATCAGACTTAGTTCTATTTGGCTTGTGTCACTTAAAATATTAGTCACACTCAAAAAAGGTAACTGGCCAGGATTTTCAAGTAAACATTACAGACTCCAAAAACAATTCTAAAATAATGGGTCTAGAAATTCTTTTTAAATAAGGCATTATCATTGGAATAATTGTATAGTTTCCAAGATAATTATCTAGGGAGGAACAGCATTAGTTGTATGACTAAGTTCTGACTATGTTTTCGAAAATCAGTTCTAGTTCTTAGTAATTCTCCTTCAAACATCTCAAGTTCCCTCAGGGACTCCAGTTCCTGTAAAGGGAATCTGTCTCCATTGTTCTTTCTTTATCTTTATTTCTAGAAAATGTC
The DNA here is from genome assembly GCF_002288905.1 of Enhydra lutris kenyoni. NCBI lineage: Eukaryota > Metazoa > Chordata > Mammalia > Carnivora > Mustelidae > Enhydra > Enhydra lutris. The sequence goes on from NW_019154147.1 coordinate 7,387,490, forward strand.
AAAAACATTTGATTAAAGGGACTCAAATAGCAAGTAGACCCAGACCTATTTCTTGATGAAAACACTGTACACAACTCAATGAAAGATTGCTAGACACCTTCCTTCACGTGAGTATATTCTGGTTGCCATCATTATCTTTTGCTCATTTATCATGACTTTTATATGTTTCTGATGAAAATTGCCCAGTCAGACTACATTAATCATGAGCAACCACAGCTTCTGCCCTCCACTGGAAAAATGCCCTAGAACCTAAGGTCATTTCATGTCACAGAATGCTATTCCACAATAAAAAGGAACCACTGTTGTTATGTGCAATAAATTGGGTGCATCTCAAAGGCATTATCCTGAGTGAAAAAAGCTAATCTCAAAAAGTCGCTACAGTGTGATTCCATTTATATCCCATTCTTACAGTGATTTGTCACTGTAGAGTAGGAGAACAGGTTAGAGGGTACCAAGAATTAGGAATGCTGGAGGAAAAAAATGTTGGTTGGGTGTGACTATAAAAAGACAGCACAGGGGCACCTGGGTGGCTCAGTGGGTTAAGCCTCTGCCTTCGACTCAGGTCATGATCTCAGAGTCCTGGGATCGAGTCCCACATCGGGCTCTGCTCTGCAAAGAGCCTGCTTCCTCCTCTCTCTCTCTGCCTACCTCTCTGACTACTTGTGATCTCTCTGTCAAATAAATAAATAAAATCTTTAAAAAAAAAAAAGCACAAGGGAGAACTTTATGGTGATGGAATTGTTCCGTATCTTAACTGGGATGTTGGTTATACAAACAAACCTATGTGATAAGATGATATGAAACTATACCACACACTGCATCAATGTCAGTCTCCTGCTTACAATATTGTAATATGGTCAGATAAGATGTAAATGCTGAGGGAATCTAGTTAAAGCTCTTCCTCCGCACAATTTTGCAACTTCCTGGGAACCTATAATTTCTTTACAATTAAAAATTAAAGAAAGGGGCGCCTGGGTGGCTCAGCCAGTTGAGCAGTTCAGGTCAGGATCCCAGGGTCCTGGGATTGAGCCCTGCTTCAGGCTCCCTGCTTGCCAGGGAGCCTGCTTCTCCCTCTCTTTTCTGCCTGCCGCTCTGCCTACTTGTACTCTCTCTGTGTCAAATAAATAAATAAAATCATTTTTTTAAAAATTAAAGAAAAATACTAAATGTTGCTGATAATAGGAATCAATTAAAAGTTTCAAACACTTTGGAAACTCAGTAATTAGTAAACTAAACCCCTTCCTGTCCTATAATCTAGCAGTCCTTGTGTTAGCTATGTACCAAAGACAAGTGTGTGCTTATGTCCACCAAAAAGACAGATGTTCAGAGTAGGTTTATCATAAAAGTCATAAACTGAGACAATCCATGAATGGGAGAATAAATAAGTAAAACATAGTGGATTTGTACAGTGAAATATGGTACAGTAATAAAAAAAGTCAAATGACTAATATATGCACCAACCTGGATAAATCTTACAGACATGACTCTAAAAGAAGTCAGATACAAAGGAATACATTCTGTATGCGGAGAAGTCCAAATAATGATTACCTCTGGGACCATGGTATTAACCAGCAAGTAGCATGAGGAAACTTCCTGGAAATGTTCTTTATCTTAATCTGGGTAGTAGTTACATGGTGCGTGCATAAAAACATAAAAATTCAGTCAGCTGTATACTTCCATTTATGTAGTTCATGCCTCAGTTAAAAAAATAGGGAGAAATGCAGAATGCTGAACTCACTGGCAATGTCAATCATGATACATCCAACAAGACAAGATGCCTAACCCAGGCAAGCATCAGGGGCTCCTCCTCTTGCCCACTATGTGCAGCACTGATAAGAAGAAGCAGATCAAACTGAGAAGAGATAAAAGAAGATATTCTAATATTGGGACCAATAAATCCTGTGAAATTTGCAAGCCAAGTTTTAACAGAATCCAGACTACATTCCGTAAAGTAGTGACACTATGTCATGTCATTCACAAAAGCACCTAATACATTCCCTTTGAATGGCCCCAGAACCCCCAAAAGCCACTGGCACTAGGTGAATGCCCAGGTGCCAGGAACATAATGTGGATCTGCCAGGTGAAAAAAATAAAATATTCAGGGAAGAAGCAAATCAAAGTAGCATAGTTCTTATTAATTCAAAGTGGTGATCATTCCACAAAAATCACGTTCTTATTATTTCAAAGTGGTGCTAATTCCACAAACATTACCTGCATTTAATTTAAAATGTCAAAATAAGATTTTTTTCAAGAAACAAAATTTTGACACTCCTCTTGTCCAGAGGCCTCAGGCCGGATGATGGAATAGGCTGAGGTTTGACCTTTTTAGAGTTCACATTATATTTTAATTATGCTGCTATTTTTATTTGTGGTTCTTAATATGCTTCTATCACAGAACACTGGGGAATCTCCTTGCATCTAACATAACACCGATTAATTCCCTTACTCAGTAACCCAAAACTGCAAGGCCTTATGTTGCAAACTGAGAATCACCAGCCTTTGCAGGGGGAATCATTTTTATTGGTTTCATTAAAACCATTTTATTATGTTGCTGAAAAAAGCAACAGGATTATGGCAGCAGGGAGGAAATATTTCATAAACTTGCATAAAGGCTATCTGTTCTTTGCTTATGTAACCAGAGCAGTTAGGGTAACCCAAAGAGTTTTGTGTAACCCAAAGAGCATTTCTGTGACTAGCCCTCTCAGATTGCTCTGGGAGTCCCTAGAGGGTGTCTTCCCTGTGGTACATGAAGCAGTTTCTTGGGCCTACATGTCAGGGACACCATTTAACTGCTTTCCAGTCTGCATTCCTGCAGGCCCCTTGCTGAAGCCAGTGGCTGACATGGCCGGTACGGTTGCAACAAGTATACGTCCTACATTATTTCTTTGCTATTCCAATTGTGTATCAGCCTGACTGTGTTACGGGGTGTGCTTCACCATGGTTCAATTATACCTTTTGATATTTGTGCCATCTTCCATGGGATCTGAAACAATGAGACCAAGTACCTTTAAAATATCAGCAACTTTAAGCAAAACAGACCAGTACATACAGAGAACAAACTGATGGTTGGCAGAGGGGAGGAGGTGGGGATCTGGACAAAATGGTTGGAGGGGAATGGGAGATACGGTCTTCCAGTTGTGGAATGAGTATGTATGGGAATAAAGACATAGCATAAGGAATGTAGTCAATGATATTGTAACAGTGTTGTATGATAACAGATAGTAACTACACTTGTAGTGAGCGTAGCATAATGTATAAAATTGTCCAATCACTACAATGTACACCTGAAATTAATGTAAGATTGTGTGTCAACTAAATTCAGTAAAAAAATTAAATATGTTATATATATCAGCATTTTAGGGCAATGGAAATACTCTCTATAATACTATAATAATGGATATATTTCCTCATACATTTGTCCAAATCCATAGAACATACAACACTAAAAATGAATCTTAATGTGAATTATGGACTTTGGGTTAATATGATGTATCAACATAGATTCATCGATTGTAACAAATGTGCCACTTTGGTGGGGGATATTGATAATGTGGAGGTTATGCATGTGAGGGGGCAGAGAGTACATAGGAAATCTTTGCATGTTCTGCTCAATTTTTCTGTAAACCTCAAATTGATATTAAAATAAATCTTAAATCTTATCTTAAAAATAATAATAAATCTTAAAAATAATCTTAATTTTTAAAATCTAGAGAATTTAATGAAAGAGTTGTGGGTTTTTTTAGTATTAACTAGTTTTTTTTTTACTGTTGCTTTTATAAAACCTTCTCTTCCAAGGACTCAAGCTGAACACAGTCCATAAAACCACCTTCTCCTCTGTCCTGGTCCACTGCTCTTGAACCAAATTTTTGTGTATCAACTTTTCTTTCCTTAGTGTGGATTCTTCATAGGATATTCCTGGGCCACCTATACAAATAAGATCCAAGTGAACCAGTCCTTGTACAGACAGGTCAAAACAACAGCCCTAACAGCCTCCATGCCCATGTGATTCATAGACACGTGCTCAGTCTCACCAAAGCAAAGGGAAGCTGTCATGTCCTTACCTACCATTGGGACACAATTCTTGTAAAGACTGTGAAGGAACTCTGCTTTGGCTATTTGACTACTTATTTCAACATTCTTTCCCAGAGTACCAAATTTTAAAAGAGAACAAAACTGGTCCTTGTTTCATAAAATATGTATACCTTGTTTCATAAAATATATTACCTCAGCACCTTACCATGGCCTTTTTGTATTATCTCATGAAAATGGTCACCTTCTTTTCACTTTTTTTTTCTTTTTTTGATTTTTTTTTTCAGCATAACAGTATTCCTTGTTTTTGCACCACACCCAGTGCTCCATGCAATCTGTGCCCTCTCTAATATCCACCACCTGGTTCACTTTAATTGTTTAGTACTTAATCCTCATGTCTCCCCCAACCTCCCCCCTCCTGACTGAGCCCCACTGGCCAAAGCTCACTAAATTACGGAGAGAAGTCTAGAACAAGTAAGAATAACACCCACCCTGAGAATCAGAGAGGAATCTGATGGGCAACTTATAAATCACATTTCATTATGAAGAGCTATGAAGCAATTTTCTATCACACTGCGTGTGCTCAAACTTGAAAAACAAAAGTTACTAACTTGTTCTTCCCTGCAACTTTCTGTAGCCAAAGAGAGCCTGAAAAGGTATCTCTTACACATGCCTAGTGTTTTTTATCTCACTCGGTTGTATATATGTGACCAAAAAAGAGCCGGTACCATTTCCATTTTGCAATTAACTCCAGAAGCTAATCTGGTTTCAGTAAGAGTTCACTGAATTCTGTTTCTTGGACAGAACCATCGACACGGAGCATCCTTTGTGACTCTCGTGGCCATTTCTCTCCGGGGCAAAGAAGCCTTCCTGCAGGCTGCAATGCCAGCGGGCAGCAAGAATGCCACAGCTGTTAGTGGGTTTGTAATCAGGTTGCTGCTGACAGTTTGAATGTGTGCTGTCTCCTCCAGGACCTGTGATCTCAGAATGTAAAATCCATCAATTCTTTGCCCAGAACACTTACCAGAATGCTAATGTTGTTTAAGATGCAGACAAGCTATTTGAAACCTCTTCAGAGTTTTAAGGACCCTTAGAACTGAGAAAAACCTTTAAGGTCATCCAAATTATTTTACAGACCCAGTGAATTTGAATGACCCCTCAAAAATCATCCAGGTGACTGGCAATAAAGCCAAGACAAATCCAGGGCTCCTGATATCCAGTCCAATACCCTTTAAGTATATTTGGATTTTGTCCTATCCTGCAAGAAGCAATCCTTACAGGGTTGAGCATCTTATCTCTCAGTTCCTGCTTTAATGCATAGAAAGTGATAGCAGATACGGTGAGAACAGTCTATTGAAAGTGCCTGGAGCACAATGTGAGAAGCCCCGAGTAGCAGCTTGTCTTGACTGATTGTCATTACATTCATGTGATTTCAACTAGTTTTGTCCTTCATGAGACTGAGGATTAAGTTGGTGCGGTATGTTATCTCAGGGTTGTGGTGAGAAAATAGGTTGCAAAGATAAGACTGGTACACTTAGCCTTCTATTACTATGGTGCACTCCCACTTCCACACTTCCAAAAGGAAAAAAAAAAAAAAGCGTCCATGTTTAAGGCACACAACATTGATTTATTAGAATGTGAAACTGGTACTGCTTTTAGACCATTACACAAGCACTGAGTTCTTAGTTAATCCCTAAGCTTGTAAAGACGAGAGAGGAGGGCTACGTCTCCTGATTTCATTATAGCGTCTGCATTTCTTTCAAGAGTTAGACCCTGCCTCATGATTGGTGAGATACCTTGTAACTATTTTCCACATACCTTATTCACTCCAAGGCTTGGTCCCTATTGCCAGAGAGGTAAAAAAAAAAAATCCATGATTAGAAGCATACATCAGTGCTGGGCATGACCCACACTGGTAAGAATCTGATAATGGTCTCTCCCAACCAAATAAAAATGGGAGACAAAGGATGAATTGCATTAAGGTGTGAGAACTGAGACCCTTAAATAAAGGCATACAAGAAATATCCTAAGCAAGTCTAAATCAAATAACAAATCCCATGGATGGTCAATAAAGAAGTAAAAAATGCAGACAAGGAGGGCCTATATGTGACCCATTATAACAAATTGAGAAGATGGCCTCCTAGGGCCTGAGAGACCAGTCCTATAAGCACAGATTTTCACTTTTTATCAACAACTGCGTCGCTCTGTAGCTGACCCAAGTGACCTCAAGAATACCTCTCTAATTGCCTTTTTCTCTATATCCAAGAGAAGTTTAACACCATTTAAGCAGTTTTAAGATGCATGGACTGAAACATAGAGAGGATTATTTGTGAAATCCTACCACATCACCTTTATACATTTTCCTAGAATACCAAAAAATGACAGTATATTAGCATTCCTGATATTCACTGGATATTTAGGTCAGAATTGGCAGTGACTTCTATTCTTTTTTTTTTTAAGATTTTACTTACTGATTTGTGAGTGAGCAAGAGAGAGAGAGAGAGAGAGGACCCATGCATGCACAAACAGGGGAGAGGGGCAAAGGAAGAGGGAAGAGCAAACTCCTCACTGAGCAGGGACCCTGGGATCATGACCTCTGCTGAAGGCAGACACTTAATCAACTGAGCGACCCAGGCAACCTCTATTCTTATTTAATGTTGACTTGAATAAGATTTCCTTGGGACATAGGTAGCAGTCAAATGTATTCTGACTGGATTGGAGTCTGGTATGAAAAGACTTCAGCTGAATAATATTGTTGAGAAGTCTTGGATATATTAGCAATAGTTTGCATTTTAATAGAAATTTCAAGGAAATTTGGCCTCAGCTATATTGAAGAGGCATCATAGTGTTCCAAAAAGCAATAGTTTATTTAACAAAAATATAACCCTGGGTACAGAAATAAGACTCAGTGGTTCATATATCAATTTTGAATATCAGCTTTGCTATGAATGTGTCTCATGAAAAGTATCCTCTATCTCAGCCTTTAGTCTTCTCTATGCCGTCTTCTCATATCCAGGGGCCTACTTGTGCAGTACAAGTATCCATTCAGAAATCTCACAGATTCATCCATTTTTCTTTTCTGTATCTTCAGATTTAACAAAGACTAGAAAGTGGCATCTTTCTGGATATTTAATTCATTTGCAGCCATAACTTATTTTATTGTGCTTTTCTTTTTTTCTTTTTTCTTTTCGTTTTATTTTTCTTTCTCTTTTGTTTAATTTTTTTTTTTTTTAACAAATCGGAGGGTTTTGGCAACCCTGAATCAAGCACATGTACCAGAACATTTTTCTTACAGCATTTGCTTGGATCATGTTCAAAAGTCACATTTTGGTAATTTCTCACAATATTTTGAACTTTCTCATTGTTATTATTATATTTGTTATGGTGATCTGTGATCAACTGTCTTTGACATTACTATTGTAATTATTTTGGGTTCCATGAACCATACCCATATAAGACAGTAAACTTAACTGTTGAACACGTAACTAAAGGTATGTGTTCTGACTGCTCCACCAATCAGCTTTTCCCCATCTCTCTTCCTCTCTTTGGACCTCCTTATTCCCTGAGACACAACAATATTGACTTTTAAATTTATTATTTAAGAAATAAATTTCACAAGGTTATAGCTGCCCTAGTTAGTGATTCCTCTGATAGGTCTGGGCGAAGTAAATTAAAAACCTTTAAGGAAAGGATTTACCATTCTAGATGCTATTAAGAACATCCACAATTCATGGGGAAAGGTCAAAAATACCAACACTAATAAGAGTTTGGTTGATTACAACCCTCATGGAAAACTCTGAGAGGTCCAAGGCTTCAGTGGAAGAAGGAACCACAGATGTGGTAGAAATAGCAAGAAAACTAGAATTATAATTGGAGCTTGAAGATGTGACTGAATTACTGCAATCACATGGTAAAACTTTAACAGATGAATTGTTTCCTATGGATGAGCAAAGAAAGTAGTTTCTTGAAAAGGAAACTACTTCTAGGGAAGATGTTAAAATTGCTGAGATGACAGCAAGAGATTTAGAATATCACATAAACCTAATTGATAAAGCAGTGACAGGGTTTGAGAGAACTGATCCCAATTTTGAAAGAAGTTCTACTGGGGGCAAAATGCTATTAAACAGCATTGCAAGTTACAGAGAAATTGTTCATGGAAAGAAGAGTCAGTTGAGGTGGGAAACTTTATTACAGTCTTAATTTAAGAATTTCCCACAGCCATTCAGCAACCACTTTCAGCAACTGATCATTCAGCAGCCATCAACACTGAGAGGCAAGACCAGCCACCAGCAAAAAGATTACAATTTGTTAGAAGTTCAAACGATAGCATTTTTAGCTATAAAATAATTTTAATTAAGGTATATACATTTTTTAGGCATAATGCTATTCCACACTTAATAGACTACACTATGGTGTTAACATTTAAATCACTGGGAAGCCAAAAAATTTATTTAACTCATTTTTTCCCTATGATATTCACTTTATTGCAGTAGTCTGGAATCAAAACTGCAATACCTCTGAAGTATGCTTGTATGTCACTTTTACCTTTCAGCCAGTGTTTAGCATAACAAGCTTTTAAATGTATTTTATTATTATTATGGAGTTCCAAGGTGGAAATTTGGATATCAATGAAAAAGCATAATGAACATTATTGATAAAGAGATCAATTATAAATGCATAAGGAATGAGACCCACTATATTAACTAGTTATTGCTGCATAACAAATCACTTTGAAACTTAGTGGCTTAAAACCACAAATATTTATTATCTCACAGTTTCTGTAGTTCAAAAATCCAGATGCATCTTAATTCAATTCTCTGGATCAGGTGTCTGACAAGGCTGCAGCCAAGGTGAGAAACAGGGCAGCCTTCATCTTATAGCTTGGCTATGTAAAGATCCACTGCCAAAGTCACTCTTGTGGGTGTTGGCAGGATTCAGTACCTCACTGGTTGTTGGACTGAAGGCTTCAGTTTCACTGGCTGTCAGTAAGAGACTACCCTCAATTCCTTGCCATGAGCCCTGCCCAACACAGCAATTTGCTTCATCAAAGTGTGCAAGTAAGAAAGCCAAAGAAAGAGAGAAAGTTTGCAAGCAAGATAGAAATGACAATATTTTTCCTAATGTCAGAAGGGGTACCTATTCACATTTGCCATATTTATTCATTAGGAGCAAGTTACTAGGTCCAGGCACACCCAAAGGGAGAGGATTACAAAACGGACATGAATAACCAGGAGGTGGGGATCATTGAGAACCATTGTAGTAGCATCCTGCCACACTCACAGATCCAGCCATTGAAATTCCAGTAGACTCAGCCATTTGGGATATAATCTTTTTTTATATACATACAAAATTATACTTACTTTTTATTAAAACATATTAAATATAAATTTACTTGAATTTAACAAAATAAAGATGATTGACAGTATTACTAAAATTTCTGTAAGTGCATATTGCCAGCAAAATTTTAATACAATTTTAATATTACCAACAATATATTATGTAAAATATCTTCTAAGTTTAAAAATATGCAAGTTGGGACACCTGGGTGGCTCAGTTGGTTAAGCGGCTGCCTTCGGCTCAGGTCATGATCCCACATTGGGCTCCTTGCTCGGCAGGGAACCTGCTTCTCCCTCTGCCTCTGCCTGCCTCTCAGCCTACTTGTGATCTCTCTCTCTCTCTCTCTGACAAATAAATAAATAAAGTCTTTAAAAAAAAATTTAAAAAAATATGCAAGTTATTACAATACCAAATTTTAATTTCATATGATTTACGGAGTCATCATGTGTAATTTAGTATCTTTACACCATTTTACTTAGTTTCTTATAAATTTTGTTATTTGCAATGCCATTATTGCCATTCTTGTGATCAATTTCCAATATTTATGTCATTTACATTTTTAAACTTAAAGATAATTTTCAAAGAACTTTTTTAGTGGATTAAAAATGAATAGATAAAAAAGATGTGGTATATATACAATGGAATATGACTCATCCATCAAAAAGAATAAAATCTTGCCATTTGCAATGCTACCTGAGGCATTTAATGTAGAGACAAACAGAAACAGTAAAGGGGGCATCAGGCTAGCCTATGAAATCCCTCAGGGGATCATACAGTGGTACTATAAGACAAAGGAGCTCCTTTACATGTCTCTTGAATGATAGGGCAATAAATCAGATGATGAATAAGAGTGCCAACTCAGCAAGTCATAAGCTCTCTGCAGTATTAGAGAATCCTCTACCATTGAAGATAATGGGAAATATATTTTCAGATGAACCACACTCTTGATTTTGATGTGGATTTTTTTTCAATTGCTTCATTGGCTGAATCTTTCACCAGAATTGCCAGTAAGGCATCACAGTAGGAAGTGTGTGAGATATAGGTATAACCAAGAGCTGGCTTTGAAAGAGAGAGTCCTTATGGGAAGGAAGCTGTGCTTCCAGCAGACTCCAGTACAGGCAAAATGGTGACCAGGGCTGCACCTCTATAAACACTGGAGTTCCTCAAAGTAGGTCCAAGGTCCAGCAGCAAGGGTATCCACTGGGAGCTTATTAGAAATGCAGAATCTCAGATTCATTTCAGAATTACTGAATCTGAATCTGCATTTTAACAAAATCCCAGGAGATCTGATACACAGTGAAGTCCAAGAAGCACCGCTGTAATGGCACTTCAAAGAACTCTGAGAGAAACATGGAGAGGGAGACTACATTCAACCAGAAGAATTAAAGACTGTTTCATATAGAGAAGATGACGTTTGTGGAAACTCTTGAGATGTGTATAATTTAAAGAGAGATAAGACTTTTCCTTGTGGAAGAAAAAAAAAAAGTTCAAGCATTGACAATAGTCTAGTGCAGGAAAGTGGACTATTTATTTGGGAGATTAAAAAGGAGCACTCTGTTAAAATGAAGCCAGATTACAAAGGGCTTTGAGTACTTGCTAAGGGGTTTTTACTTTATTCTGTTAGCAATAGAGAGACACTGGAAGTTTTTAAGCAGAGCACAAAAACAATAAGAAAAATTATAGAGTGGCAGTGTTTTAGATGTATTGACATGAGGAGAGGTCAAAGACACACCAGCTGGAAGTGATTAATATGGACAGACACAGAGTTAGAAGTACAGTTCAGGGATGAGGTTATGCAACCTTCAAATTCTAGAGCAGTCCTAATGGAAATAAAGGTGAAGTGATGGAAGTTAGAGAGGTAGAATCCACAACTCTTAGTAATCATTAGAGTCCTTGTGCCTGAGTGATGGGGAAAAAATGATGTCATTCAAGGAAATGAGGTCATGGAAACATGACCAGATCTTGAGAAAATGAATAGGAGTTTGTCTTCAGCCATGAAACGGTTGCTGAAAATGTTGAGAATGTCAGCCATGTCATAGCCTTTTATGCTCCCTTCAAGCACCACTATAACCTTTCTGGTTTAGCAACTCCCAGCCTTTCCCCTGAGGAATCCAGCCAGATACTTGAAGAAGTCAGTGCATCTCAGTCCAATCAGCAAAGGTTTTGTGCTCTTTTCTTCTGGTTCAAGGTACCCAAGTGGAAGAAACACTTTGGTAAGTGAATCATGTTCTTGTAGTTGCTAAGACAGCTTTTGACTCCAATTTCATGTTGGACAAATTGAGTAAAAGGAATCTCTTTCAGTAAAGAATCTGGAAAAGTTGATTGTGTCAGATTTCAGGAAAGAAAAGAAAGAGAGTATTAAAAGAATGGTAGCTGTTAGCCTGGTTTGGAAAAGGGAGAGAATCTTTACACAATTCCACAAGGAAATAAATCAATGACTTTTCCTGGAGGTGCCCCCAAACTTCTTTACTGGTTAAAAATGATTCAGTAATCATCTTCTAACTGAAAATAATATGTTTCTCACTTACTTCAGAATTTCATTATCTTCCTGATGAGCTATTGCTTTTAACATCATTATTTTACCATTGTCATGAAACATTCACGTGGAGTGCTTTGTTTTATGGGGCAGTCTTCCATAAGAGCCTTGAAATGCAGATCTTTTTATAGTAACAAGTTTAGATGTCTTCAAAGATGTCAGGGGTTGCTGCTAAATTTTTCAAATAGTAACCCTTTGTTGAAAGTATGACAACAGTCACAACGTACCCCCAAAGGATCTTCCATGAGGTCATCTGGGTAAAATACTACATGAACAGAAAAGGTTTTTACTAAAATTGAAAAGGTCAGATTCCACTCTATCTTGGGTAGGAGTTAAAATGAATGGAGCCTGCAGCCACAACTCAGTTCTAATCTAATGAGACTCTCAAATAAGAGCATCAAAAATAACAAATGAAGCTTTCTTCCTGTCTCAGAGAAAGACAAGTATCTTCCTTTTCAAGGAACCCTATACTCTTGTTGCTATTCTTCCGTAACCTTCTTCTTCCAGAACTTTACCTTCACCCATTTGTTAAGTGGACAGTATTGATTAAAAGACATTTGGAATGGCATGGTATGGTATGGTATAGTATGATATGGTATGGTATGGCATAGTATTATATTTATTGTAAGAGAAAATATATCAAGGCTAGCTAATAGAAATAAAATGAGTTTACAATAATTTTAGGGAAAGGCATACAATTCAACAAATAAACACACACACACACACACACACACATCCTTATTAGTGATCACAGAATGGTGTGAAATAAAAAATAAAACACATTTAGAATTCATCTAAATGAAGATGGTACAACTGAGACTAAACTGAGCATTCACACTCTAGGTTACCTCAGAAATGGGCCCCAGTTTAATGTTAATAAATAACCATGCAAATAAACAGAAGTTAGGAACAAAGTAGTAGAAGGAATGGCTGGCTCTCCCTTAAGAGGAGATCTTTAGAACATATGGGGAAAAGTTTCAACTGTCAATAAATGATGAAGTAATAAGCTAAAGAACTTGTATTATGTCCTTAAAGGTGTTAAATTTGTCCTGTATATCAACTATCTTGTATTTATTTCCCCATTTATTGTGGTAATAGTCTGAGCAAATATCTTCATGTTTGTGGATCTACAGTGTTTGATGTTTTTTGTTTGTTTGCTTGTTTCTACACATTGGCATTTTTTTCCTGGAAGAGTATTCGGTTGAGAAGCCAAAAAGCTTCTTCACCTGGTAGCCAGTGAAAGAGGGCTGGGAATTACAATGATGACAGCAGTATTCTGCTCGTACTGGTATCCCCATCCCTTTGTGTTGAGGCCACCAAGGGAAAGAATGGGAGTAGATTCTGGACACTTTATTAAAACGAAACTTCCAGAGATCACTGATGACCTTCAGAATCCAAAAGGTGGCATTTCAGAAAGGTGATGGATAAGTTACTAATAAGCTTTTAAAATAAGGCACAAAGAACAACTCTAGGGAGAGTCAGAAAGATAAAGACTGGGTTAACATTGAGTTATAAACCAAAGAGAACAAGCCAGTATAATAGATAGATGTTTAGATGTGTATCCATTTGGACATATTTCTTTGAACACACTGAGAAATTAACACACTGAGAAAGTGGGATGGAAGAGTCAGAGGTATGTGCATGTGTATGAAATTGTATTTAACTGATGGCATCTTAAGCCAATTCTCAGCCTCTGACAGATTAGGTCATATTTTCCTTCTTTAGGGGAAAAAATGTTTCCAATACTTCTTTTTTTTTTTTTTTTTTTTAAGATTTTTTATTTATCAGAGAGAGAGAGGGAGAGAGAGCGAGCACAGGCAGACAGAATGGCAGGCAGAGGCAGAGGGAGAAGCAGGCTCCCTGCCGAGCAAGGAGCCCGATGTGGGACTCGATCCCAGGACGCTGGGATCATGACCTGAGCCGAAGGCAGCTGCTTAACCAACTGAGCCACCCAGGCGTCCCTCCAATACTTCTTATTTAATTGTATTTCTTTCTGAAAATGCTAATGTATAATAGTTTAATAATAATCTTTACTTCTAATTTTCTCATTAAGTAAATAATTCATAGGTTAATTAATTCTTGGAATATCCCTTTTTATGTTGAGCCTCAAATGGATAGGAGGAGAACCAAAAACAGGAATATTTCTATTTAGTAGAATCCCTTTCATTATACATCCATATACTTTACAGCTTTTCCCTCAATCTCCCCTAAACTTTAGCTTATTCATAATGATAAAAAGACATTTAAACCTAAATAAGATAGAAAGAATTAATAAAGATAAGTAGAACTGAATGAAAAAGAAAATGTATATTAAGAAGATTGACAAAGTAAAAAGCTTATTCCAGTAAAACTGTTCCATTCCTAGTAGATCTGATCAAGAAAAAAGAAAGAAGGCACACATAAACAACATCAGAAAAGAAAAAGGAGACACTCTTACAGATCTTGCATGTAATAAAATGATAGGAGGATATTGTGAACAAGCTATACCAACAAATTTTTAAAATTAGAAGAAATTTTAAAATTCCTGTAACAAAAACAACTGACAAAAATTGACACAAGAAGAAATAGAAAATCTGAGTAGACTTTTTTTTAAAAATTGGGTCTGAAATTCAGAATTTTTCTACAAAAAATTCTAAGCATAGGTATCTTTACCAGTAAATTCTACAAACACATAAGAAATAAAACCAATCTGAATGTATTCTTGCAGAGAATTGAAAAAGATTCCAATTCTTTTCAGATTATATTATTAATAAAAAAAAACCTGACAAGAACATTAGAAAATTAAGATCTTTAAAATGCAAGCCATGACTAGAAGAAAAGATTTGCAATACACATATCCACTCTCTATATCTATGCAATATATCCATATATAGAACACATTTTAAAAATTCTGAAAAAATAAGAAAAAGATAATGCAATAAAAAAAATTGAGCAGGCACCTCACAAAAGTATATGTCCACAAGACCTACAGACACAGAAAGGTGCTCAATCTCATTAGTCATCAAGGAAATGAAAATTAATCCATTATCCACCAGAATGGCTAAAATTAAAATTATTGACAATATTAAATGTTGATGAGGATATGAGGAAATTGGAGCTCTCACACATTTTTTATAGGACAGCAAATTTGGCAATTCCACTATAATTAATTATATGTTGCCATAAAAGATGTTTATTAACCACCACAAAACCTCAGTGATATATAATAAACATTGATTTAGCTTATAAGTCTACAAGGCAAGAATGTAGCTGGGTTCAACTGGGCTCGTCTTTAGGTCTTAGCAGTGTTCACCCATAAGCTTGACAATGGCTATCTCTCTGTTAGGCAATGAGACCATAGTCTTCTTATTTTAAACTAAATTTGTAGTATTCTCATGATGATAGCACAGAAGCAAGAGCAAGGAAGCTGAATAACACAGGTGCTTTTTAAGTCCTGGTTATACTACTATTGCTAAAATCCCTGTAGTGAAAATAAGTCTCATGACTGAATTCAGCTTCAGAATTCAGCTTCAGAGGACAACACAAAGTTATATGGGGATGGCTATAGATACGGGGAGGGGGAAAGAATCAGGGCCATGAATACAATAAATCTATCACCTACAAAAATACGTGCACATGTGCACTAAGAAATGTGTGAAAATAGATATAACATTATTATTGATGTAATTGCAAACCACTCAAGTGTCCTTCAACAGATTGGATATAGAAATTGTAGTATAGTCATGAAAATGACTGCTATAAAAAATGCATGCATGACTCTTATAAGCATAATATTAAATAAAATAATTCAGTCAGGGGCGCCTGGTTGGCTCAGTGGGTTAAAGCCTCTGCCTTCGGCTCGGGTCATGATCCCAGGGTCCTGGGATCAAGCCCCACATCGGGCTCTCCGCTCAGCGGGGAGCCTGCTTCCCCCTCTCTCTGTGCCTGCCTCTCTGTCTACTTGTGATCTCTGTCTGTCAAATAAATAAATCTTAAAAAAAAATAATTCAGTCAAAGAAAAGGACATTCTGTAAAATTTTATATGTTTAAAACCATGCAAAACTAATAAGCAGTACTTGGGAATGCTTGATCAGAGTAAAGCTATCTTTTTAAAAGCAAGAAAATTATTAATAAAGATCATTACTTATTAATTGATATTAATAAAAATAGAAATCTTGGCTGCACCTACCAATATAGAGGATGGGGAGGGGTAACAAGTTAGAGGGACCCAAAAGGGAGTTTCTGAGGTACAATTTTCTATTTTTCATGCTGCTTATGTGGTCACTCTATGATAATGTGTTGATCTGCTAATTTTTGTTGTAGCACTTCTCCAGGTGGTAGGTTTCAAAATAAAAACTATTTTTTAAAAAAAAGTCATGAACTTCCCTTATGATTTTTTTTCTGTTGGGTATCATATAAAATCAATAAGCTCAACAAAAGGGGAAAAATCCACTAGGTCCATTTTTGGCAATATCAGAAAATTAATATAGGCTGCAGTCTCTAAAGAGTGAAAGAGCATTTAAAGGAACTAAGAAGGGCTAAGTGTTGCGCCAGGAGTGAGAAGAGGTGGGGAAGAGGCAAGGGAAAAAAGTGCTGATTTTCACTAGAAACCTCATAGGACTAATTGGCTCTTTAAACTATGTATATATATAACTCTAATTTAACATATTGAAAGACTAGGGGCACCTGGGTGGCTCAGTACACTAAGCATCTGACTCCTGATTTTGTTTTAAGTCATAATCTCAGGGTCCTAGGATTGAACCCTGTGAGGGCTCCCCACTCAGTGGGGAGTCTGCTTGTCTCCATCTGCCCCTCTCCTTGCTTACTCCTCTCAATATACAAATAAATCTTTTAAAAAAAATTGAAGACTATAAAATCCATAAAAAATGTTCTCCTAAGTATAGTTGTAGTATCAGAAGAGCCTTGCACATAATGACTCTGCCAAACCCTTCAGCCTCAGGATTTACTTTCCGCCTGCAGGAATCTCTCAGGGAGAATGAAAGTTCACCCCTCCCCTGTCACTTTCTGTTCTCTCCTAGAATCTTCTGAGGTTTCATGAATTACAGTATTTCATTCATGAATAATTCTTATGTTTGGCAACTGTCGAAACCAAAATAGAAGTCTTTCATTACAACGGGAATCTAGCAATTCTAAGAAAAATAGCTCTCAATTTTAAGACAAAAAGATGTCATTTCCATCATGCAGGCTGTGTCCAGTCATTACAGGTCTTTTGAAAGGCCAAAGGCACATCACAGGCTGTATTTGCTCTCAATAGAGAGGTCTCAAGCCCCCACCTCTCCCCAAGCACCAAGAGGACTGTGTGGCTCTTTGGTGAGGATTTGGCTAGAAACTGACTCCAAAACTGAGAGTGAATTTTTCCTGGCCAACTCCTCTCCAGAGGAACAGGGAAAGGGTGATATATATACCCCTTCCAATATAGGTACAAATTCATTTAAATGTCAGTATAATTAAGTCTGTGCCAATTATTGCCTTTAAACTTAAAAGGACGAAATGCAAAATACTTGCCAAAAATTATGCAATCATATTTGTTGCATCATATTGTTTGTCTGGTTGAATTTAAACAATAAGCTCTTTTCTAGACGGTGAAAGCTATTTCAAATGGGGTGAGTCTCTGATTACATTGCTATGAAAACACGAAGAGTTTGCCTAGAAAAAACACTAACTTGTATCAAATGATATAAATGACTCATTATAATGTGCATTGCTCATTAAAAGTCACATGCATCCACCGCTTTCCTTTAGTCCCTAATTTTCAGAGTATCTGGAGACACTGAAATGTACTATACTATCTTGCTCTTAGAACTCATGTCCTTGGACAGAATATTGATTTATCTATGGGACTGCCCTTTTGGTTTTTTAGGTCCATGTCAGTCCCACACCAAAGATGGCAACACTGGCCTGGCCGTTACTCCTCAGCTCTTGCTGTCTTTGCTGTCATATAATTATCTGACTAATAGCATTAGTCACAGAATTATCCACCCCTTTGAGCATTCATGGCCTACTGCAATTCTTAGAAACACCAAACTGTTTCTGTGAACATAAGTGCTGCTTTAAAATTTGTTTAAGTATGTCTTTTCATGATTTCTCTACTTATTTTTATCTCCAGCCTACTTAGCAATCTTTTTCCTTTCTTTATTGAGTTTAACTTTGCAAAGTTCCTTTAAAGCATTGGTTTTCAAGCAGGTACAGTTTCATGCCCAGAGGACATACAGCAATGTCTAGAGACAAGGGGGTTAAAGAGGGTGGGGCATGTAGCATGCCTGCTACTGGCCTCCAGTGGAAGGGCCCAGGGGTGCTAAACATGCTGCAATGTACACAACAGCCCCTGACAACAAAGACAGCGCCAAATGTCAAGTGTCCAGGTTGAGAAACTGTCTTAGAACATGGGAGATAACAGACCTGTTCAAAGTGATCAAAGATTCAAACCTTCAGTATTAAAACATGCAAGCAAGACTTACCTGCAAAAGCTCCTCCTGAACCCCTGAGAATAAGGTGTCCCTAGAAATTACATGGCCAATTCCTTCCGTAGCCTTCACAGATCAGAAACCATGACAGAGCAGACATGTCTCTATGAAAAGAAAAAATTGAAATGATGAGATTAAAAAATGTCATGAGATTAAAATGGGTTGAGATAAAGACTGCAAGGAAGCAAAATGACAATAGGAGAATTAACATTTTCATTGAAAGTAAAAATAGAGATTTAGCACTATGATTAAAAACACAATCTTTGCTTATAAAGGACAAACCTGAGAAGCTTTCCAAGAATGTAGAGGAAAAGGACGAAGGTATTCAAATAACGGGAATAAAGAAGTAAAAGAGAAGATAAATTGCTCATCAGAATTATAAATATACCTAAAGAAGAAATCATTAAAAAATAATATGCAAAGATTTGTATTTAAGGTATCAGGCAGGGCACCAGGGTGGCTCAAGCCTGTTCAGTGCCTGCAGCTCTCTGCAGCTCCCCCTGCTTGTGTACTCTCTCGCTCACTCTCTTCCTCTCTCTCTCTCAAATAAATAAGGAATATCTTTAAAAAGAAAAATAGTGTATCAGGCAAAATAATGATAAAACACCCACACCAAGATGTTCCATAATATTGCTAAATTAAAAAGGCATAGGAAAAAAAATCCTACAAATTATGTACAAAAACCAGCAGGGTGTCTTCTTTCTTGCTAAGTGTCAGAAAACTGTGAAGCAATATCAACAGAGGCTTTAGGAGAAAAAGTTTTTTGACTCAAGAATTTGGCTCCCAAAGTTGTTATTCATATGCACAAAAAAAATCAAGAAGTCATTCTTATATTTGCATGGTCACAGAATATAAACCATTCACAGGTTTTTGGTTTTTTTAATTGAACTTATTTTTTAGCTAACTAAGACTTGAATGGAAATTACAATATAATGTAATTTGATATCATTTAATTTAATAAAAATCCAGTACAGAAATTATACTTTTAATAAGCCTTCAAAAATGAACACTGAAACCTGAAACCATAAAGTTAAAATCTAAGTGGCTGATGTAATACTTTTTTTATAACATTTGTTATTGTAACAAAACTAACTAGTTTTGTTAGTTGTAACAAAAACTAAATTCAAATCTTAATATAATTCCTTAAAGAGCTGATAAGTATAGTAAAAACAGTAATTTTTAAGTCATTTTAAATTAAAAAACTCCAGGATGTTAACAGAAGCTGGAATGATGAGGATAAGGAAAAGCTGGAATAAGAAAAAACACACTAATCTCCTCATCCTCTAATGTTGAGAAAGAGGAGTTCAAATACTTATCTTTCATTTCTATAGTACTAAAGATATAGATAAACATATTTTCAAACACTCAGGGTAATCAGTCATAGAATGAAAAGTAGATAAATACCTTTCAAATCTCCAAGAAAGAAAACATAAGTTAGAATAAAAAAACACAGAGGGGCGCCTGGGTGGCTCAGTGGGTTAAAGCCTCTGCCTTCGGCTCAGGTCATGATCTCAGGGTCCTGGGATCGAGCCCCACATTGGGCTCTCTGCTTAGCGGGGAGCCTGCTTCCTCCTCTCTCTCTGCCTGCCTCTCTGCCTACTTGTGATCTCTGTCTGTCAAATAAATAAATAAAATCTTTAAAAAAAAAAAAAAGAAAGAAAAAACACAGAGAAGAAAAAAATGAGAAAATATTAAATGTATTACAATTTCTAAAAGTAGATTTAGCTCTTTCAATAAAAATTAAAATGTACCCTACTACAAATTACTTATGAGACTTTATAATATCAAAGATATTTATAAGTGAAACTCTACTTTGCACTTGCAAAACTGGTAATGTTTTAAAGCTGATTATTGTTTTGAAAATTAATATTAGAGTTGGGAAGAGTGTGGTAAGTCAGCAATTCTTATAATTTTGTGAAAAGTTTCTGGAAAAACTTGTTAGTACACATTAGAGGCCTCATGTGGTTCATAGCCTGTCGTCAACTAAATTAAGTTCTTGAAAATTATCCTAAAAAATGTAACGAGGATGTAGACAAAGAGCAATATAAAGTTAATTTTGTTGCAACAGTATCTTTTAATAGTAAAAACCTAGATTTTCCTAAAGTTCCATAATAGGCGATGAGTCGAATTATCATATATCCATATAATGGAATATTATACAACTGTTAAAATTATAATTTATAAAATTATTTAATAATGTAGTTCTAAATATATAATTCTAATTAAAAATAGAGGGTATCAGTTAAGCATCTGACTTCTAATTTTGGTTCAGGTATAATATCAGGACCATGGGTTCAAGCCCCATATGAGGCTTTACACTGGGCATGGAGCCTACTTGAGACTCTCTCTCTCCCTCTCCCTCTGCCCCTCACTCCACTCTCTCTCTTTCCTTCTCTAAAAATAAAAATAATTATAATTATTATATAATAAATTTTAAAAATTAAAATTAAAATTAAAAATTAAAATAAGATGAAATCAGAGAGGGAAACAAACCATAAGAGACTCTTAACTATAGGAAACAAACTGAGGTCACTGGAGGGGAGGTGTGTGGAGGGATGGGGTAACTGGGTGATAGGCATGAAGGAGGGCACTCAATGTAATGAGCAGTGGGTGTTACATGCAGCTGATGAATCACTGAACTCTACCTCTGAAACTAATAATAGACTACATGTTAATTAATTGAATTTAAATAAAATAAAATTTTTAAAAAATTGAAAATTAAAAAAAAAATTTTAAATAGAGGGTAAAGTTGTAAAAGAAAAATGCATGTGGATGTATTTAAACTTAAGGAAATTTACCAAAATGGTAATAGGAGTAACGTCTGCTCAATTTTTCCATTTTCTTGGTATTGTGCATTTTCCAAATGTTGTACAAGACCATATATTGTTTGAACCAATGGGTTTTGTTTTTATTTTAGATGCTCAATAAGCAATTGAGTAACCTGATGTATCTTTGGAAAATGAACAGAAAAATAAGTGAGGTTATCTGTGAACACACAAATTGCTGGCAGTAATTTAGTATACTTTTTCTTCAAACTCATTTTTTGCTCCCTTTTTGATTACCAGTGTGGGCTAGAAGGGGAAAAATCCATGGGATTCAATTAATGTTTATTCATTTCCACCAAGTCCTAATGATTAATCTTCCCTTCCAGGCAGCAACTGACTTTGGGTCTTCATGTTAATTCCTAGAGCATAATATATTAATTTTGGGGAATGAAAAGAACAGGAAAGCAAGAGATTTTAATAATTTTTAGTAGATTAAAAAGAGAAAAATTTCTGTATGAAAGCATGGAGAAGTGGTGGCTATTAAAGCAAAAAAGAAGAAAGAGGAAGAGGAGAAGGAAAGCAAAGAAAGGAAACCCCAAACTTGGACAAATAAATACAATGGAGAGAAAGAGATATAGATTGAAAACAAACTAATGAGAAGTTAACATATAATGCCCACCCAATATCATTCTCCACCTATCACACACAATGCCCAAAAACAAGTATACACACCTCATGGGGACAAAAAGTGGGGATAATTTGTAAAGAAACTGAACACAGTTTTAAAGGAAAATTAGGACGGCTTCTGTGTGTCAGCACCACCGGACAAATATCCCACGTGACAGGGGCCAGCATCAAGGAAAACCAATTAACAAGTCCCAATCTCTGTATACAGACAGCAAAATAAATGAAAGCAAACAATGAAATGAAAATGACATCTTCTCATCCACAACATTTAATGTTAGAACACAACTGATGAATAGCTTTAAAGGTCTGAGAGAGAGGATTTGCAACCCAAAAGTTGATTTTCAGCAGAATTATAAATCAGTCAAATGTGGAGATAAAATAAAGGCATAATCAAATATGAAGACAGAATAATGATATATCCAGACATGCAAAGATACAGCAAGTTAACTACCACATACCCCTTATTAGGAAGTTAAGTCAAAGGACATAGTACATAATTATTTAAAACTGAGTGAACAAGAAATAATATATATGTTTATTATATAAAGTTACAAAAGGAAGTAATAATGTAATGAAAAATAGTAACAACTATATTGGAAGAAGAAAAAGGAGGTGATTATATAAATGATCTATATCATCAACTATTATGGAAGTCAAGAAGTCAGTATTTAGAGATATAAGTATCAGAATGATTCAAAGTAGGAAAAGTTAAAAAGAGTGGAGTGAGGGAGGTGTGAAAAGACAAAATAGAGATGATTTTCATTAGTACTAGTCCAATTCTAACTTACTGTAAAATTATACACATGAGGGGCACTTGGGTGGCTCAGTCAGTTAAGTGTCTGCCATCAGCTCGGGTCATGATCCCAGAGATCTGGGATGGAGTCCTGCATTGGGTTCTCTGCTCAGCGGGGAGTCTGCTTCTCCCTCTCACTCTACCACTGTGCTCTCCCTCTCTCAAATAAGTAAATAAAGTCTTTGAAAAAATTATGCACATGAGTAATCTTTTTCAAATTAATCTTTTTCAAATCTCTAAACCTTTTAAATGAATGATAGGTGAGGATGTAGAGATAGTAGAGTTGATTCATTAGAGAAATTCAGCAGTTAAAGGGAGCAGAGAAAAGGAGAAATAATGACAGGGAGGAGGTAAAGAAAAGCTGTGTGTATTTGTTTTTCTAATGGAAAATGAATATTTTATACATTGATAGAATAGCAAAAGGCAGAAAAATTAATAATACTTTTGGGTCCCTCCCTTGCAGGCAAATAGACAGTACTCAAGCTATTTATAAGGTAAGAACCATTTTATAAAGAAAACTTACATCATAATTAATGTTATCCTTGTCTATCTACCATCCCTAAATGTTTATCCTCAAACCTTAAAGTGTAGTATCAAAGTTGATGTCCTGAAGAGCTTCCTAGTGGAAATCTAAATTTATTTGAACTATCTCTGCTGGGAAGCCTCACTTTTAAAAGTTTGGTGGTCTTTTGTTTGTTTGTTTGTTTTTTTAAGATTTATATATTTATTCTAGAGAAAGAATGTGCAAGGGGCAGAGGGGAGAGGAAGGGAGAGCAGACTCTGCACTGAGTGAAGAGCCTGAGCAGGGCTCCACCTCCCAACCCTGACATCATGACCTGAGCTGAAATCAAGAGTCTGGAAACCAAGAGCCGATGCTTAACTGACTGCACCACGCAGGCAGCCTCACTTTAAAAAGTTTTGGTTTTTTAAAAAATATTTTATTTATTTATTTGACAGAGAGAGAGAGATCACAAGTAGGCAGAGAGGCAGGCAGAGAGGGGGAAGCAGGCTCCCTACTGAGCAGGCTCTCCCTGCTGAGAACTCTTGAGAGGGGCTCGATCCCAGGACCCTGAGATCATGACCTGAGTCAAAGGCAGAGGCTTAACACACTGAGCCACCCAGGCGCCCCTAAGAAGTTTTTAAAAAAACTTCTCTGTTGTGTTTTTTTAGCTGATCAAATTGCACAATAGATAAGTAAAAATCAAGATTGGCTAATGTCTTACATTTGATTCTGAGAAGATACACAGTAAAGAAACTACTCAAGGAATTCTGGCTTTTTATAAAGCATCAAACTCACGTAGTTCCTCTTTAATGTGGAGACTGGGCTGCCATCTTATTACCAGATGCCTCTGGACATTTTCCCCCCAAAAGTACCAGCCTCAAGTTGTGCTTAATGGTCTAATTGCTCTGTGCAATTTTCCTCAGCACTTTCCATTTCATTAGAGGCAGAATGGGGACAGTTCAGTCAGGGATCCATAACAATTTTACAGCACTCTTCTCAACATGCCTCGAAGAGGTTTCA
Source organism: Enhydra lutris kenyoni (assembly GCF_002288905.1). Classification (NCBI taxonomy): domain Eukaryota; kingdom Metazoa; phylum Chordata; class Mammalia; order Carnivora; family Mustelidae; genus Enhydra; species Enhydra lutris. The sequence goes on from NW_019154147.1 coordinate 7,411,623, forward strand.
GCCACGCATTAAACATCTAGCACCACAATCACAGCCTGCACAATCATGTGGAACATTTGGATTGATTGTCTGACACCCTCTGACAAAAGGCCAGTCTTTGCCTTAACTGCATTTAAAAAAAAAAAAATGTATATACTGACCCTTGATATGAGCTGTCAGTAGAAAGTCTAAAGCCAATATCCAGTGTGACATGAGGCTAAAAACCAAGGATGCCTAAAGAGAAGATTGAAGATAGTGGGCAAACGTGTTATTAGGTTTCTAATGATTAAAGATGTCACCCAATCTTTAAGAATAGGAGGCATTACTGTTAAATTACTTATGAAATTCATGCCTTTGATTCATGTCAACCATTCCCATACAGACTTAGCTGAAGGCATACAAATAATAGAGGTCAAGAAAAAAATGTGTGCTGGGTGCTGCTAAGTTTATCAATTTACCTCTTCTTTATTCTTTTGACTTTTACTTCATATTGTGGGCCCCAGGACAAGGTGGGCTCTTCTACTATAGTAGAGGTCATGGAAACTTGAAATTGTTTAAGCTCCAGGCTGTAAATGGAATTGATTGATTTCTTTATCAACTAGAAGAGAATCAGGGTGCCTGGCAACCACAAAATAAATTTGGACAATGGCCAAAAGAACAAATTGATTTCTTCTCATAGAGCACTACATGGCACATAGTGCATGCTTAATAAATATTTGTCATATGAATGAACTATTGAACGAGCCCTAATTAATTGGTTATGATGACTGCCTGGAGAGAGCTGTAGTGAGTAGGAAGGAGTTACATGAGCTTTTATTTATGTTTGCCAAGGGTTCTGGAGTGGTGAGTAGCCCCACTTATGCCATAAATACATCATTTGTGTTCCAGAGACAAGTGAATTTTCAACTATGTATTCCTAAAAGTCCTAATAAAGTGATAAATAAGAAAGGGAATATAGATATAATTCCTGATGACTACAGATTATGTTAGCTAAGAAAAAATAATTATTATTTGTACTAGGGACTCTGTTTCCAACTAGTATTTCTCCCTTTGAGTTACTGACATCCATAAACTACCAGAAAATAGAGCCCGAGTTATTTTTAGAAGTAATGAAGTTTTCTGTCTGAACTGTGCTCATCTTCTGCCCACTGCTGCTCCCCCAACTCTGAAAAACTTTGAGTAATAAATTTATACAAAATGTACCCTTTTCCAACTCATGAGACCACCAAACAGCTCTACTGAAATTCCACCAAACTTATAACTCTAGAATTATTTTTCTTAAAAATGAAATTTTAGATAAATCTTTCTCAACTACCTTTATGAAAAAGAATTGAAGAGGAACATGGTAGCAAGTTATATAAATATTCATTGGCTAAGCTATTCTCTATCTTGGAAATGATTAGCCTAAATATACAATATATTTTTTTCCTCTTTGAATAGCTAGAAAACAATTATATAGAAAGTTCTTGCTAGCAATTTTTTTTTAAACATTTCTATTAGGTTTCTTTTTTTTCCCCCCTAGCCATTGTTGGAGCCTACACAAATAAAAAGCAACCAGTGTCTGCAGAAGTAAGTGGTAAAATGAACAATACGGTGTTGAACAGTGGAGTAAAAGACCTGGACCCAGCCAGATTATAATTTTGGTTCCCTCTCTTGCAAGCTTATGACTTTAGGCAAGCTATTTAGCCTCTCTGTAAAAGGAGGACAATGATACTGGCACACCAGGAGGTTTGAGAGAACTAACAGGGATAACGTATATCAAGGACAGCACCTGTCACATGAAAGTTACCTAATGAGCTGACATAAAGGAGGACAGAAAAAGGGTTTTTTTAAGGAGTTACAACAAAAGACTCAGAAAGAGGTAAATGTTATTAAATGTAGAGAAGGGAATAAGAAACAACATCTGTTATCTTTATTTAGAAGTAGTAGTGTTAGTATTTCTTATGATGTCAAAGTAGTTTGACTTTGAAGGATGGCTGCAATGGAATGGAGAAAGGGCAGGGTGGAAGTAGGAGGCAGAGCCTGGGATGGTCAACAGAGAAAACAACTGGGGAAATGAGCAGGGCTGGCACATGCTGGCATCATAGAGCTCAGTGTGATACTACCTTGGCTCTAGAAAGAACTGGGAGCTAAAGCAGTCACTTGGAGCAGAAATAGAGACTCAATGGGAACCCAGCAAAGGGCACTTATTGTGAAGTAAGAGAAAAAGTGGAAGCTGGATGGAGTTATTAGAGGCAGTATTAGCAGAGAGCCTAACTGTTTAAACAGTAAGAACAATAATAAAACTCATGAGTTTCTAAAATAAATATTTATTTCTCACATCACAGTCCACTGTGGCTGAGTGGTAGGTTGAAGGTAGCAAGGCTCACTCTGTGCAATCACTTAGAAGAGTCCTAGGGTTCCTTCTTTCCTGACACTTTGAGACTTTATAGGTTCTGGTGGGTCCTCGGCAGTGGGTAGCAGGTGATTGTGTGAGATTCAGCTTGAAACTCAAAGGGTACTGTCCCCTTCATGAGGAGGACAGAGGAAGAGGGACAGAAGACTGTGACCCCAAGACCCAACAGATGAGGACTTCTCATAGCCATGGTGCCTTTAAAGGCTATCAGGAAGTATATTCTGAAAGGGATCCACAGCCCATGCATGTACACACGTGCACAAGGAAGATTTCTTCACAGCACCAAATCCATCCTGGTCTAAGGACTGAGTCCCTTAGGCCAACATAAACCAGACAGAATCAAGTAAGCTATTTTCAAGCAAAGACATTGAATGGTGTTATCAGTGATATATATATTTTTTAAAGATTTTATTTATTTATTTGACAGACAGAGATTACAAGTAGGCAGAGAGGCAGTCAGAGAGAGGAGGAAGCAGGCTCCCTGCTAAGCAGAGAGCCCGATTCGGGTCTCCATCCCAGGTCCCTGGGATCATGACCTGAGCCGAAGGCAGAGACTTTAACTCACTGAGCCACCCAGATGCCCCAAAGAATTCCTTTTTTTTTTTTTAAGGTTTTATTTATTTATTCGACAGAGAGAGATCACAAGTAGACAGAGAGGCAGGCAGAGAGAGAGGAAGAAGCAGGCTTCCTGCTGAGCAGAGAGACTGATGCAGGGCTTGATAGCAGGACCCTGAGATCATGACCTGAGCCAAAGGCAGAGGCTTAACCCACTGAGCCACCCAGGCGCCCCTATCAGTGATATTTTTACAGTCTTTTTTATATTTTCTTAAATTCTCTACAATTAGCATATACATGAATAATTTTAAAGCCCTTTTAAAATGTAATTAAAAGCATAGAAATGGTTAGGTGATCTAAGAAAGGGAATCAGATGATTTAGGGAAGAAGACAAAACTATTCCTTTTAAGGTTCTTTAACATTTCAGTGGAGTCCTGAAACAATCTAAGAATTTGTCAACTGTTTTAAGCCCTCACCAGTGTTTGTCATTTTGGCCAACCCTTCTGGCTTCCCTGATGTGACCAGCAGTAAGAACGCTTTTCGCCAAAGTGAGATTTCTTTGGTTATTTCAGAAACAGCAGGGAGAAGTGAAAAGAGTTCACTTTTGTATCAAGGCTGGAGAGAGAAGGACGTTCAGAAAGTAAAATGAAGTAATGGCAGCAGAAAAAAAGGCAGATCAGGCAGCAGCTGGGGGAGCAGAGGATGAGGAAACAGCCCTTGTGTATTTCCCAAAGAGCTATGTGTACACTCTATTTGGGCTCAAAGAATGGACAGAGCACCTCAAACCCTGACCTTAATTGCTCTTCCTAAGCTCAAGAACATTGGCTGCACCCACGTGTTCTGGGTCAGTAAAAAGGACAGGGGAGAAGTGGTCTTGAAATTCAGTGTTGTTTGGATTGATTGGGAGTCTGGGGAAACTAAATTGGTAAATCATCTTAAGAATCATTAGTTGGGTCAGACATGCCAGTCCATTAATTTCTACCTCCTTATTTTGCCAAATGAATTAATCATAAGAATAAAAAAATAAACATACTAAGGTTTTTGTTGCCATATTAAGCATATAAGTCTATTATTCCAGGACCCCTGTTTTCTGGAGCTGCCATTCACATTTAGAAACTTTCCATTGGAGCAATATTTTTTTAGATGTGGACCTGCCTCTACCCCCAACATGGCCAAGAGTGGGGACCTGACCCTGACCCAGACACCAACTCCTGGTAACATGGGTTGGTCCAGAGACAAACATCTGATTTCACAATGGCCATCTTTATCCTTTGCTGCTGGGTGTTTGCAACTGGAAACTAGAAAGTGGTGGTTTCTCATCAGTGGCTCAAACTGCAGTGTATATAATTCTAGAATTCATAGGCAGCCATGTTCTCTGTGATTTGGGCTGAAAACAACCAGGAAATCTGGTTGAAGCAGGAGTGGAAAATTAAACAGATACATGGAAAAAAGCACATGGGAAAACAGGAAAAGAAACCTTCAAACTTCTACAATGGTTCTAAGACTCAGCCTCATCTTTGCCCTTTTGTTTTTTTTAAGACTTGGTTACTGAAATCTTCTTGAATTTCATGAATTCCCTCAGGATTCAACTCATGAAGTCAATCTATTTCAAGAAAAATTCCAGTTGATCAAAACTCACAGATATCCAATTAGTGAATTTCAAATTTTTACAAAGGAAGTGCATTAAAAATAACTTAAATAGATGTCAGTGGGAAAACTGTTAAGTAAAAGATGTTGCATCATTATGCTTCTTTCAAAATCACCATCATGAAAAAAACACAATATAGCAAATATTTATGTGAGCAAAACAGAACATAAAACTTCATGAACATTCTAATTGCAACTGTGTAAAAGCCTATATATCCCTAAATATTAAGAGAGAATGGAATCATTAAAACTAAGGGAAATATTTTTATAATAGTATCGCACCTATCAAAATGAAGTATAATCAGAAATTAATAGTATATATATATTATTGTTTGTATATATATATAAACAGAATAACTGTATATGTATACATGCACATATATATATATACAATATAAATGTACATATTTATATTAAGCATAATCAGTTAACCAAAGTTTCAGGAATGCTAGCAGAAGGAACATATAGGTCAAAAGGAAAACCAGCACCCAGCATAATATGAAATATTATATGTGTCTACCCTATTGTTGACTAAAATGTCCCAGTTCTGACCACATTTTCAAATGGCTTTCCTGTGACCTGTTCAGCTAAGAATGTGAACAGTGCCCAGTATTTGTGAATTTCTGGCAGAGGTATGGTTTTGCAAAAAACTCAAGGAGGAAGCAGCCTCCATCCCACTGCTTTGCATACAGACAAAACAGCTCCCCTTTGCCATCATCAGCTTCCCTATCCTTAGCTCCCACTACATCCCAGATGAGTGATGGTACACGGCTTCAGTGCAGGGTTATCAATGCACATGGCATAGCCAAAGGAGGGGAAAAAAAAAAGAAGAAGAAGAAGAAGAAGAAGGTGGTGTTATCTCTCTCTCCTCTGATAGGAAAAAATAAATTTTCATTGAGGCATGTAACTTTGTTTTCTAAAATCCACAGAATTATCATTTCTGTGTCACAGTGAAAATAAAGGAAAATCATAATCACTTCAATCCTGGGGACAGCACATAGTCACCAAATTAGACAGCATCTGTAGCTACCACAGTCTACACCCTTCAACTAATAACAGCCACATCTGACCAAGGGTCCATTGTGTGTGGGCGCTGTGTCCGAAGCCTCACACACATCATCCCATACAATCCTCAGACAATCTTCTGAGGCACGCCTTCTCACCCACATTTTACAAAAAACAAAAAGGAGAGTTTTCAAACTCAGGAAGACCTCACTGTTTTGCATCTCCTCTTTTTCCTCCTGTTGAGGATGGACAGCTCTCTCACCTTCATAAAAGTCAGACTGGTTCCTTTCTGTGCATTAAAATATCTCTACATAGTCTTTTTTGGGCTGTATTAGTGTGAACTTGGTGAGCTGTCCTCCCTCTTATCCTGGTTACGTTCCAATTCCCTGCATGTCCTGTACAATCTCAGGCACTTATGTGAGAAGAGAAACCTCCACAGAAAGGAAAGGAGAATAGGGTTGGTGGGCTGATGGGTCCCAGGCTCCAGCAGCCAGGAAGAACTCTCCTGTGTTAGAATGAGGAGATGTTACAAAGTGCTCCTGGTGAAATCCAGGAGATGGATATATAATGATATTCACTGCAAAGTCCTTTCAATGTTGATATGCTTGAACGTTTGTGTGATAATATTTTAGGAAAGGAATAAGTGCTTGATGTCTGCCTAACTGGTAGCAACTTCAAGCTCCAAATCCACCTCAGAAACAAGACTTAGCGAAGGACAGAGCTGTAAAACTGGACCTTAAGGGTTTTCAAGTAGGGCCAACTTAGGCCCAGACTTAGGTGTCCTAAGTGATGTAAACAATCCATCCCCTCTCCAGCCACACAGCACATTTGGCACAAAGGAGGAGAAGCCAGCAGAACTCAAGCCAGCTTGAGGCAGAACTGCGTGGTCTCCACTTTCCTTTTCTCTTTTCCAGGGGCATCCCTTTGCTCCCCCTGCCCCAGTCCCCATCAGAGACTCAGTGCCATCAGGCTCCTAAAACTTACCGCAGCAGCAAAAAGGAAAAAATTCCGGAGCTGGTGTTCTGAGAGTCTCTTATGCATCTTATATTCTTCATTTTTTACTTACTTAACCAGAAGTGTTTTAGCGACTGAACAAGCTGGTGCTAAGGATTTGTGCATGAGTGTGTCTGAGCATGGGAAGGTCTCCCCTATCCTTGACACCCAAATGATTTTAAGCTGTCATAGAGCAGAGAAGTTTTCAAGGTCAAAGCTGGAAAGCTCTTGGAGATTATATAGTCTAACTGCTTACTGTTTAGCCTGTGCATCCCTCAAGGACAACCCTGAACTAGAAAACTGTGATAATATTCAAGCTCTTTTATGAATCCTACATGGAAGCCATAGAGTAAGAATTTAATGAATAGTCTCTTTCCTCCTTTTGTACTAAGTGGATGGAAGATGTTGATGAGAACAAACGGTTCTATTGAGCCGTAGGATTCCTTTCGGTCCTAAAGCCTCTATCTAGAACATTTCTAAATAAATTACTGTGGAACATAATGTGAGATAACAAAATGATCCCTACAAATGACATTGCTCCCATAAAACATAAAACACTCAAAAAACAGGAAAAATAAATAGTCAATCTCTCCAACTAATTGTCGTTTTTTGGGTTTTTTTTTAAGTGATTACTTTAGAGAAGGGGTTACTTTCCTGGAGAATAACTTTAGCTTCTCAGAAGTCTTTTGCATCACTTGTCTACCAACCTGGTTTAAACCCAGCTCAGAAAATGTTAAAGCCTAGGCTTGGTTCTTCCTGAAAAGAAAGTCTTGGGTCTTCCTGGCTTACGAGGATCGAATGAGAGACCTGCTGGAGATTTACTGGAGTGGTAAGAAGGGGTTAATAGAAACAGACATGCAGAGACTATTTAGACCACAGAAACTTGCTTTGCTAGTAGTTGGCGTTCAGAAGCCACAGCAGTTGGGGCTGTAACAGCTTCACTCTGGTAGAGATGGCAGGCTCCAGAATGGGAGGCAACAGTGACAGGTTTTACTTCTCAACAGAAACCATATATTCCTGGCTGCAACCCAGATCTTAGGATAGCTTATTCACTCATCCATTTCTTCATGTTTTTGGACAAGAGACCGAGGTTAAGAAAAGCCAAGGTAGTTCATCACCGTTAAACCTACCTTATAAAAAATGCTATTTTTATAAGCCACTGGGTGGCTCGGTCAAGTAAGTGTCTGCCTTCGGCTCAGGTCATGATCCCAGGGACCTGGGGTCGAGTCCCACATGCCTTCTTGCTCAGCAGGAAGCCTGCTTCTCCCTCTGCCTCTCACTCCTCCTTCTTGTGCGCTCTATCTCCCTTTCTCTTTCTGACAAATAAATAAATAAAATCTTTTTAAAAATACTATTTCTACTAATATTTATGTATAATACTCCTACATATAAACTGAAGAGAAATTTTTAAAATAATAATAAAGCCTAAAGCACTTCATTTTCTGTCATAGCAAGTTCCATCCTTCCTGCTAGGGAGGAAACCGTAAGCAATATTAAAGATCTGAGGGCAGGGGCGCCTGGGTGGCTCAGTGGGTTAAAGCCTCTGCCTTCGGCTCAGGTCATGGTCCCAGGGTCCTGGGATCAAGCCCCGCATTGGGCTCTCTGTTCAGCAGGGAGCCTGCTTCCCTTCCTCTCTCTCTGCCTGCCTCTGCTTACTTGCGATCTCTGTCTGTCAAATAAATAAATAAAATTAAAAAAAAAAAAGATCTGAGGGCATAACCCTAATTATTTAATGACTATACTTCACCCTTCAGATACCTCGTTTGCCCCTGATTAAATTATGTACTCAAAAGAAAAATGCCTTCTATGTCACTGACAACTTTCTTTCCTTCCACCCTCCTTCCCTCCCTCCATGTATTTGACAAATATTTAAATGCCTACAATATGCTGGGTGGATTGAATAACAGATATAATGACTACTTTTGTACCATGAATTACTGGGAACAAGAATCTCACAGGTAAGAAATACTGAGGAAAAGAAAGGTTCACTTCATACACCTAGTTAAAGGAGTCCTACCTAACGCTCAGTTTTCTTTCATTTCTCTGGTAGAAAGACCTCTCGTTATCAATTAGAAAGCTGACCCAAATCTCAGCATGGCCATTTACCAATGATTTGATCTTGAGGAAGTTAAGTCACTTGTAAAGTGGGACTATTATCTTTTTTCCCAAGATTACTATAATAATGAAATAAGATACATTAAATACCTCAACACATTGTGTGACCCATTAGAGGCATGCAATATTATTTAGCAATGTTTTCCCTTCATGGTTCAGCACAATCTTCATGATTACCAATAAAAGGTTCACTTTTATTCTGCCACTGATTAAGGAATTGTCCCTTTTTTCCTGTCTTCCTCAGTAATTCCATTTCTAAAATGGGCCAAGCTTCGAGCCTGGGGCTGAATAGTTTAGTTTGTTTACCCTTCTCCTAAGCTCGGGGCTGTTGCTATTCTAATACCATGTCTTTATGGGAATACTCCATTCTCCCACACGCATGCCGAGGTAGTCCCACATCAAGCCACCACCACCCACCCTCTCAGCCAGGAGTTCTTGTGCGATGCCCAAGAACTAGCATGGCCCTTCCTAGTATGATCTGAAAGTGTTCCTGTTTGTCCATCGACATTGACCAAATAGAATTATCAACTAGGATGGCCTAGTCACTGAAACATAGAGATAGGTTTTATAGTGTCTCTGCCAACAAGCAGTTCACATTACAGTGCTGTGTGTTGTGTGATGTTTGGTTGCTTATCCAACATGCAGGTAAAGTCATTACATGAGGTGGTGGAGTATAGAGGTGGAAGAGGCTTCTCAAGGGCAGTAAGACTGGGTTTAGACTGGGTCCCAAGGGAAGAACTGGAGCTCTCCAAGTATGGAAAAGGGGAAAAGTTTGGAGATTCTCTATCAAGCAACAGGTCAACTGTTTCAGTGAGGCCAGAGCCCACCATGCCTGAAGAAGAGCACAGGAAAGTGGTGCTACAGAAGCTGTCAGAAAGCAGGTCGAATGCACTGATAGTCCTATCACAAAAGTGATGAAGGAAGCTCTGAGTGAATCTTAGCAAGCAGTAGAGCACAATCATATTTCGTCTTAATAAAGATTACACCACAGACAGAAAATTATAAGGAGGTGGGGCCTGACTTAATTCAAAGAGAGCAATTCTCAGGTTATTACCAAAACAATGGCCTTGGTGATGAATAATGAGGGTCTGAATCAAGACAGTGACACTGGGGATGAAGAGGAAGGAAGAGATGTGCCTATGAGAAACTTAGGAGGTAGAATCAACCAGCCTTGGCCATGCACTAGAAATGGGAACTGAGTTTCCAACAATCATCTAGAATGACTCACACATTTCTAGCCTGGATGCCTGACTGGAAAGGAGATTCAGTGGGATGAGAAATATAAAAAAAAAAAAAAAGGTTCTTTTTTAAAAAGTGTTTTTATGTTTTAGCATAGAGGGAAGGGAATATAAATTCAACTCTGAATGCCTTGGTTTCGAGAGCCTGTGTGGGACATCAGGCTTGAGCAAGATGTTACAGTTATGAAAGTCAGTGGGAGAAAGCAGGAGAAACCAATCAGCCCTGCTCGGATGGTCAGGTTGTAGATGATTGAAAAAAAGGATCTGAAACCAGAACCTGAAGAAAGATCAATATTTAAGGGTAGACCCTAGGAAGAGAATGTTAAGAGCAGATTTCAAATGCATGGTCTGAGAGGTAAGAAGAGCTTATTAACTATAAAATGTCTTTTCTAAAATTTTTAATTTAAATTCAATTTAATTAATATATACTGTATTAGTTTCAGAGGTAGAGTTTAGTGATTCATCAGTTGCATGTAACACCCAGTGCTCATTACTTCAAGTGCCCTTCTTAAAAGCCCTCACCCAGTTACCCCATCCCCCCGCCACCTCCCCTCCAGCAACCCTCAGTTTGTTTCCTATAGTTAAGAGTCTCTTATGGTTTTGCTCCCTCTCTGATTTCATCTTATTTTATTTTTCCCTCCCTTCCTCTATGTTCCTCTGTTTTGTTTCTTAAATTCCATATATGAGTGAAATCATATGGCATTTGTCTTTCTCTGATCTATTTTACTTAGCATAATACCTCCTAGTTCCATTCACATCATTGCAAATGGCAAGATTTCTTTTTTTTTTTGATGGTTTCATAATATTCCATTATACACACACACACACACACACACACACACACACACACACACACACACACCCCACATCTTCTTTCAGAGATCTTTCTATATTTTGGCTAAAATGTCTTGATAATCAAGTAACTGTAAAGTTTTGGGAAGCACACAACATCACAGGAATACTCAGTGACAATCAAAAAACTGAGCCATTAACCCTAAATTTAAATGATCTATTTCTTGTCACTTCCTTCCTAAAGAATATATGACCTGTCAAAAGATGCTCATGATTAGCTTACATGTTAAGAAAGAAGTTTTTCACTAGCTTGCTGTTAGCATTGCTGATTACCATCAACAAGAAACACTTGCCCACAACATATTTTATTATCCATAGTGGCTGTAGTTAAGTCTGTCCATAGATGCCACTGTTAATATGAATGACAAGACAACTGCCATTGAGTCATAAGGAGTCATAAGGATGGAAGAGACCATTAAGATTATTTCAGGGGTGCCTGGGTGGCTCAGTGGGTTAAGCCTCTGCCTTCGGCTCAGGTCATGATCTCAGGGTCCTGGGATCGAGCCCCTCATCAGGCTCTTTGTTCGGCAGGGAGCCTGCTTCCCCTCTCTCTCTCTCTCTCTCTCTCTGCCTGTCTCTCTACCTACTTGTGATCTCTCTCTCCCTATCTCTCTCTGTCAAATAAATAAATAAAATTTTTTTAAAAATTAAAAAAAAAAAGATTATTTCAGATCAATGTCCTCAATGTGCAGATGAGGTCCAAAGATAATGTGAACCACCAAAGTTGGCACATCAAGCCACAACACCAAGATAGTCTTTCTGAATCTGAGTCTAATGTTCATTCTAACTTGCCATCCTACAAGCTAAAGAATGGATTTTACCCAAAACTTCATCTATATGTTATACCTAGAACTTTAATTTTTTTTTTTTTAAGAGAGAGTGAGTGTGTATGAGTAGGGAGGTACAAAGGGAGAGGGAGACAAACTTAAGCAAGCTAAGCATGGAGCCTGACACAGGGCTTGATCTCATGACCCTGAGATCATGATCTGAACTAAATCAAGAGTCCACACTTAACTGACTGAGACACCCAGGCGCCCCAAGAACTTTGCTTTTCTAAGTATGGACTGTAGATTTGCAGCACAAGAACTTGTTAATGTTGCAGAATCTCAGTTTCCTCTCTAGACCTACCAGACCAAATCTGCATTTAAAAGGATCCCCTCCTGGATATCAACCTTTTGTCTGTACTGTCATTTGCAAATATCATCTCTCATTCTGTGGGTTGCCTCTTTGTTTTTTTGACTATTTCCTTTGCTGTGCAGAAGCTTTTGATCTTGATGAAGTCCCAAAAGTTCATCTTCGCTTTTGTTTCCTTTGCCTTTAGAGACATATCTTGAAAGAAGTTGCTGTGGCTGATATCGAAGAGGTTACTGCCTATGTTCTCCTCTAGGATTCTGATGGATTCCTGTCTCACGTTGAGATCTTTTATCCATTTTGAGTTTATCTTTGTGTACGGTGTAAGAGAATGGTCGAGTTTCATTCTTCTGCATATAGCTGTCCAGTTTTCCCAGCACCATTTATTGAAGAGACTGTCTTTTTTCCACTGTGTATTTTTTCCTGTTTTGTCGAAGATTAATTGACCATAGAGTTGAGGGTCCATATCTGGGCTCTCTACTCTGTTCCACTGGTCTATGTGTCTGTTTTTATGCCAGTACCATGCTGTCTTGGTGATCACAGCTCCTGAAACTCAACACACACAAAACAGACAATCATATCAAAAAATGGGCAGAAGATATGAAGAGACACTTCTCCAATGAAGACATACAAATGGCTATCAGACACATGAAAAAATGTTCATCATCACTAGCCATCAGGGAGATTCAAATTAAAACCACATTGAGATACCACCTTACACCAGTTAGAATGGCCAAAATTAGCAAGACAGGAAACAACATGTGTTGGAGAAGATGTGGAGAAAGGGGAACCCTCTTCCACTGCTGGTGGGAATGCAAGCTGGTGCAGCCACTTTGGAGAACAGTGTGGAGATTCCTCAATAAATTAAAAATAGAGCTTCCCTATGACCCTGCCATTGCACTACTGGGTGTTTACCCCAAAGATACAGATGTAGTGAAAAGAAGGGCCATCTGTACCCCAATGTTTATAGCAGCAATGGCCACGGTTGCCAAACTGTGGAAAGAACCAAGATGCCCTTCAATGGACAAATGGACATGGAAGATGTGGTCCATATACACTATGGAGTATTATGCCTCCATCAGAAAGGATGAATACCCAACTTTTGTAGCAACATGGACGGGATTGGAAGAGATTATGCTGAGTGAAATAAGTCAAGCAGAGACAGTCAATTATCATATGGTTTCACTTATTTGTGGAGCATAACAAATAGCATGGAGGACAAGGGGAGGTGGAGAGGAGAAGGGAGTTGAGGGAAATTGGAAGGGGAGGTGAACCATGAGAGACTATGGACTCTGAAAAACTATCTGAGGGTTTTGAAGGGGCGGGGGGTGAGAGGTTGGGGGATCCAGGTGGTGGGTATTGTAGAGGGCATGGATTGCATGGAGCACTGGTTGTGGTCCAAAAATAATGAATACTGTTACTCTGAAAAAATAAAAAATTTAAAAAAAAAAGAAAGAAAAAAAAGAAAAAGGATCCCCTCATCGTTCACACAGACATGAAATTTTGAGAAGCATTGCTCTAGAATTCAGATTGCATTTTTCCATAGAAATAATGACCTATCTTCAAAGATGAGTTGACAATGCAGTTTAAAATCTATCGCTTTCCTAGAATTATACGTTCTAAATATTAATCGGGGATGTAAATGATACATATCCCCAGCTGAGTTCTTAGATCAAAATCACTTCTCCCACTCCATCTTCCTGATCTCACAACAACTTTATTTCCAAGGTATCTCTGGTAAGAGACAGAGATCAGAGTTGTTTTGGGCAGGAAAGTCTTTAAAGAAAGAAAAGGTTCTGAGAAAAAGAATCTTTTCTTAAAATAACAATATCCTTATCACATACATTGCTCATAGTCACATGTAGGAGCTCAACCAGTCAGGTAATATAGTATATATGTGTATATGGTGTATACAGTGGTCCCATTCCCAAAGTCAGACACCTTTAAAGCAGTGGTTTTCTAGCTGTAGTGTGCAAAACTTCACTGGGGATATTATGCAAATAAAGATTCCCTGGGTTCTACCATCAAAGACTTTGATTTTTGTAGTCATGTTAATAGAGGTTGGGAATCTGAATTTTTAGTGAGTATTCTTTAAAAAAAGAATTATTCTGGTGCAAATAGTACCACACTACATTTTCAGAAACTCCCAACCAAAGAATGTTAAGACAGAAGGTACCTCTTTTTTCCCAAGTGGCAACAACAAACCTTCTTGATTTAATATTCTTGTAGGGATAGGAAAGCTTGCCAGTGATGAGTACGTGGGTGGTTTAACTGTTGCTGGGATATAGTGCACTAATCAATGAGGACCAGTCATGTGTGATGGGACACTAGAAAACAGGCACAGAGGAAGAGGGTGACTCCAAAGGAGGATAACCAAAGAGTGGTCTTAGAGGATGTGGGTTACCCAAGGCAAATCTTACCCATACTCAAAGTTGTTCTTGACCTGACCTTTGAGGTAGAGATTGCTCTTTCTTGGGGATATGATTACAGTAGGCAGCTAAGGTTGTGGTCATTGTGATTAGGGGAGAAGGGTTTGTGTGTACCACATATTCTGTATTTTAATTCCTGCAAGTAATTCAGAAGAAGCCAATTAGCCTTTACCTATCTGTGAGCTAATCATTTCTGCGACATTTGATAAAACACCTGGAATTTGTAGCATCTTTAATGATGTTATGACTTGTTTAGTGCTTTATAATAATACCCATTGTGTAAATGCCTGTCACCTGAGTGAGACAAGTTAGACAATCCCATTTACATCTGAGCAAAACATATTTCCTTTGTATGTATTTAAAATCTATTGATAAGCTGAATGTACACTTGAAAATACACCTCTAGCAATAATTTATATTATGTATATAATTCAATTCAAGAACTGTTTTCTATGTGCAAAGCACTGTGTGTTAGTTCCTTTCTTCCACTAGGACCTTATAACAGAGCAAGGGAATGACAATAATATAAGGTAAAATTTGACAAGGTCTGTGGGGACAAAGACAAAATACCACAAGAGGCAAAGATGAGAGAGCTTCATGGAGGAGTTCCCACTTGAGGGAAATTGTGAAATAATTACAATTTCAGCAAACAGATGGTATGAGGGGTAAGGTGGGACTGGCATTTCAGATGGTACAAAGACTAGCAGATGAGGAAATACATGGCAAGCTTGGGGAATAAGAGTGGTAGGGAAAGTGTATAACCCCTAAGGAGATACTAGAAAGTTGCAAATATAGATATGGCCCATGTTTTAAAGAATCTGAAATGCTAAACTGAGCAGCAATTCCATACTTCCAAAAGGTTTTGTGAATGAGGGCAGAGTGAATGCAAGTGTGAGATCTTACTCTTACATTACTCTGGCAACAGTAAGTAAGGAGAAGTGGTACATGGAGAGACTGGGACTAATTAGGAGGCTGCTGCCATAGTCCTGGGAGAGGCTATAAGGGTTTGGTTTGGTTTGGGTTTTTTTCTGTAGCTGCATTTCTGAATGTAGCAATTTGAAATTTCATTTTTTTATTTCTTTCTACCATTTTCTCTTTTTTTAATTTAAATTTTAGTTTAACATACAATGTAATATTGGTTTCTGGAGTAGAATTTAGTGATTCATCACTTACATACAACACCCATTGCTCATCACAAGCACCCCCTTTAACATCTAGCCCATCCCCCACCCACTTCCCCTATCAACCCCATTTGTTTTCTATCATTAAGAGTCTTTTATGGCTTGTTCCCCTCTCTCCTTTGTTTCTTTTCCCCCTTCCCATATGTTCAACTGTTTTCTTTCTTAAATTCCACATATGATCATATGGTATTTGTCTTTCTCTTACTGACTTCTTTCTTTTTTTTTTCTATCTGTGTTTATTTCAATTTTTATTTAAATTCTAGTTAGTTAACACATAGTGTAATATTGGCTTCAGGAGTAGAATTTAATGATTCTTCACTTACATACAACACCCAGTGCTCATCATAGCAAGTGACTTATTTCACTTGGCATAATGAGGTTTGAATTGAGAAGGGAAAGGGCAAAGGGATGGATGCATAAGACATTGCATGGGTAGCATCTTGGTAGTAAGTCTTCAGCTCTTAAGTTGCACTGATATTTGTGGTTAAATGGATTATTGTAGCAGTTGCAACAAATATAGTTTGAGCGTGAGGGAGAGAGAAGAATGGAAGCCAGAAGAAAGTCCAGGCAACAGAAGTTTAGTGTCTCACTCAGATGCTGTTGATGATGCCCTTAGGGCTCATCTCTCTGCCAACCTAGCATGAGAACTTCTTTCTGCTGGCACCTGCCCCCTGCTGCATGAGGGCTTCTGGTGGCCACAGGTACCAAGGAGTTAAGACCCTGTGGGTGCCTCCCCCCCAGTAATGAGGCAGGAGTTGTATAGAAATACCTATTTCCTCACCCCTCAGGAGACAACTCTGAGACCTTTTCTACACTGTCTCCCAGAGTTCCAGTGGGCTTAAGCCTCAGTTGCCCACAGCGATAGCCTGCTCAGGACAGCTTTTTTTTCATTGGCTTCCTTTCCTTCCAAAGCATTTACTCACTCCACTCAGAGCTTTCTGGGATCACCTCCTAAACTTCTTAGATAACTAGATTCTTCTCAGAATTTCCTTCTGGAAAAATAAGCCTTTGGAGATAGACTCATCACAAATCACAACTTGAAGGAGATGCTGACAACTGGCTGAGAAGCAAGATTAAAGTCACTGGAGTTGAGTTGGTAATAATGCTGAAGGATTTAGGATTATACCAGAGGAAAAAGTGGGGGTGAGACAGGAAAGATGGAACATCCACAGATGGGCAGAATATTGAGGAAGGAAAAGACATGGTGCTATAAAGATCATGTCACGTTCCAAAGAGGGGAGGATGCTGAGTGTAAACAGATGAACCAGACCCTAGTCTTTTCTCACTAAATTACATTCTCAGGACATGGCATAGCTAGACTGTTGTTTGATTGATTTTGGTTAAAATAATATTTTCAAAGAGGAAGTTCCACATTTAGGATGAGTTATGTTCCCTGTAAAAATAATGTAAGCCACCAAAATCTTCCTCCGCCTAAATTATCCCTCTCTACCTCCTTTACCCAGAATCTCTGCTCATCTTCAGGAGGCCGCTGAGGCTTCAGGGAGCCCAAGGAGGTGCCCACCTTAGTCACCCATGTCTCCTGTTATAATTATCTCTCCCTGAACTGTCTATGCATTTGTCCACATTTTACTTTAGACTGCAAGTTCTTTGAGGGCAGAGATCATTCATTACTCTGATGGGGGATGGGCAAGTGGACTCAGTCTAGCAGCTTGTAGTCACCAAAAGCATTGTGTCAGCATCATCTGATCAAGGAAAGAGCAGGATTTCCATCCACAGAGTATAGGTGGTATGATAGCTGTGGTTTAGATAAGAGAGATCGGTAGAGATAGAAACAGGGACTGAGACAGAAACAGAGACAGAGACAGTGCTGTTAAGTACTTTTTTGTTTGTGTTTTTTTGTTTTGTTTTATTTTGTTTTGTTTTCTGTTAATCACCTTGGGAGTGGACACACCTCCACAGGATATGTATATTATCCTGTGAAATGTCTCATACAATCAATTTAATGACTTCTAATGAAGTTGGCAATGTTTGGGAGCCGAGGACAGTTTTACAGATAACTACAGAACCCCCCAAAAACTTACATTCTAGTGGGTTAGGGAGATGCTAAAATTGCAGATAGATACTGTAACAGCAAATATGATATATGTTATTAAAAAATTAAGAGGATAATGTGATGAAGGAGGTAGAGGTGTGCAGTTTAGATTGGTTTAAGATATTTGAGCTAAGACCTAAATGACAGGATGGAAGGACTCAAATATAGGAAAGATTGCAAGAAGAATGTTCCAGGCAGAGGAAAAATAGCATATTCTAAAGCCCTAGGCAGGAATCACAAGAAAGTCACTGTGGCCAGGAGACTGTGGCAGAAAGGAGACTGTGGCAGAAGATGTTACTGGAGAGGTATGCGTCTGGGCACGTGGGGCCTTAAAGACCGTCACAAGGAATTGGGATTTTATTCTAAGTGAAATGGGAAGGCACTGGAGGATTTTAAGCAAGAATGTAATGTAATCTTGTTTTTAAGAATATCCTTCAGGTTGCTATGGAGAGAGTAGATTGTAAGGAAGCAAGAAAGGAAGGTGGAAACACGGTTGCGAGGCTATAAGCAATTACTCAAGTGTGCAATGACAGCATTCAGGTAGGGTAGAAGCGCTAAAGATTGACACAACAGGACAATGATTTGGATATATTTTGGAAGATCTGATGTTGCTTTTGATACTTCTACTAGCTCTGGGAATCACTCAAGTCACCTTTCTTCTCCAAAGGTAATCCAGATTTTGTCCAAAACTCCACATCAGATTGTGCAGGAATACAACCACTTTCTGGAAGCCACCTGATATTTCCTTCAGGAAAGGTCCTGTAAGGACAATATTGATAAACAACCAGTAACGCTTAGTCCTAGAGCTCACATATGACAACCCTTGGGCACTTGAGGCTGAAATTCTCACTGCCTCCAACATGTTCTGTGTCAGCTGAGAAAACATTGCTGCCATCATCACTCCTTCTCTGGGTCTACTCCAGCAGCTTGGCACCATTCTTCCACTGGTTGGGGTGATGTGGTACTAGTATAAAGCAGATATGACACACATATTGCTTGCTTTAACACACAGACAAACAGACACACACACACACGCTTGGTCATTTGAAAATCTCATCCTTTTTTTTTTCTTATTTTATTTTTTTTTCTTATTTTTTTTTATAAACATATAATATGTTTTTATCCCCAGGGGTACAGGTCTGTGAATCACCAGGTTTACACACTTCACAGCACTCACCAAGCACATACCCTCCCCAATGTCCATAACCCCACCCCCTTTCTCCTAACCCCCTTCCCCCCAGCAACCCTCATTTTGTTTTGTGAGAAAAATCTCACCCTTCTTGTCCTCGCTACTTGGTCAGACTCTCATCATCTGAAATGTAACTTAGATTGATAAAATGGGGTAGATATCATCATAAGGATTCTTTATGGGTGCTGCTGAAGGCTGTTTTTCATGTGCATTAGAAAAGATACATTTCACTCATCACAATAAAACTACATTGCTTCAAAAGGATGAACTAATCAGAAGCAGCTGGAATGAATTAGACACTGACAACTGAGAAATGAGATATAAGTGATCTTGTAGGGGGAAAGAACTTTTAAATTGTTTAAATGTGCTTGTCTAACATGTCGCTAAAAGCTATAATCTTCCATTTTCCATTAACAACCCCATCAATTTTTCCTTAATATTTTAAATTAACTATCTTCTCTCAAACATGATGCTGTTCAACATTTGAAGAAAACAACCCTTGTTTTGTTTTGTTTTAAATTTTGGATTTAGGAAGCTGAAATCATTTTTCATTTG
Source organism: Enhydra lutris kenyoni (assembly GCF_002288905.1). Lineage (NCBI taxonomy): Eukaryota > Metazoa > Chordata > Mammalia > Carnivora > Mustelidae > Enhydra > Enhydra lutris. The sequence continues at coordinate 7,430,940 of NW_019154147.1, forward strand.
CATTTTTATAAAAGTTTTTTTCATTTTAGAAATTGGAATGTTTCCTACCATTTGAAATGTCAGAGCACTGCCCCAAAATAAATGCACTTGTCCTTTTATAAATTGTATGATGCCTGTAATATTAGAATTATAACTATACCAAGCAGAAGAAAATTACATTGTTTTTATAAAGATACATCATCTTTATAAAATTCCAAAAGTGACACTATTTTCATTTAATTGACTTCATCCTTATTATCCTTGTTATTTTCCTTCTTATAGCAGAAAAATAAGAAACACAAGGGGAGAAAATGATCGTGTCTCTAGCTACCCTATATTGAAGGGAATGTGTGTTCATCTATCAGAAGGGTATATAACCCTTCACTTCATCCCAGTTAGTTGATGTAGCACATCTGGCTAATGGATAAGGGAAATATAGTAGGGTTCACAGACCAGAGAACAACTGAATCTTCATATCAAACTATCAAGCAAACACTAGTAATCATGCTGGGAAAGATATCAGGCACTCACTATAAACCCTACTGGGGCTATTTTGTTTTGCTTTTTTACTTTAGAATGTTTACTAATTCCTTTCAATTTAAGGGATACTTAGTACCAATTTACATAGACACGAATCTAGGTACTGGGATACAAAGACTAAACACATACCATGTTTTCAAGAAGCTCAAAATTGTGAGGGCTGGGGGATAAGAATCATGTTCAAATTACTGTATTGTAATGTGATGATATTAGATAGGGGAGATTGTCTTATTTTAATATTATACGAACATTGCAGAGTGAGTAATGCACTTGATTTGGATAGGAAGAGGGGCACAAATTCCACAAGCTGACCTTATATTCAATTTAACAGGTCTCTTCCTGATATCCTTGTTCTCTTACTAAACAAGGGACATTACTAAACTTGAAAACTCCAAGGAAGAGGTGACATTTGAAGTGTCACTGAATAATGGGAAGAGGTTTTTAACGCCATGTGACTATCTCTCGGGCTTAAATTAAGGCTGAAGATATGGACCTGTACAAGATATTCAGGGAAACATTGGACACATAACTTGCCTACTACAATAACTTCAGTTTTTTATGTGTTCAACAAGTGAAGAAAAACGGGGAAAACTCCCGATTCAGACTGTCAATAATCTGATACATTATTCCAAGGATCATAGACCCTAACCCCACATAATGGGAAATGACTGAAAAACTTTAAACAAGGGTGTCATGACTAATTTTAAGTATTAGAAAGATTATTTTGACATGATGCCTTGATAGAGCATTGTTCCATTGTCTTTTAGCCATCAGTTGCTGTTTCAAAATTCAGTACCATACTGATTCCCCAACACTTCAGTAACCTAATTTCTCTTTTTGACCTAATGGTGACCTAGCTTCTGTTTTTGAAAACCTAAGGATCTTTTCTTTATCCTTGGTATTCTGAAATTACATGATAGTGTCTTTATTTTCTATGTTAGACTTCTGTTATTGAAAATGTCAGACATTATTCTGAATGTGTCCCTTGGGAAATTTTAGGTGAGATTACCATGTAAACAGGTAGACTGAGTAAAGCAAATTGCCCTCCCTTATGTGAATGGGTCTCATCCAATCAGTTGAAGAACTAAGTAGAACAAAAAAGCAGATCTTTCCTGACAACAAGAAGGAACTCCCATCTGACTCCTTCGATCAGGGAATTAAGTCTTCCTGCCTTTAGGGAACATCAGCTCTCAGACTGGAGTTATACCTAAACTTCTGGGTCTCCAAATTGCCAACTGCAGATCTTGGGACTTCTCAGTCTCCATAATCATGGGCTAATCACCTATAATATGTCTCTTCCTACATGTATATAATATTGTTCTGTTTCTCTAGAGAACCCAGACTAATATACTATGTAAAATGTTAAATGGTACAATCATTTTAGAAAACAGTATAGCAGTTTGAGAAAAGTTTACATTTGGGGACTTTTTTTTTTATTGGAAGAAAACTTGTCAGGATGCCTGGGTGGTTCAGTCAGTTAAGCATATGACTTTGGCTCAGGTCATGATCTCAGGATCCTGGGATCAAAGCCACATTGGGCTCCCTTCAGGTGGGAGCCTGCTTCTCCCTCTCCCTCTCCCTCTGCCTCTCCCTCAACTCGTGCTCTCTCTCTTTCAAATAAATAAATAAAATCTTTAAAAAAAAAAAAAAGGAGGAGAAGGAAGGGGGAGGGGGAGGGGGAGGAGGAGGAGGAGGAGAAACCTTGTCTATAGTCTAGTCTCTCACAACCAGGAAGAAGGGATTAATGAAATGCCTGTAAAATGCTGAAAGCCAGCCCATAACAGCAGGTAATATATTTTCAATATTCATCTTTAGAAGTAATATTGTTCTGTGTGTTTCAATAATCTGCTATGACCTACTTGCTAACTATAAAAATAAACTATGAAATTATTAAGGAGAGCATCATACTTCTTTTAATAGAAAAGCAATTGAAACCCAAAACAAATTAAGAATAATACCTGAGCAAGAGTGTGGTGTTTTTTACAACATGCCTTGTTGTACTTAAGCAGATCAGTTTTGTCATGTAACTAAGGATGTGGAAGTATGTAATAAACTCTAAAGGGCTATGTAAGAGGTAGATGCTATTCCAAGCCTAATAAAACATAAAATTTCCCTCAAATATAAATTGTTGTGATATTCCTGAGAATATTCCCAGGAGTCTAGGGCCTCCAGCCTCACACAGCATGGAGCCTGGATTATGTTCCTTTCTATCTCTACCAATTACTGCTTTTTTTCCCTCTCTCTCTGTCAGGTCAGTTATTATCTGTTTCTGAATAGCTACTCTGCTTTTTCTATCTGGAAACATTTAGAATTCTCCTTTAATCTGTGGTTTATTGGGCTTCACATTAATGTATCTAGGTATGGGTTTTCCCTTTCCTATCCTGTTGCTCATTCTTTAGGCACTTACAATCTAAATTATTTTTCTTTCATTTAGGGAAGCTCAGTGCCATTATTTCCTCAAATATTTCCCCTCTTCCAATTTTTTTTCTTCTGTCACTCCCATTTTTCCAGCTGTTGTCATTTCTATTGCTTTCCTACATATCTTTTGTTATTAATATTTACCATTTTTTTTTTCTTGCTTGCTTCATTTAGAATGAACTCCAAGTTGACCTTCTGGGTTACTAGTTTATTTATCAGGAGACACATAATATCTGATTTCCCTACATCCTTTTCAAAACTAGTTATCTTACTTTTTGACTCTATTTTAATGGACAAACAACAGTGTCTCATTGTGACTTTGATTTGTGTTTCCTTGGTGATTAATAATGTCTGCCATGTTTTCATACGCTTGTTGCCCATTTGTATATTTTCTCTGGAGAAATGCCTATTCAGATCCTCTGTCCATTTTCTAACTGGGTTATTCTGTCTATTACTCAGTTGTAAGAGGTTTTTTTATATTTTAGATATAAGTCCATTACCAGATATATGATTTACAAATATTTCCCCCATTTTTGTGGGTTATTTTTTCATTTTCTTGATAATGTCCATTGAAGCAAAATTGTTTGAAAGTCCAGTTTACCCATTCTTTCTTTTGTTGCTTGTCCTTTCAATTGTCAAATCTGAAGTCATGAAAACTTACCCCTATGTTTTCTTCTATGAATTTTATAGTTTGGCTCCTACATTTACATCTTAATACATTTAAAGTTAACTTTCCTTTATGATGTGAGATAATCCAACTTTATTTTTTTTCGTATAACTATCCAGTACCATTTATTGGAAATATTATTCTTTCCTCCTTTGAATGATTTTGTTAAAAATCATTGGACCATAGACTTGTGGATTTATTTCTGGGCTCTCAATTATGTTCCACTGATCTAAAGCCAGACCTTGAAGATATGGGTTCGGTTCCAGACCAATAAAGCAAATATTGCAATAAAATGAGTCAAATTATTTTTTTTGTTTCCCATTGCATGTAAAAGTTATGTTTACACTACATTATAGTCTTTCATGTGTGCAATAGCATTATTTCCTTTAAAAAAAAACTCGATACCTTGGGGTGCCTGTGTGGCCTAGGCAGTTGAGTGTCTGGCTTTGGCTCAAATCATGATCTCAGGTCCTGGGATCACTCAATTCAGGCTCCTTGCTCAGCAGGAGTCTGCTTCTCCCTTTCCTGCATGTGTGCCCCACAAAGTAAATAAATAAAATCTTTTTAAAAAACATACATACCTTAATTTTAAAATATTTTATCACCAAAAAATGCTATCATTTGAGCTTTCAGCAAGTCATAATCCCTGATAACAGATCACCATAACAAATACAATAATAATGAAAAAGTTTGAAATACTGTGAGATTACCAAAACGTGGCACAGAGAGCAAAGTGTGCAAATCCTGCTTTTAAAAAAAAAAATGGCACCAATAGATTTAATGCAGTGTTGCCACAAACTTTCAAGGGAAGACCAAAAGGTTAATAGCAGATCTGTCCACAGAAACTTAACAGGCCAGAGATAAGTGGCATAATATATTCAACATGCTGAATGAGAAAAATATGCAGCCAAGAATATTATATCTATCAAGGCTGTCATGCAGAATAGAAGGAGAGATAAAGAGTTTCCAAGACAAACAAAAACTGAAAGAGTTTGTGACCACTAAACCAGCCCTTCAAGAAATACTTAAGGTGAATATTTGAGTGGGAAAGATCAAAAGTGACAAAGAATAGAAAAGAACAGAGAAAATCTCCAGAAATGGTTACTTCACAAGTAGTACAATGGCACTAAATTCATATCTATCAATAATTACTCTGAACGTAAATGGTGAAATGCTCCAATCAAAAGACATAGGGTATCAGAATGGGTTAAAAAAAAATAATAAAAGACCCATTTATATGCTGCTTACAAGAGACTAATTTTAGACCTAAAGATAACTACAGATTGAAGTGAGGGGTTAGAGAATAATTTATCATGCTAATAGACATCAAAAGAAAGCCAGAGTAGGATACTTATATCAGACAAAGTAGAATTTAAACCAAAGACTTCCAACAAGAGATGAAGAAGGGCACTATAATATAATAAAAGGGTCTGTCCAACAAGAAGGTCTAATATTTGTAAATAATTATACCCCCAACTTGGGAACATCCAAATATCTAAAACAATAACAAACATAAACTCACTCATAAAAATACAATAATAGTAGGGAACTTTGCCACCCCACTTACTTCACTGGAAAGATCATCTAACCAGGAAAATCAACAAAGAAACAATGGCTTTGAATGACATGCTGGACCAAATGGACTTAACAGATAATATTCAGAATATTTCATCCTAAAGCAGCAGAATGCACATTCTCTTCAAGTGCACATGCGACATTCTCCAGAATAGATCACATACTGGGTCACAAACCAGGCCTTAACAATTACAAAAAGATTGAGATCATACCATGTATATATTTTGACAACAATACTATGAAACTTGAAGTCAGCCACAAGAAAAAAATTGAACAGACCACAAATACATAGTGGTTAAAGAACCACTAAAGACTGAATGAGTTAACCAGAAAATTGAAGAAATAAAAAAATACATGGAAACAAATGAAAATGAAAATATGATGGTTCAAAAACTTTAGGGATGCAGCAAAAGTGACGTGTATAACGTTTATACGTCCTAAGGGATGTATATAACAATATAGACCTACCCCAAGAAGCAAGAAAAATCTCAAGTACACAGCCTAACCTTACACCTAAAGGAGCTAGAAAAAGAACAACAAATAAAGCCTAAAGGCAGCAGAAGAGGGAAATAATAAAGATTAGAACAGAAATAAATGATATAGAAAGAAACAAAAACACCCCAGAACAGGTCAACAAAACTAAGAGCTGGTTCTTTGAAAAAATTCATAAGATTGATAAATCTCTAGCCAGTTTTATCAAAAAGAAAAGAGAAGGGACCCAAATAAATAAAATCACTAATGAAAGAGGAAAGATTACTAAAGGGGTATGTGCACCCCAATGTTTACAGCAGCAATGTTAATAATAGCTGAACTATGAAAAGAGCCTAGATGTCCAGATGTCCATCAACAGATGAATGGATAAAGAGATAAAGATGTGGCATGCATATATATGTATATATTCATTCTTGCCATTTGCAACAACATGGATGGATCTAGAAGGCATTATGCTAAATGAAATAAGTCAATCAGAGAAAAACAATTATCATATGATCTCACTGATATGAGGCATTTGAGAAATAAGACAGAGGATCATAGGGGAAGGGAGAGAAAAATGAAATAAGACAAAATCAGAGAGGGAGACAAACCATAAGAGACTCTTAAAGTGAGGGGTTTTGGGGTGAAGGGGGGGTGGATGGGATGGGGTGGCTCGGTGATGGACATTGGGGAGGATATGTGCTATTATGAGCGCTGGAATCACAGACCTGTACCCCTAAAACAAATAATACATTATATGTTATTAAGAAATAAAAAAATTAAAGAGAAAAAGGGGAAAGATCAGAACCTATACCATGGAAATACAAAGTTATAAAAGAATATTATAAAAAACAATATGCCAATAAATTGGCCAATCTAGAAGAAATGGATAAATTCCTAGAAACATATAAACTACCAAAACTGAAAAAGGAAGAAATGTAACACTTGAACAGACCCATAACCAGCAAAGAAATTGAATTAGCAATCAAAAAACTTCCAACAAACAAACTCCAGGGCCAGATGACTTCCCAAGGGAATTCTACCAAATATTTAAAGAAGTGTTAATACCTATTCTTCTCAAATTGTTCTAAAAGATAGAAATGGAAGAAAAACTTGTAAACTCATTCTAGAAGGCCAACATTACCCTAATTAAATCAGACAAAGACCCCACTAAAAAAGAATTATAGGCCAATACCCCTGATGAACACATATGCAAAAATTGTCAACAAAGTACTAGCATATTAACTCCAACAGTACATTAAAAGTACCATTCACTGCGATCAAGTGGGATTTATTCCTGGGATGCAAGGGTGGTTCAATATTCACAAATCAATCAGTGTGACACACTACATTAATAAAAGAAAGAATAAGAACCACATACTCTTCTCAATCGATACATAAAAAGCATCTATTTTTGATAAAAACCCTCAACAAAGTAGGGATGAGGAACATACCTCAACATCATAAAGGCCATATATGAATGAGCCACAGCTAACGTCACTCTCAATGGGGAAAAACTGGGAGCTTTTCCTCTCTGGCCAGGAACAAACAGGAATGCCCACTCTCACCGTTGTTATTTAACATAGTACTGGAAGTCCCAGCCTCAACAATCAGACAATATAAAGAAATAAAAAGCATCCAAATAGACAAGGAGGATGTCAAACTTTCACTAATCATAGATCACATTATACATTATGTAGAAAACCTGAAAGATTCCTAGAACTGATACAGGAATTCAATAAAGTCAGAGCATACAAAATTGACATACAGAAATCTGTTGCATTTCTATACATCAATAATGAAGCAGCAGAAAAAGAAATCAAGGAATTGATCCCATTTGCAACTGCACCAAAAACCAGAAGATACTTAGGAATAAACCTAACCAAAGAGGTGAAAGATCTGTACTCTGAAAACCACAAAACACTGATGAAAGAATTTTAAAATGACACAAAGAAATGTAAAAACATTCCATGCTCATGGATTGGATGAACAAATATTGCTAAAAAGTCTCTACTACCCAAAACAATCTACACATTTAATGCAATCCCTATCAAAATACCAACAGTTTTTTCAATATCTAGGACAATCACAAAATTTGTATAGAACTACAAGACCCTGAATAGCCAAAATAACCTTGAAAAAGAAAAGCAAAGCTGGAAGCATCACAATTCCAGTCTTCAAACTATATTACAAAGTTATAGCCATCAAGACATAATACTGGCACAAAAACAGATAAATAAATCAATAGAACAAAATAGAATACCCAGAAAGGGACTCACAACTATATGGTCAACTAAACTTCAAGAAAGCAGGAAAGAATTTTCAGTGGAGAAAAGACAGTCTCTTCAACAAATGGAGTTGGGAAAACTAGATACCAATACGCTGCAGAATGAAACTGGACCCCTTTCTTACACCATACACAAAAATCAGTTCAAAATGAATGATAGACCTAAATATGAGGCAAAAACCTTCAAAATCCTAGAGAACACAGGCAGCAACCTCTCTGACCTCAGCTGGAGCAACTTCTTACTAGACACATTGCCAGAAGCAAGGGAAACAAAAGCAAAAATGAACTATTGGGACTTCTTAAAGATAAAATGCTTCTTCACAGTGAAGGAAACAATCAACAAAACTAAAAGGTAACATTTGGGATGGGAAAAGATATTTGCAAATGATATATCTGATAAAGGGTTAGTATCCAAAATCTATAAAGAAATTATTGAAATCAACACCCTAAAAACAAATAATCCAGTTAAGAAATGGGCCAAAGGCATGAATAGACATTTTTCCAAAGAAGACATACAGATGGCTAACTGACACAGATAAAGATGTTCAACAACACTCATCATCAGGGAAATACAAAACAAAACTATAATGAAAGATCACCTCACACTTGTCAAATGGCTAAAACTGGGGGCACCTGGGTGGCTCAGTGGGTTAAAGCCTCTGCATTTGGCTCAGGTCATGATCCTAGGGTCCTGGTATCGAGTCCCGCATCGGGCTCTCTGCTCAGCGGGGAGCCTGCTTCCCCTTCTCTCTCTTCCTGCCTCTCTGCCTACTTGTGATCTCTGTCTGTTGAATAGATAAATAAAATCTTAAAAAAAAAAAAAAAGGCTAAAACTGGTAACACAGGAAACAACAGATGTTGGCGAGGATGTGGAGAAAGGAGAACCCTCTTACACTGTTGGTGGAAATGCCAACTGGTACAGCCACTCTGGGAAATAGTATTGAGGTTCCTCAAAACGTTAAAAATAGAACTACCCCATGATCCAGCAATGGTACTACTAGGTATTTACCCAAAGAAGACAAAAATACTGATTTGAAGGGGCACATACATGCTCGTGTTTATAGCAGTATTATCAACAATAGCCATATTATGGAAAGAGCTCAGAAGTCCATCAACTGATGAATGGCTAAAAAAGATATGGTATGTATGTGTGTGTGTGTGTGTGTGTGTATGTGTATACACAACGTGCTGAATATATATAATGGAATATTACTTGGCCATAAAAAAGAATGATATCTTGCCTTTTGCAGCAATGTGGGAAGAGCTATGGTGTGTTATACTAAGTGAAATAAGTCAGTTAGAGAAAAACAAATACCACAGGATTTCGCTCATATGTGGACTTTAACAAAACAGATGAGCAAGGGGAAAGAAAAGAGAGGAGGCAAACCAAGAAACAGATTCTTAACTCTAGACAACAAACTCAGGCTTGCTGGAAGGGAAATGGGTGGGGGAATGGGCTAAATTGGTGATGGGTATTAACGAGGGCACTTGTTGTGACAGGCCCTGGGTGTTATATGTAAGTGACAAATCACTAAATTTGACTCCCAAAACTAATATTACACTACATGTTAACTAACTGGAATTTAAATAAAAACTTCAAACAATTAAAAAAGATTGCACTGAATCTCTAGATTAATTTGGGTAGTATTGACATCTTAACAATATTACGTTTTCCAATCCAGGAACATAGGATGTATATGGCTTTTCAGTTATTCAAGTTTTCTTTCACTTCTATCAACAGCAATGTACAAGTTTTATGCCTCCTTGGTTACATTTCCTAGTCCATTTTATTGTCCATTCTTCTTTAATGCTTGTTTTTGTCATAATAAATATCCTCTAATATAGCATTTTAAAACGGTAATGACTTTTTTATTTTTTTATTCATACCTAGTGGCTGCTCTAGAGCTTATATATATTAACTTACCAGACACATAAGTATAGATATAGATACATAGATATAATGCCCTGGGGCACAAATTGTCCCACAATTGTCCAATCAAACTCAGGCAATGGCTATCAGAGCCCCACTGTTCTTTATACTGTCTCGCTCAAGAGAGAGCTTCCATTTGATGAGTGGGATAGGAAGAAGAAAGGAGTCAACAATATTGACAGTATTCACCCAGAGCTTAGCCTCAGCAATAGTTAGCTAGGCAGGATGAGAAATGCTGAAGTCCTTCCCCTAAAGATAGCCCTGTGACCTGGAGTTAAGGGGAGGGAGTCCTTAATTCTGGGCTCCACCATTCTGACGAGGAGTTTCTGTCTTGCTGAGGAGGAAGGGGGAGATGGGTGTAGGTCTTCCTTTAAATACCATAGACCCTCATTATTCTTACCAAGTTTTATTGTATTTTCTTGAATAAATATTTGTTGTATGCCCTTAAGGACATTTGTAGGGACTTTAGATGGCTAGATTTAAAAAATAATTTTCGCGATTTTCACTGAAGAGCAGATCTGTGGAGCTCCTCATATGTCATGCCTAACTATTTAGACTTCTTAATTCTTCATTATGCTGAATTATTTTGTGAGTTTTCAATAATCTTAATTTATTCTAGTCACACAGATTCTATTACGAATGGACTATTATGAATGGATCAAGAGAGGCAGGTAAAAGAAACAGGCATAAATTTCTAGGTAGAATCTTCCTGCCACTGTTCAACTTCAAGATTAAGAATGAGTGAGGGGTAAGTTAGTTAACTTGAGCTGCTGTAGGTTTTTCTAGACCATATGATGGTTTCTACTTTATGGGAGAAATTTCAAACAGGGGAGGTCAAAGGTAAGGCCAAAAAATTGGTTTCACTGTTTGGATCATTAAAATGTTTGCCCATCCTTCGATTTATTTTTGTGAGCCAGGAAACACTGAAGAAGAATTCAAGGTTTCTATAGCAACTTTTTAGTTTCTATATCAGCTATACTCATTAACCTCTCTGGAGAATGACCTGAGGTCTGCTTCCTAAACAACACAGCTTCTTCCTCTCTCGAGGATCACAGCACCTGGTGTAGGCTTCCACTAAAACTTTTCATCACTTATTCCACCACTGAGATCTTGCGTACCCTTAAGAAGCATATTTAACTGCTTAGTTTCTCTCGTTTTAGATAATTTCTCCTGTTTTAGATAATTTAGAAGGGATCTGTATCCTTTCTGTCAGCCATCATATATTTTAAAGCAAAAAAACAAAAAACAACAACAAAACCCTCCTCCTAAATTGTGTTAAGTTAAGCAAATTTTATTGCATTATTCTTTCATAACTGGATAATAATAATGAACAGATTTATCCTAAAAAATCTTGAATTTCTGTAAATTAAGTTTCCTAAATCCCCTTGAACAACACATGAACAACTTTTTAAAAATTATTTTACTTATGTATTTATTTATTTGATAGAGAGAGACATAGTGAGAGAGGGAACCCAAGCAAGGGGAGTGGGAGAGGAAGTAGGCTCTCCACTGAGCAAGGAACCTGATGCAGGGACTTGATCCCAGGACCCTGGGATCATGACCTGAGCTGAAGGCAGCCGCTTAACGACTGAACCACCCAGGCACCCTGAACAGCTCTTTAATTTGTCATTTTACTCTTATAATTCCACAAAAGTCTTTATCTGCAGATGAATGTAGATTTTCATTCTAGAACATGTGATATTTGATTAGAAGTGTTTTGGAGAAGTAGACCACAAACATTTGTGCATGTATAAAGTTAGTATCTGAAAATAAGAAATACTTGGTTTAGAAGCAAAGAAAAAATTTGAAGATAACATGAAACATGTGATTAACAAAGATTGATTTGAAACATGATTTCCCTTAACCACAACATTAAATAATAACTGCCTATTGGATCCAAAAATGCTAGCATTGTTCTATCATTTGAGATGTTTCTTCAAGAATGAAAAATCTGGTCCCATTACTTCCACCTAGTCCTTTGCTTGGCACTAGTGTGGATTTATCAAATGACTGTTAACTTTTGTTGGGTTCTTACTATGTTCTAGCTATTGTTCTAAGGGCTTTACATGTACTGTTATACATTCCAACCTCAGGAGACAGGCATTCTTATTACTTCCATTTTATAGATAATTAGAAATACGCACTGGCTCAAGAGTCCATGCTTTAAATACTAAACCATAGCACTTCATGAAATAATTTCTAACTATGTTTGAGAACATCTATAATCACAGAAGAGAGCAAAGCTGAGTGAGCCCTCCCACAAATATTTAACCAAAGTGTTAGAATTTGAAGGAGCCCAATAAATACCACCTCCATTCCCTATCACCAGTTGAGATATAAAATGAAATTGTAAGGCAGATGAAAGAAGGCGTAAGATATTACTCATTACTGGTATAGGTGATATTGAAAAATGTGGCTTCCATCCACAGGGCAAGTCTCATAATTAGACAGGATTAATACCTGTTTCCAGGAGTCTCCATGTGTGGGGCCTGCATCTGAAAAACCTATGTATGATGCAGGCATCTGTAAATCCCCACACATGGTGTCCACATCTATAAAAACTTGCAATCTGGAGGACCAAATCAAGACATGGGCTTTGCAGAGAGGCCAGATCCCAAGATGAAGAAAAGAGAGGAAGGGTCTGAATTACACTCATCAATTTTTCCTTCCAAAATCAACAAAGACACACCCCCTCCTATATTGTTTGTGCCAGTCATGATGAATTTAACAATATAACTGAGCTCCTATCCCAATCTTTTCCAGCTTCAAGATCTATAATCTCAGACCCTCCCTAAAAGTACAGTTTATGATAGTCTCAGAATAGAATGCAACCTTCCTTCCTGTCATTAGTGATGAAAACAGATTCTTCCAGTTCTTACAAACACCACCATTGTTAGCAGGTTCTATGCTCCAGGGGATAGAACCTGTTTCCTTTAAGTGGAATGTGTCCCAGGGAGAGCTGATGTGGTAACATTCCTCTCAGGTGCCTCAGTAGTCTGAACTCTTCCTTCAAGATGTGTTCTCTTGTGGCTTGACAAGATAGAATAAACATAGAATTTGGAATTTGTGGAGTTCTGAATTAAATTCCACCTGTGCAGGTTTCTAAATGTCCCTCGAACATAGTGTATAACCTTGCTGAATCTTAGTATCCTCATGAATAAAGTGTAGATAATGATAATAAAAAATTAATCTCAAGGGGCAATCCTTATAGGATCAGATGAGAGCATAAATTTTGGAAAGTGAAAAGCATCATATAAATATAAGTCATCATTATCTAGCCCCAAATAGCTTTAATACTTGTTATTGCTATTATTGCAATTGAATTTTTAATAAAAGTATTCAGTATTGCCAGATTTAAGAATATTCCTGGTCAGATCACATTTCTGAAATGTAATTTCTGCATCAGACATACTATTTATTATTAGAATTGAAAATAACAGTAAGCCTTTAAAAGTTTTACGTTGGCCAACACACACTACACTAATTTAAATTCTTAGTTCTTAAACCTTACCCAATTGGAGAACTGTGTGACATTTAAAGAAATTGTTTTTGTAAAGTCCAACATATCTAAGGCTTTGTGCAAGTAGCTTTCTACATAGAAGATGGGCATGGCATAATTTATTTTTTTATATATTCAAGTTATTTTGTTTATTTATCTCCTAGCTACATCCTGGCCTTAAAAGAATATTCTACAGGAAAGATAAAAGGGGAGAGCGTTTTCAGCTGTCACTCATACTTATTTTTACCAGATTAGAGTCTGATTTGGTAGAGAATGCTGAGCATATAGAGCCAAATGTTGAACAATTAATTACTCTATTCCTTTAGGATCATTTTACTTCCACAGTTAGTACTGCAGCTCTTCTGAGTTCAACCTAATTGGCATTTAATTCTAAGTTGAAAGCACAGAATGTTCTCTCAAGCCATTTTTCCACAATGTGAATCTTATTTATGAAAGCCAAAATTAAAGAACCTAATGCCCAATTTTTATGCCATACTGAGTGAAGAGAATTGTTAAGAAACCTGACTTGTCATTACACCAGAAGGAAATATAAGTTGTTCAAGTGAGCCAACCAAAAGGAAAATCTGTATATCGAATAGTGGTTAATCATGCAAGAACCCAGATGCTCCACAGTAAATCCAGACTCTGTGGTTTGTGATTCGTCAGTATAGAAATAAGATAGAATATTCAATCTATTCTCTTGGATAGATTCTTCCAAAAAATGCTAGTAAAGCATGGTTTCTTGAGGGATGTATTTCTTTTCCCCATATAAGTATGAAAAGAGAAGGGATTCGGTGGTGCAGCTCTTGGTCCTTGGCTGCTCAGGAAGCTAAGCCTTCTCCACAGAGAACCAGTCACTCAGAGAAATCTACTTTCTCTTTACAGGCTTTTACATATTTGAAAGTCACTATCATTTAGTGTATGAAAGTCACTATCATGTAAATTTCTCTTCTGGAGAAACATCCCAGTTTCTTTTCACCTTTTCTCTTTTCGTCTGCTCTAAAGCTTCCTTCGCCATCTTTATAGCTGACTTCCAGACCTCATTAAATTAGTCCATGTCAAAGTGCTTTACAAAGGAAGGTTAGCTAGTGCCTCAGGCATGCTCTGGTCATCACGCCCTACGATGACAATAAAACCTCCTTTGTTTGAAACATCATATTTCTATTAATGTAACTAGAGTATGTCAGCTTTTTTATACCATCTCCTCCTATTGACTTATAGAAAGTTTGAACTGAAAGTCAACTAAACATCTTTTTCTAGGCGCTGCTTTTAAGTCACGGCTCTGCCTTTATACTTTTGTGCTGCTACTAGAGGCAGGTGAGGCATGAGTTTTGTTCGCTTTGTTTTTTCTTAAACCTAAGCAAAAGCCTCTGCATTTACTTATTAAATTTTATCTTTTCTGTAATACCATGCCTCTATAAAGTCAGGGTCCTTGTCCACCTGGTTTACTACTGAATTCCCCCTACTTTCACGTTAAGGAGTTTCTCAACCTGCACTTGTCAGGTGTATAGGGTGAATAGGGTCCTCTTGGCAACCTCTACCTTTACTTTCTTTTCAAATTTCCAGAGTGTAATCTAATTTTGCATTTTGACCCAATCTGAAAATATTTATATTATTGATAGGGGTTTTCACTCATTCATATCATTTTAATAATTTGATATGAATTATATGGGCTTATTTCATGTCTTCTGACTTTTAGTTTCCTGATCTTGTTTTTATTGTCTTTTGGCATATGAACCATGATTTCTATGTTCTTTTTTTGTTTGTTTTCAAGTGATTTAACATATATAGATGATATTGCTTTAACTTCTACGAGGTTTTTCTGGGAAGGAGATGTGAGGTGAAGAGGAGAAATCATTTTTTTTCACCCTTAAACCAGGAGAGAACTACCAAGGCTTGATGCCAGCAAGTAGGCGGGAAGCTCCTCCTTAGTCCCCATTGTCCTCTGCTTGTTGGTAGAATCCCAGAAGAGGCTTTCATTTTCCTCTCGCACAAATAGTGCAGGGTAAACCCCTCTCGTTTTCACCTGGTGTTGGCCTTTCATCCCAACTGCAACATTTCCTGCTTCCCCATTAACTGTATTGCACTGACTAAGATCTTCCAAAGAAATACAGAAAGAGCCAAGGAAGTAAGGAAGAAAAAAAAGGTGGTTTGCCCAGCTGCCTTAAAAAGCAACAAAATCTGGGCGCTTGGGTGGCTCAGTGGGTTAAAGCCTCTGCTTTCGGCTCAGGTAATGATCTCGGGGTCTTGGGATCGAGCCCCGCATCGGGCTCTCTGCTCAGCGGGGAGCCTGCTTCCTCCTCTCTCTCTGCCTGCCTCTCTGCCTACTTGTGATCTCTGTCAAATAAATAAATAAAATCTTAAAAAAAAAAAAAGCAACAAAATCTGTAGGAAGGGTAACTTCCTTCTGGTAGCCTACGTTCTTTGAGGATATTAAAAACACCCTGCCATCTTGCTGACTTCTACCACTGCACCCTATATCTGCTTCAAGAGCTTCTAAAGATCTGACAGATTATCAATCACATACCTGGTCTCCAACACAGCTAGATTTTTGCATCTCTTTACCCATTTCATGAGTATTGCAATAGGAAGACAAGGAGGGAAGATAATCAGGCACAGTTACTCTTTTGTCAAATTCCTTTCTGCTTTCTGCCATTTCTGAGGATGGTTATATTGTGAAAACACTGCTCTGTTTCTGTTGTTTTATAAGCCAGGAGGGTCAAGGTGACTTAGTGGTAAAAAGCATAAGTTTTGGAGTCAGATAGGAACTGGCTCAAATTTTAGGTATTGAGGTACATGACTTCCAGCAACTCACATGACATCCATAAGCCTCAGTTCTCCCATCTGTGTAATGGACCTAATAATCCCTAACTTACAGCATTTTTGTAAGAAATAGAACATAAATAAGAGGTTTATACTTAGAAGTCACTCAAAAATATTTATTGTGTCTTTAGGGTAAATACCCAGCAGTGCAATTGCTGGGTCATAGGGTAGTTTTATCTTCAACATTTTGAGGAACCTCCATGCTGTTTTCCAGAGTGGTTGCACCAGCTTGCATTCCCACCAACAGTGTAGGAGGGTTCCCCTTTCTCCGCATCCTCGCCAGCATCTGTCATTTCCTGACTTGTTAATTTTAGCCATTCTGACTGGTGTGAGGTGGTATCTCATTGTGGTTTTGATTTGTATTTCCCTGATGCCGAGTGATGTGGAGCACTTTTTCATGTGTCTCTTGGCCATCTGGATGTCTTCTTTGCAGAAATGTCTGTTCATGTCCTCTGCCCATTTCTTGATTGGATTATTTGTTCTTTGGGTGTTGAGTTTGCTAAGTTCTTTATAGATTTTGGACACTAGCCCTTTATCTGATATGTCATTTGCAAATATCTTCTCCCATTCTGTCAGTTGTCTTTTGGTTTTGTTAACTGTTTCCTTTGCTGTGCAAAAGCTTTTGATCTTGATAAAATCCCAATAGTTCATTTTTGCCCTTGCTTCCCTTGCCTTTGGCGATGTTCCTAGGAAGATGTTGCTGCAGCTGAGGTTGAAGAGGTTGCTGCCTGTGTTCTCCTCAAGGATTTTGATGGATTCCTTTCTCACATTGAGATCCTTCATCCATTTTGAGTCTATTTTCGTGTGTGGTGTAAGGAAATGATCCAATTTCATTTTTCTGCATGTGGCTGTCCAATTTTCCCAACACCATTTGTTGAAGAGGCTGTCTTTTTTCCATTGGATATTCTTTCCTGCTTTGTCGAAGATTAGTTGACCATAGAGTTGAGGGTCTATTTCTGGGCTCTCTATTCTGTTCCATTGATCTATGTGTCTGTTTTTGTGCCAGTACCAGGGGCACGTGCACCCGAATGTTTATAGCAGCAATGTCTACAATAGCCAAACTATGGAAAGAACCTAGATGTCCATCAACAGACGAATGGATAAAGAAGATGTGGTATATATACACAATGGAATACTATGCAGCCATCAAAAGAAATGAAATCTTGCCATTTGCGACGACGTGGATGGAACTAGAGGGTATCATGCTTAGCGAAATAAGTCAATCAGAGAAAGACAACTATCATATGATCTCCCTGATATGAGGGAGAGGAGATGCAACATGGGGGGGTTAAGGGGGTAGGAGAAGAATAAATGAAACAAGATGGGATTGGGAGGGAGACAAACCATAAGTGACTCTTAATCTCACAAAACAAACTGAGGGTTAATGGGGGGAGGGGGGTGGGGGGGTGGGATTATGGACATTGGGGAGGGTATGTGCTATGGTGAGTGCTGTGAAGTGTGTAAACCTGGCGATTCACAGACCTGTACCCCTGGGGATAAAAAGATATTATATGTTTAAAAAAATAAAATTAAAAAAAAATTTGTCACAGGGAGGAAAAGTACAGCATAGGAAGTATAGTCAAGAGCATTGTAATAATGTTGCATGGTAACAGATGGTGATAACACTTACTGTGGTGAGCACTCAGTAACATACAGAATTGCCAAATCACTATGTTGTACACCTGAAACTAATATAACACTGTATGTCAACTATTCTTCAATAATAAATAAATGAAAATTCTTAAGAAAAACAAAAAAAAAATATTTATTGTGGTTCCTTCAAATTGCTGAGTACTTTTAGGAGTTCTCTAGTACCCTCTCTCCAGTCACCAAGAGATCAGAAGAGGGTCTAGATATGTAGCCTTGTCCTCCTGCTCCCACTTAATCAAAGCAGCTCTGCTTCCTTCTGTTCTGCTTTTACATGACGAAGTTTCTTTGGTTAAGCAAATTTGAAAATCACAATTGAACAACCCAATGACCTGCAAAGACTGAGAAACCAAGAAATGTCTAGGGGCTTTATTGTTTGTGAAATAGCCTATTTATTCATCCTGGTGATGTCTTCTGACATCTTTTTACCCCACTAAGGAAAGAATGACTTCCTTCTTCCTTAGTTCCTATGTGCTTGTTAAGCCCATTGCCCATAAAACTTTCACTCCATCACTTTACTAATTTATATTTACTATTTTAAATTTACATTTTTCCTGGAATATTTGAAAATATATAAAAATAGAAAACTATTTGAAGATCATTCCTGATCTCACCATCCAAACATTACCAATGTAATGTGTTTTTACAGGGATTTATGCATAGATTTCAGTTTTGTTTTTTTAACTGGTTATTAAGTTTGCTTTTAACTTTCCTATGTGGTAAATAGCATTTTGATGTATATAATTGCACACGAAGCATTTAAAAAATTATTACTTTTATATAAACTCACATAGAATCTCTGCATTAAATAGTATGAATAATTTAAGGATATGGATATATATTGCTTTCTAAAAGACTTCTATAAAGTTATTCTATTACCCTTACAGTATGTCTGTACCTGCTTCTTGTCCTCACCAGCTTTAGTAGTCCATAATATTATATTTTCCTGTGAGTAGAACAGAAAACCCAAAGAATATAAAAAGCACAAACTTCAGATTTTGTTTTCATTTGCAATATTACCAACCTCTGTAAACTGAAATCAGATTATATGAATGAAAATGAATCTGACTATGATTACATTGATGAAAATATAATTCTAAAGTCTCCAGGTGGAAAGCTATTTAAGATATATCTATGATTTAAAGTAACATAAGTGGTTCTGGGGTGCCTGGGCGGCTCAGTCATTAAGTGTCTGCCTTCCACTCAGGTCATGATCCCAGGGTCCTGGGATCAAACCCTACATCGGGCTCCCTGCTCAGTAGAAGGCCTGCTTCTCCCTCTCCTACTCCCTCTCCTTGTATTCCCTCTCTTGCTGTCTCTCTCTCTCTCTCTCTCTCACTGTCTGTCAAATAAATAAATAAATAAAACCTTTAAGAAAAAAAATAAGTGGTTCAAGAAAAATGATCATCTTGCCCTCATGGCAAACCAATGCTTTAGAATCTCTTGACATTTTTTCTGCATTGGTGCCTGATGAAAAATTCATTTATACAATTGGATACTCATAAGATTATGTGCAATAACATTTACTTTGACCCAAAGCTAATGCTTTCAAGGTTACATCTATAAAGCTATTAAGAAAAGTTCTGCTGGTTTGCATAGTAACATATGAAGAAGCTATAGTAACTGCAAAGTGTTAAGAAACAACGCTACATTATTCTTTATTTCTTATGGAATATAGATAATTTCTAAATTTTCTATAGCAAAGACTAAAAGTGCCTTTCGTTTCAGAGTATTTCTAATTGCTAAATCTTACCCCCAACAATGAGAATTCTTGAACAACATCAGGACCTTTTTCTACCCAAAATAGTCAGATAGAAAAGAGGTGGATATTAAAGGAAAAACATAAAAGAGTAGGTATCAGTTTCCTACCCAAATAACAAAGAAGATGGCACCAGACATGAAGACCCCCGAAAATTTCAGTCACTGGTGTCAACAATTTTCAGTGACCTCTCAAGGAGAGTTTCTCTTAAATCATGTAACTTGAATCAAATGAATGCCATACAGCATCTTTGAGGCTAGGGTTGGTGGTACCAGTAATGAACTTTAAAAAAAAAATTATTTATTTATTTGAGAGAGAGCACAAGCTGGTGGGAGGGAGGGGGTAGAGGGAGAGGGAGAAGCAAACTCCCTGCTGAGCAGGGACCCCCCCCCACACACACACACAATGTGGCGCTCCATCTCAGGACCTTGGAATCACGACCTGAGATGAACGGCAGATGCTTAACCAAGTGGGCCACCCAGGCGCCCCTTACAGCAACTCTGCCAGCACTACACTGGTGATGATTTTACACAAACATTTATTGGACATTTTTAACTCTAAAAAGGTGAAGAATTGACCTATTATGTCTCCATTTCTGAATTATCTTGGGAAATATGCAAGATAAGAATGCATAACCAAGTTTTCTTATTCCCCATATCTGTTCATAGTATAGATTAATACAATTCATACCCTTTCCTCAATCTCAAGTAAGTTAATAGTTTTCAATTTTGACCACCCAAATTTTTTAACCAAGCAAGCAGCAAAAGAGACTCTTCATAAAAAAAAAAAAAAAAAAAAAAAAAAAAAAAAAAAAAGAGAGAGAGAGACTATTCATTCACCTTCTCTTAAAGGAGCTGAAGAAAGTGAAGGCAGATCACCAAAAGGAAAGAGACAAGAGTGAGTTTGGGTCATTCACAAGCTGAATGATCAAACTTAGAAACACGAAGAGGTAAAACCACACTTAGCATTCTCTTATATCTTCTTTTTTCTTCCTTTGATTATTGATGATTTTGGAATCTTGTTCAATAGACTTTGCCCCATTTAAAGAAACATACACCATACAAGATAGTCTCCTGAAAACTTCAAGTATAATGACCTAAAGTCATCACTTCAGAAGTTCAGTGTCTTGGTCATGCATTGGAATCACCTGGGGAGCTTTTGAAAACAATGTCCCAAACCAACCAAATCAAAATCTCTGGGAGTGGGGCCAAGGCATTAGAATTTTTTTAAGCTCCCTCAGCATTAGCCTGTATAGCTAGATTTGGAACCACTGCATTCTTGTGGCATAAATAAAGTAACAAACTCAAAAGACCTTATTAGTCCTAGTTGTTTATACCCAAATTTTAAAAATAAGTGATAGGGAGGGGCTAAAAATTGTAATTGTAAAACTACAAAGTTTTAGAATAGAAAGGGGATATGGAAGGACACCTGGGTGGCTCAGTCAGTTAAGCATACAACTCTCAATTTCCACTCGGGTCATGATCTCAGGGTCCTAAAATCAAGCCTCAAGTTGAGCTCACACTCAGAGCAAAGTCGCTTAAGACTCTCTCTCTCTCTCTCCCTCTGCTCCACCTCCTGCTCATACTCTCTCTTCCTCTATCTCTAAAATAAATAAATAAAATCTTTAAGAAAAAAGAGAGGGGATTTAGAGAAAACCTAACTTTATTCTCTCATTTTAAATGTTAGCAGGAGGTCACCTTTCCTTTAATATGCAAATTCTAGTAACTTTGGACCACCTATGCAGTTTGAAGTTTAATTTACCAAACCTGATGTTTCTGGGGATCTTCAGATAATGTGCACACCTTCCCCGAGTCTCCCATTCATACATTCCCCAGGTCCCTCACCTCAGCCAGGCATTTGGTTCTAGGCTTCTTTTTCTGCTTCTCCTACAGGTCACTCACGCTTGGTCCCCTCTAAATAACTCCTATTGTTTTCAAAAGATCTCCCCTCCCCAAGACAACCCCAGTTTTTATTTTCTCCACCCAAAATTTTCTTCTTTTCTTTTAGAAACCATCTTTCTTTTTAAATCTTATTTTATTTAAATTTAATTAACATATTGTATATCATTAGTTTCAGATGCAGAGTTCAGTTATTCATCAATTGCATATAACACCCAGTGCTCATTACATCACATGTCCTCCTTAATGTCCATCATTCAGTTACCCCATCCTCCCACCACCACCCCTCCAGCAATCCTCAGTTTATTTCCTATAGTTAAGAGTTTCTTATGGTTTATCTCCCTCTCTGATTTCATCTTATTTTATTTTTCCCTCCCTTCCCCTATGATCCTCTGTTTTGTTTAAATTTCACAAGTGAAACTATATGATAATTGTCTTTCTCTGATTTACTTACTTTGCTTAGCATAATACCCTTCAGTTCTATCCACGTTGTTGAAAATGGTAAGGTTTCATCCTTTTCAATGACTAATATTCCATTGTGTATATATATCACATCTTCTTGATCCACTCATTTCTCAATGGACATCTGGTCTCTTTCCATAGTTTGGCTATTGCGGACATTGCTGCCATAAACATTTGGTGTGCAGGTCCCCCTTCGGATCACAGTTGTATCCTTTGGGTAAATACCAGTAGTGCAATTGCTGGGTCATAGGGTAGTTCTATTTTTAACTTTTTGAGGAATGTCCATGCTGTTTTCCAGAGTGGCCGCACTAGCTTGCATTCCCACTAACAGTGTAAGTGGGCTCTCCTTTCTCTGATCCTCGCCAACATCTGGCATTTCCTGACTTGTTAATTTTAGCCATTCTGACTGGTGTGAGGTGGTATCTCATTGTGGTTTTGATTTGTATTTCCCTGATGCTGAGTGATATTAAGCATTTTTTCTCATGTGTTTCCACCCAAAATTTTCAGCACAATGTTCGTGATGATTTAGGCTTACAGGAGAACAACAACAAAACATCCTATAACTACTACTTGAAAAGATCACCCTAAGGAGTCCAGCATTCCTCCACTCAGTTCTTTCATTCTCTCCCCTCCTTCTCCTCCAGTGTCATGCCACAGGAGAAGCACTTGGTTCTCAGCCATCTTACCCCTCCACGCTGGCTGATAATCACAGTTTAGGTCTTTATTCCTCACCATCCATGTCCTTTCACCTGGACTGCAAAGTCTCCTTAGTTCTGCCAGAACTTGCTTGTACACATCTGTGTCCCTTTAGCTTATTTCTAGCCACTTGGAAGCTGTGGCAGAGTGGGGCTGTCTCAGACCCTCTGTGTCTAGACACTTCAGGCAGCGCGTCATTCTGCTGATGCCATGCAGATATTTCTAAGGTCTCATTTGCTTTTCAGGACCACATCCAGAACTTAAACACTGGTCCCCTCTGACCACAGATCACCAAACTTACATGAGGTGGACTAAGGGCTGAATGGGGAGAAGGAAGGCACAGATTGCTCATCAGCAGTTCATCCTTCTTAATCTCTTCTTCGTCCCTCCCTTTCCATCAGCTTCTAAGTCTTGAATAAATTTACAGAAAATACTGACTCTGAATCATCATACATTCTTCTCAAATATATTGTTTATAACATAAACTTTGACTTTTGCAGCTTCAAAACATTTTCACTTATGGGATAGATTGTTCGAAAGTATACGTAGAAACTCAAAAAGCTGTCTTCCTTTTCCTCTTGTATGCCTGCTCTGCCATCTCTACCCTGAGGGAAGTGTACAAAGCCCAAGCCTATCCCTCACACACACAAATGGTAGGGGAAGGGAAGGGAAATCATGAAAATTCTCATTGGTTATATCAAAATGTCTTTCCACACATTGGAAAGAGTACAGGTACCCAGTCTAAGAAAAGGGCAGGTGGCTAAGAGACCAGAAAGATAGGAGAGGGCATGGAGAATGTGAAGGATACAGGAAATATTTGGAGAGGTGAGCCTTGGTAGCTGGCCTCTGAAAAGAGAAACTTGGAAGGAGAAGAGACTGTTTCACAGGGATGTTCAAGTGAAATTTAGTGTATCCCCCTGCCTTTTATTCCCCTATTTATCTTCATTATTAGATTCTTTATAATGAATGAAAATATTGTGCTTTGTGTTAGTTGGTGTTAGGAAAATGAAATAGAATTAAATCATACTTAGAAAATAAGCTAACCTAAAGGAAAACAGTCTGCAGCCATACCAGTCTGCAGAGGCCACTGGTTTTATTTACTAAAGAAGACTGGCTCATTGGAACCACATTTCCAATGGCTCCTTCCATAGAAAGGCCTATTTTGTTTAAATCTCCTTGATTTTAAAGAATAAATCTATCCAAACTAGTCCAATCTTACAAGGAAATTTATTGGGGAATAACAGAGGTATTTATTTCATAGAACTCAAGAGTAGGCAGAACAGCAGGGTCCCAGAAGGGCCAGAATCAGAATCCGGAAAATCAGGACCATAGGTAATTTTCTCTATTTTCCAAGACTATTTGGTCTCTTGTCTCTCCTTCCTGTACATGGAGACATAAGGCAGCATGACAGATTTGAGGAACCCCATATTACCATACACTGTGAGGCAGGATGCCAGCTGAGGAGTAGACTGGACATGGGGTTGGAGAAATAGGCAAGACTTGGCACACAGCAGAAGCCTAATCAACGTATATGGAATGAATGCATGATGATGAATTTTGTTTTAGAGACGTTGTGGATTAAGTGGAAAAGACCAATAAGAAATTGATGAATTTGGAGCTCAGAAGAAATATCTGGCTGGCAACAGATTTTAATTACCAGCCTGAAGTAGTAGTTTACTTTATTTTTTTTTAAGATTTTATTTTATTTGTTTGTTTGTTTGACAAAGAGAGCGAGACAGCAAGAAAGGAAACGCAAGCAGCAGGCATGGGAGCAGGAGAAGCAGGCTTCCCACCAAGCAGGGAGCCCAATGCAGGGTTCAATCCCAGGATCAGAGGACCATGACCTGAGCTGAAGGCAGACACTTAGTGACTGAGCCACCCAGGCGCCCCTGAAGTAGTAGTTTAAACATTGAGTAAATACATCATCCAGAAAGACTGCAGAGAAAAGAAAAAATTGGCAAAGAACTGATGCCTGGGAAGACACTGACATTTAAGGGATGATCAAAGAAAGAAGAACTTGAGAAGAAGAATGAGCAGGACAGGTCAGAACAGGAGGAAAACTAAGAGCAAGTAGCTTTGTGCAAACAATAGAGGATGCATCTTCAACAAGATGGGAGTGGAGAAAAAAGACAAAGACTGCCCTGAAATCAATTTTGGCAACCACGAGGCTCTATCACTGCTCTTGATGAGCTTTGGTTCCAGAGTTGGTTGGGCAGAGGCCAGGGTGTGCTAGTTTGAGGAATGAATAGGCTGTGAGAATTCTGGCAGTGGGTAGGACCACTCCTAAGCAGGTGCTCTGCTTGCTGTTTTCACATGGTCTATCTCATCTAACCCTCACAAAATTCCTGTGAATCAGGGATCATTATCCCTATTTTATAGATAAGAAATCAGAAACTCAGATAATTATTTTTATAAGCCAACTAGCACATAGATAATCTAAAGCCCAACCCTCCTATGGCAAAATAAAAATGTTCTAAATACTAAAAATTTTATTTTATTATTATATATGCCACTGTATATGCTAACTATAAATATTTTAATATATTTGGTATCATTTAATTCCCAAGACCTAATAGCTAAAGGAGATATTACCCATATTCAAACTCTATTCTGTCAGAACAAAAATTCACATTATTTGTTGGTTAGTTGCTTTAGGGGAATTAAAAAAAAAACAACTGAAAAAGTACAAGTAACAATTTAAAATGCCAGAAAATGTCAGGTTTTTCTTCTCTGCACCTATTTCACATCATTTTTAAGTGTTGAAATCAAACTGAACACTGTTTTCTAAGCATAATCTGAGCAATGCCAATTACAGTTGCTCCAAGTAATTGCAAATCTACTATATTTTCTCCTAGAATCTTTTAGGGAACTAAAGTTAGCCAACCCCTTAATGTTCAAGGAGCCTTCAGTTGCACTGAAAGCTGATCTGAAATTCTGATCTGAAACTTCATTCCCTGATAAGCCTTACTCTCAAATCTTTGTATCTTTCCAATGGCTATACACAACTAGGAAAGACCTAAAGCTTGCATAGAATCCCAGAAAACTTCATTTGGGGTAGAACCCAATGTCTGAAGTTGTGTTGATGAAAACCTTTGTAAATGAATATAGAGAGGAGAGAATGATCCCTGACCTCACCAATGCTGCCAAAGAAGATGCTGGTCAAGGTACAATAGCCACTTAAAGCCTTGGCTGTGTCTACCTGAAAACAACCCTAACTATAATTAATCCAGAACCTGCCTGCCTGGTCATGCAATGGCCAGAGAGAGGGGTCTTGGGATTTTTCAGAGATATGTTATTATAAGAGAGAAAAATAAATAAATGGAAATTTTCTTTGCTGTGCTTGAGGATAATCATTCCTCACTGTTTGCCTCTCCATATAAGCAGGAAGAATGAAAGTCAAGAATCCCATGCCTGTCTCAGGAGGAGCAGAGCACAGGGCTTTACTCTAAGACAGACTAACATTCAGCCGAGCTCTATAAAAAAAATCAGTCTTCAAATTCCTCACTATGTACTTTATAGGAAAAATGTGATAGGGAGGCATGGTCACAAAATTCTAACATCCCAATGTGGGTAGTAATCACTTACTAGTCAGTAAGGTGTGGAATAGGTGTGTCATCTGATTTTTTTTCAAAGAAGAAACTGAATTTGTAAACTCTTTAGAAAACATGATTTTTAACTGTATATATAATATAATCAAACTATTGGAAAATAGAAGCAGAAGTGAAAATCTACCACACAAAATGAATATTTTTTGGTGGTAAAATAATAGATTTATTTTAGTTTCTTATTTATATGTCTATATTTTCCACTTGTTAAACAATAAGCACACTTATTCCACAATAATTGCAAAGGAAATTTTTCACAGTCTTTATTGTTTCATGTTTCATGGCATTCATTTTCATGTTTCACGGTCATTATTTGCATCAATAAGCTATAGGGCTATGTGGCAGTCAGATAATGTGTGTGATTCAAAGGTTAGAACAGAGACTAGTGAGGGGCTTCTGGATGGCTCAGCTGGTTAAGTATCCAACACTTTGTTTTGACCCAGATCATAATCTCATTGGTCATGAGACTGGGCCCTGCATCAGACTCCAGGCTCAGTGGGGAGTCTGTTTGAGATTCTTTCCCTCTGCCCCTCCCTCCCTTGTGCTCTCAAATCAATCAATCAATCTTTTTTTTTTTTTTTTTTTTTTTTTAAAGAACAGGGACTAGTCAAAGTTCCAGAAGACAATCTGGGATCAGTTTAAGGCTAAAGTTTCTAATAAATATAACTTTTCATTAACAGCAAGATTTATCCTGGGGCTAATAGTACCTTTTCTCACTGTTCCCTGTCCTGTGCACAGACAGACAGAGAGGGAGAGGCTGTACTGAGAAGGCAGTACTAGATAGAGGGCCACTCTAGAGCACCTTACAGCCAGAGAGAGATGTCATTCCCACACTAATAAAAAATTAGTGACAGACATTTTACACAGAATATGGCAGAAAATTTTCAATGTCAAATATTCATTACATGAACTTTGAACATTTGCAGATTAGAGACAAAATTTTTGGTCAAAACTAGGGAGAACATGAAACATAAAAGTAATATTCCCACTCAAATGCCTGTGACAAGAATGATAGGGAGTCAAAGAAGAAAATCAACTGTCTGGACTATAAAGCAAGAGACATCCATCCTGGGTTATGCACAGGTAACCTAGCTGAGTATTTCCATGAATTTTTCAGTGGAGATAAACTGAAAATTAATATCTGAACCTAAAGATGGCTGATTAAAGTCTACTGAAGCAAATGCTTTATTAAAATATAAAACTTTTGGTCCTTCAAACAAATGGAAAGATATGTCATGTTCATGAATCAGAAAAATAAATATTGTTAAAATGTCAATACTATCCACAGCCATCTACACATCCAATACAATCCCTATCAAAATGTCAAAGCCATTCTTCACTGATAAAGAAGAACCACAAAGGAACCCAAATAGCCAAAGCAATCCAGAGGGAAAAAAATAAAAGAAGAAGAACAAAGCCAAATATAGCATACTTCCTGATTTCAAACTATACAGTAAAGCCATAGAAATAAAAACAGTATAGTATTGGAATAAAAATAGACACAGAACAGAGTAAATAACCCAGAATTAAATCCCAGTACTTATGGTCAACTAATATTTGATCATCCAGTGGGGAAAGTTAGTCTTTTCAACAAATGGTGCTGGGAAAACTGGAGAAACACGTGCAAAACAATGAAATTGGAACCCTACCTCACACCACTCACAAAAATTAACTCAAAATGAATTAAAGACTTAAACATAAGACCCAATACTATAAAACTCCTAGAAGAAAATATAAGGAAAAGAAACTCATTGATATCGGTCTTGGCAATAAGTTTTTAGACATGATGTCTAAAGTACAAACAACAAAAGCAAAAATCAATAAACAAGATTATATAAAACTCAACAGATTCTGCACAGCAAAAGAAATAATTAACAAAATGAAACTTCAGCCTATAGAATGGGAGAAACTTTTCGCAGACCATTTATCAAATAAGGGATCAATATCCAAAATATATAAAGAACTAGCACAACTTAATAGCAACAAAAAAATTCTATTAAAAATGGCCAGTGGGGTGCCTGAGTGGCTCAGTGGGTTAGGCCTCTGCCTTCCACTCAGGTCATGATCTCAGGGTCCTGGGGTTGAGCCCCGCATTGGGCTCTCTGTTCAACAGGGAGCCTGCTTTCCTCTCTCTCTCTCTGCCTGACTCTCTGTCTACTTGTGATCTCTGTCTGTCAAATAAACAAATAAAATCTTTTTTTAAAAATGGCCAGAAGAACTAAGTAGACATTTTTCCCAAGAGGACATCACAATGGCTACTAGGCACATGAAAAGATACTCAACATCATTAATCATCAAGGAGATGCAAACAGAAACCACAAGGAGAGATCACCTCCTAACTATTAAAATGGCTATCATCAAGAAGAGAAGAGACAACAGATGCTGTGAAGGATGTAGTGAAAAGGGAATCCTTATACACTTTTAGTGAAAAAGTAAATTAGTCTAACCACTATGGAAAACATTATGAAATTTCCTGAAAAAATTGAAAATAGACCTACCATACTATCCAGCAATTTCACTTCTGGGTATATACCCAAGGAAATAAAAACAGGATTTTGACAAGATATATGCATACCCTTGCTTGTCACAGCATTACTCACAATAGAGAAGATATAGAAACAAACCAAATGCCCATAGATGGATGAATAGATAAAAAATATGTGGTATATATACACAGTGGAGTATATTCAGCCATAAGAAAGCAAGATATCCTGCTATTTGCAACAACATGGAGAGAACTTGAGCACATTATGCTAAGAAAGATAAGTCAGAGAAAGAAAGACAAGTACTATATGATATCATTTATATGTAGAATCTAAAAAATCAAACCTATAAAAGAAAAAAAAAAGCAGTAAAATGGTGGTTACTAGGCAATGGGGATAACGTTGATGGTGTTTAAGGGTACAAACTTGTACAAAGTAGTAAATAAGCCATAGAGATTTCATGAACAGTATAATGAACATAGACAATGATATGGTATTATAAAGATATAATGTGACATATTGTTTCAATGGCAATCATTTTGTATCAAAGTAATATACTGCAATCTCAATTTATAAAACATAATGTGTCAAATTTGTCATACTATAAAATGTTGGTCTTTGTTGAAGATATGGTCATCCTTCACAAATCTTTTCTATTGTTTTCAAAATGCTAAAGAATTGATCCAGAAAGATTTGATAAGTAGCTATCCAGGCTGGGTAGATCAAGACTCTGATGAACACACTGGGAAAAAACAGAAGGCAGAACACTTGAAGCAATAATGCTTTCCAAAATTTTAATTTCAGACTCAACACACAAGCTAGAATAAATTTAGCAGAATATCAATCATGCTGTCCAAAACCCCAGGAAGAATATTTCAGACCATGACTAAAGAAAATTATTTTTTTAAAAAATCACATTCTAGGTGAATTAGTAGATGACCTTGACACTATTTCACAAAAGAGAAATCAACAATCTATTTAATTACAGTGTAAAACAATCAGTAGTTTCTAATGGCCCCTGGCACACCAAAAGCTCTGTTTACAAACTTAATGTTAATATCTAATTCACTGAAATATTTGCCTGATGGGACAGATGTAATAACTCATTAGGGTTCTGCATAGTGGTGCCTCAGTGTGTTCCCACATAGAACAGAACTCTTGCTGGCCCTGAAAGCCAGAAACATATTTTATTATATCTCAGTTTTCTCTAATTACCAAAACAGATGTTTTTAAAAATCTCACAAATTTTCAAAACAAAATTAATTTTAAATGAGTTTATTTTGTAAAGATAAAAACACACTTTCTGGAATTTTAAGGAAGCGCTGGCAATCACATGAAACTTTCACAATTCCAGAAAGACTGAGACTTGCCTTTTAAAAATCTGACACTATGGAAGTTTAATTCACCTTGTGTCATACATATGATAGAATTTTCAAGAAGGAAACACACTGTCTTGAGGCATGAAGCCAGCCTCTCTGGATCAGTTGGACATGGCATCAATGGGAGCCTCTAGAGCACCAGGATGGACTGCACGGTGTCACCTACATGTGGTAGATGACCATTGGAATGATGCAGCACTCAGCTGGATGATGGCATTTGAGAATACAAATGGCTTTTTTTTTTTTTTTTAGATTTTATTTATTTGACAGAAAGACACCTCAAGAGAGGGAACACGAGCAAGGGGAGAGGGAGAGGGAGAAGCAGGCTTCCCGCCAAGCAGGGAGCCCAATGTGGGGCTTGATCGCAGGACCCTGGGATCATGACCTGAACAGAAGGTGGACGCTTAACGACTGAGCCACCCAGGCGCCCCACCAATAGCTTTTTTAACTTCTCTAGAAAATACTCAAAATCATTAACATTAAATTGAGCAATAAAGATTGTGAGCAAGACTTAACAAAAAAAATCCTGCCGTCCTATCTTTCTCTTTTTTTTTTTTTCTTTCTCCCACTCTATTTTTCATAAAACACTTTTCTTGTGGGATATTTTGGGATGGAGGTGGGATAGTGAAAGAAGAGAAAATGAAATATTTCTTTCAATTTCAACTACCCTAGCCCTTGTTCTTCTTAACCAACTGAGCCATCGAGGTGCCCCTAGCCCTTGTTCCTCTTAAAGCAAGGTTCTTGACTGGGGTCAAGGAACACTTTCTTGATATAGGAAGATTTGGTATGTTTACATGTACAGATTTCCTAGGGAAAAATGTATGAGGCTAATTGGACTTTCAAAAGGTTAATAACCTCAAAATTTCTATAATCACTGCAATATGTGGCCTAACTTGTGGATTCATGGTTTGCAAGGTGCAACCTTATTTAATGAGGAAGTCTATTTAAAAGCAAACACAAACACAAGCTTGTATCCAACATGGCAGAGATGCCTGGCCCCAAAAGAAGGTGCTCACCTCACATCATGTATGTATTTCAGATTGTTGCAGACATGAGTAATAAAGATTTTGTAGTTACATCAGAGGCAAACCCATGACAAGACATTCCTTCTCTTAGTACAGGAGAGACATCATAGCAGTAGTTATGATGCTCAGAGATATTCTCCAACAAATTGCCTTTCATGAGCAGGGAGCCACAGCTCTGAGATGAGTCAGAGCGATTCTATTGACCTAGCCATTCAATGGGTACAAAACATTCTCCAGTTGCCCTTCCTCATGCAACCCATGGGTCATCAAAAGTGTTTTTTGAGCACTTAATGAAATCTTTTATGTGGCATTTCTGGGAACAGTTGAAGGTCCTGAAAAATTATTATCATTCCATTGGGCAGAGCAGAAAGTCAGAAGGTTTGTATTGTTCAAAACACAGTTCAAATTTCAGCTCAGCCTCTTACTGAATATGTGAATCTGGCTGACTTAAATTTTCCATTTCCTCATCTTCAGAATAAGTCCTCTAATACCTTCCTTTTTGGACTGCCTGACATGGTCAATAATAAATGATTTTCATTAGTACTCTCCACATAAATGTCTTCTTTACCTGTTCTGCATTGAAGGCAGAAAATGGACACCCCAGAGACCTAGAAATAAGAAAGGTGCCCTAAGCCAATAGGTTTAAATCTGACCATTCACTAAAAGACAATGAGGAGGAAGAAGAAGAGGAGGCAGAAAATAATGCTGCTAGTACAATGATTCAGGTACATTTATAAGTTACATCGGTTTAGGAGGGCTTCTCTAAGAATAGAACCTCCTTTCGTTATTGTGGGGAAAAAAGCCACAAATCTCTGTCTTTGCTAATCAATTTTCACAAAGTATAATCTTTAAATACTAAATTATTATCCAATGACTCCTTTGGAAAATTTCAGTTTTCTTTCCCCTTAGCTACTTTCTCGCCTTGGCAATCCAAGACTGGCTTGTATGACACTGTAGCTCTCTGCATTTTCAGCATGACTTCTCATTTAGCAGCTGGGGAGTCTGTGCCCAAATAGGCTTTATTCTCCTGTGGAAATGACAGGAAGTGTATAAACCTCTTTTCAGTTGGGCAAGGGCACTTTCTGCCCAGAATCTGATCCAAAAACAAACTCTCATTGCACAGCCTTAACCATCTCCCTGGAAACAAGAACTTGGGACTGAAAAACTAACCATACATTTCCACATATCAGGGCAGCTACATGGGGATACAGGCAGGCTCCCATAAAGCACTACTGGAGGACAGAGCATTTAGACCCGTCTTCTAGAACCAGCAAAGTATGCCCCCAAGAAAAGAATTATGAACTGAATTTTGAAAAACGGGATTGGTGCACCTGAGTGTCTCAGTCACTTGGGTGTATACGTTCAGCACAGGTCATGATCCCAGGGTCCTGGGATGGAGCCCCATGTTGGGCTCCCTGCTCCATTGAAAGGCCTATTTAGCCAGAGCCATTCCATCCGGTTAAACAGTGATTTTGTTGTTTATGCGGTAAAACTTAAACTGTCCCTGCGCCCCCTTCCCGCCAGGGGACTTACTGAAAAACAAGTCCCAAGTAACAAAGCCCAAATACAAGGGTGGGTCAGGCCAGGTGGAGGTATCCAATCAGTGGGGGCGCATACTGTCTCCCTAGCTACCAAGGAGAATGGGCCCTGCCCTTTGGGTGCCTTTTGGGTGCCAATTCTGACCAAGGTGATAGGCTGGTTCAAATATCTACTAGAGTAAACTGTAATTCAATTGGTCACTTATGTGTGACCTAGCATGACTGTGCAGCTTTCTCTGTCTGTTACAATCTCATTGGTCACCTGTGCGTGGCCAGGCCCAACCACATGGCCTTTGCCCTTAAAAGCTAGTCTGTAAGGCAGAGATGTCGCCTCTTTGCAAGAGATAGCCCTGGCTGGTCAATTTGATTCTCAGGATGCTTGGTGCGAGATAGAGCTTTGCTTGATATTCGCTTTGTATCAGTCTCGTTCCTTTGACCATGGACCCAACACCATAAGCAGTCTACTTCTCCCTCTCCTTCTGCCCCTATGCCCTGCTTGTGCTCACTCACTTGTTCTCTTTCTAAATAAATATATAAATATATATATGTATATATATATATATATATATATATACATATATACATATATATATCTTAAAAAGAAAACAGGAATATGCTTTCACCAGGATGATATAAAATTTAAAAAAGATAATTAAAAAATTTCTAAGACTGCTGAATGATACTGGTGAGAGTTCAGACTTCAAATAAGAAAAAAAATTTCCAAAAATAATATAATAAAGCAGGGGTTTATAAGCTGCATTTGTGTCACTGGAACTGCATGCATTGATAAGGATTTGAGGAGGAAGTAAGAGATGACCAAAAAGGTAAAGAACCTTCCTAATTCACCCAGAGTAGCTCAGGTATATGTGTTGGGGTTCCACCATTAAATAATAAAAAACAAAATGAAACAAAAAAAATTCTACTAGGATGCCTGGGTGGCTCAGTTGGTTAAGCCTCTGCCTTCAGCTCAGGTCATGATCCCAGGGTCCTGGGATCTAGGCTCACATCAGGCTGCCTGCTCAATGGGGAGCCTGCTTGCTTCTCCCTCTCCTTCTGCCACTCCCCTGCTTGTGTTCTCCTGTTCCTTCTCTCTCTGTAAAATAATAAATAAATAAATAAATAAACTTCTACTAGAAAAACATAAAAAATATTTTGATTTTTTTAAAAAGATATGAAAAACATAGTATTGGAAAATTCGTCTTTTAAAAATTCGTCCTTTAAATACAGCACCGTGATAAGCCACCAACATTTGCTTTGTGAACACTCTCTTGTGAGAGGCATATGTGTACCTATGTCCTGACCTCAAAGTGGGGTGCTAGCACTTTTTGGGTTCCTCAGATCTTATCTGGGAAATGATAAAACTTCCAGGTCCAACCAGAGAGCAGTGTGAGAGTCAAAGAACAGGAAAGAAAAACACCATGCAAAATAAGACCGCCATATGTGGAGATGGGTATTCCTTGGAAGTTTTCCCACACTAGTCTCCTTTCGTTGAGACACATTAACAACTGACAGTACCTGGCCCTCCTCACTGTTGTGGCTTCCCGTTTAGTT
This sequence comes from Enhydra lutris kenyoni, assembly GCF_002288905.1. NCBI lineage: Eukaryota > Metazoa > Chordata > Mammalia > Carnivora > Mustelidae > Enhydra > Enhydra lutris. Next base: position 7,465,175 of record NW_019154147.1, read on the forward strand.
TATAGTTTAGACCTGATATTACTCAAATACTCTCTTCCAAGTTGCCTTTGGCATTTCTCTCTCTTTTTCTCTTTTTAAAATATTTTATTTTTAAGTTACCTCTGCACCCAGTATGGAGCTCAAACTCATAACCCTGAGATAAATAGTTGCATGACTGCAACTGAGTAAGCCAGCCAGGCTCCCCCTTGGCATTTCTGTTCAAGCTGTGGAGGCCATAGAACTCGGACTTTGAACTTTCTTGGTGATTTAAGTTCCTCCTTGAAAAAATAGGTTCTCGGGGTGCCTGGATGGCTCAGTGGGTTAAGCCTCTGCCTTCAGCTCAGGTCATGGTCTCAGGGTCCTTGGGATGGAGCCCCACATTGGGCTCTCTGCTCAGCAGGGAGCTTGCTTCCCCTTCTCTCTCTGCCTGTCTCTCTGCCTACTTGTGATCTCTCTCTCTCTCTCTCTGTGTCAAATAAATAAAATCTTAAAAAAAAAAAAAATAGGTTCTCATCTCACAGGGTCTCTCAGTTTTAAAAATATGTCCAGGTAAAGTAATACCATTTCAGTTCCTAAGATATACCCTATATGATGATTGGTGATGTGTCCTAAATGTTAAAGGAATTCATTGAAATTTCTAAATAAGAACAGAGGATAACTTTTCGGGGGTTGGGGATTGGGAAAGGAGAAAAAAAAAAAAAAAGAAATTTCTAAATAAATAGAGATTCTGAAAACCCTGGAAAGAAAACTATTTCTCAGTAACAAGACTGAAAAATTATATGTCTCACCTTCCTACATCTCCAAACAAATGCAGGCTCCAAGAGTCCAGCTGGTATGAGGAATCTGTTTATTTTCAGTAACATTAATCAAGATGTATTCTAAATGTCATCCTTACCAAGTAAATATTAATGTACATGAGTCTCTGCATAGGCACTAAATGTCTGTTTCAGCTTGCTGATGTGGTTACTCATATATCAGCAATGTCAGGGATGGACTTAGAGGTCAATTAAAACGTTGAAAGCCATCTTTCCCATGAAAATGGACCTGTGTCTTCCTAGAAACTCACAATGGATTTTAGGAAATGGAACTGAAGTTCAGCAATGTTATTCTACAGTGGAGGAAACCAGAAAGGTGTAGCAGCTTACCTACAGTCATCAGCACCTTTTTTGTCCTTAGATCTTATCTATGAAATAATACTTCTGGCCCCAAATGAATTCCAACAGTTGGTACATGTACATGGTACATGTACCATGGTACAGTTGGAAGTAGAAACTTGTCTGGGTTTGTTCCCACCAGTCCACACAGCATCCGAAAAGGGAAAGAGAAGAATGTTAGGCTTGGCCAGGACCTAAGGGTTCTTCTGTGGGTCACATGAGCATCCAAATTATATTTATATTTAAATAATTTTTCTCATAGTAGAATTGTTTGATCTGAGGTCAACAATGAGTCATAAGTATGGAAGTGAAAACTCCAGCATCAAATGGAAGAAGGGGGTCAGAACTGCTATTCCTAATGCTGTTATGTTAACTGGTGCCAGGATGGCTGTGCATCTGAAATTACTGAGAAGTTCAGATCCCAAAGCCCCACAGAGGAGATGCTGATACGGGAGATATAGGTTGGGGCACATAAGTCTGTGTGCTGTAGGACAAAGCTCTTAGGCACTTCCATCTGATGCCATCATGTTCAGAATCTTTGAGGGCCCTTTTAATACTGACCTTCTATTAAAGGGCCTTTCCTTCAAGTTCTCAGCAGAATTCTCTCACATAGGGCCACCCGGGAAAGATGTGAGATAACCAAAAAGAGTTTGTGTATGAGTTGTGGCCTGCTTTCTGTTTTTAGCTAACCATACTCCCTGTGGCTGGTCACCCTACACATTTGATCATGATGATGATGATGATGGTGATGATGATGATAAAGATGATGATGGTGATGATGTCAACCATGATGACTAGTATAATAATAACCATGGGCAAAGACTGCTAGGCCAGTGCTTCCCAAACGTGAGTGTGCATAAGAATTAATTAGGGATCCAGTGGGTATGGGATGGTGCCTGAAGTTTTGCATTTCTAGCAAGTTCCCAAATGATGCCAATGTTGCTGGTCAATGGATGGCACTTCAAGGAGAAAGGCAATTTTTTTAAGTGGCTAACTAGGGAGAATAGAGTTTATTTCAAACTCCTTAAATATACAGCATCTCAAAAGGTACATAATCGGAGTACTAACTTCTGAAAACAGAAAAAATCAAACAGGTCAGAGATCACTGGGCAGTGATTCATGTAAGCAGTGAGTAGGGCAAAATAGAGTCACTGATGGCCTGTATGTCAATAAAATGAAAACTAAAACAGGCCATTGAGTAAACATGCACCAAAGAACTCATGTCACAGGATTTTATGCTTGTTCATAAGGCAATAAAGACCTGTCATCGCTTTAGGTTACAAACACATGATTTATCCCAGCTCCATGTTTGTTTCTCCTCTAAATGAACACACAACTATTCTGGAGAAGCCACAAAAAACAAGCTTTCTGTCACATCTGGATCTCTCCTTTCCTTTTATAAATCCCAAATCATAAACATGGCAAAATGGAAACAGTCCCCTGCCAAGTGTAGTTTGGTGGCAGAGACACCTTGCACACAAGTTAATCATTATTTGAGCAATTAAATAAGGAGTAATCACAGTCTCAGGAAAAACAGAAAGCAATTCCCAAAATTGGGGGATATCTATCTGAAAAAGGGATAGAATCTTCGTAATTGCATTCTTTATTCCTCATTTTGTGTTTTTAATACCATTTCCTTCAGCAGACTAGGAAACAGCACTTAGGGAAATCCAGAGCCCATTTTAAGTGCTCAGTAAGTACTTGAAAATTGATTAATTGAATAACAGATATCCAGATACTTTTACAATTTAAGACTTTTTAAAATTAGATCCCCCAAAAGTATTAAGTAACAAAGAAAAGTAAGCAAAAAATGAGAAAAAATAAAAATGGGGAGACTGGCAACAATGCATTACGTACACCAAATATTACCAATTGCCCACACAAATGCATCCTCCTTTCTTCTTACTTGAAAAATCCCAAGTTAATTCAGGATTTGATATAGAGCCTTTGCTCTTCAGGAAGTCTGTCTCACTACAGAGGATAAACCATATTAAGCCAGACACAGAAACCTCATCCCCCTCTGTTAGTGAATGTTCTAAGGAAAGGCATGAGTCCCCATGCTGGCCAACAGGATCTGAGGTCAAGTTGTCTGGGGGCTTCTGGAAAGGACTGCCCTCTCTTAAGGAAACATAGAAAGTTCTCTGCTCTCCACTTCCTTCCTGCTTAGGAGGATGCCATTTTAGGACACAAGGTTTGATGCTGCCATAATTTTGTGACCATAAGGCAAAAATTCATCCAAATACTCTAACTTTATTGAGCACTGATATAGCCCTAGAATGGGTTACCTCTTAGCTCCTTGTTATGGGAGAAAAACAAATTCAATGGTCTAAGGCACTTTTAGCAAGGTACTCCATTAGGTGTAGCTAAGAGCATATTACTAACGATATGCTTCTCTTTATTTATAAGGATGTATTTTTAAAATCTAATTCGGACTTCCCAAAAAAGAACAATTAATAAATCATGGTTAACAAGTTTTCTGAGGTAATCATTTATTGGTTTGAATTGTAAATTCTGGATTATAAATTGACACCCATAAAAGTTAACTAAACCTAAGTGCCTACCCTGAAATATGGGAGGAAAAAACCCATACAAGTTTTAATAGAGGTAGTCACTTATACATTCATTCATTCAACAAATATTTAACTGATACGTTCTAGATCAAAGCTGTGCTAGGCACTGGAGAGATAAAACAGCTAAATGCCCCTCTTCACAGAGCTGACATTCTAATGGGGCAGAGAGACAATTCACAAATTTATAACTATGATTAATAACACCAAGGGGAAAAAACCTAGAATGATTATGGAAAGAGCAACTGCAGTGTTATCTTTAATTTTCTTATTTATTTTTCTTTTCTAAGAGAGAAGGAGAGAGCACAAGCATTGAGAGGAGGGGGATTGGAGAGCAAAAGGAGAGGAAGAGAGAGATCCTAAGCAGGCTCCATGCCCGTGTGGAGCTCGACACAGGGCTCGATCTACAATCCAAGATCATGATCTCAACCAAAATCCAAGAGTCCCACACCTAATCAATTGAGCCACCCAAGCAGCTTTGCAGTATTATCTTTAAATAAGTTTGTTAGGGGAAGCTGAGATGGATTTAGGAGCATAAAAATCTAGGGAGTGTCAGTCAATCCATAGGGCTGCCATTTCCCAGTAGAGCAATAATTGATAAACCCAACTGCCAGGGTATTGGGAGCTGAGCAAGGAAAACGATATGATTGCAAGAGACAGTAAACATAACAAGCTTTACTGAGCAGTGTTTAGACAGGGTTGCAGGACAGGGTTTGTCCCTCACAGCAAGAAACTGTACAGAGGTTATGGTTCAGGCAGAGAAAACACTAGTCGGAAGAGGGGAGGGTTTAGTGTCTGGGTGATGTTACTCAGCATCGCAGGGTCAGACAGCTCCAAAGGGCCGTAGCAGCATGGGGCCTGGTAACTGCAAGGACTCGCCTTTATAAATAGATAACAGCTGTGGAGCAAGGTTTCACAGCATATGCAAAGCAACCAGTCTCTACATAGCCAAAAATGTGCTTCTCTGATCTGTTTTTAAAGTAATTGGGAAGTGTAAAATTTGGGTTTGGCACTAGAAGGATTTTGAGCTAATGTGTCTCAGCCTGCAGAGGGGATGTACCCAGAGGCCAACACCCAGAGGCCATCTTTGAGTCATTTACATAACACCAACCTATTGTTTTCAAGAATGGGTGGGCAAAAACAGTAACTGACAGGTAGTAGTTCTTTAAAAAAAAAAAATTATTCATTTATTTGAGAGAGAGAGAGAGAGAGAGAGGACGTGTACCTCACATCGTGGTGGAAGGGAGAGAGAGGGAAAAAGCAAATTCCCCACTGAGTAGGGAACCTGACACAGGCTTGATCTCAGTACCCATGAGATCATGACCTGAGCTGGAGGCAGCTGCTTAACCAACTGAGCCACCCAGGGATGCCCGGCATATAGTAATTCTAATAAGCTCAAGCATGACTTAAGAAATAGAGTGTGTCAGCCAGAAAGGAAAGAGTTCTAAAAACTTCCCTAATTGGCTTAGAAAACAGGGTGAAGAAAAGGCAAATAAAACTGACTACACTCTCGAGTTTCTATTTAGCTGTTTGAGGGACGTGAGAAAACAGAAGTCAGCTGCCTTTCATCTCCAAGGATGGCAGAAACAGCATGTTTAAAGGAACAACTGAAAAAGTATAGTTTTATCAATGTTCTTACGGAATTTTATTGTTGATTTGGGCTGGGAACACTAAGACACAAAGACACTAGGTCCAAGTGATTCCATTCAACACAGAGCTAAGAGGAACCTTGGAGTCTACATATCAATGAGCAAACTGGGCTCAGAAAAGTTCATGGCTTTTGAAGTTCAGGTTGCTAATTAGGGATTGCCTGAAAGTTCACTCCTTGACTTCCAGCCCTGGGTTTCAAAAACCCTAGCAAAGCTCCATTGGTTATATAATCTAATAATCTCAGCGTTTTTTAAGAGGAGTTAGAGTGCATACATTTCCTTTTTTTTTTTTTTTTTTTTTTTTTAAGTTGTAGCCCTTTCTCTTTCAACCAGGAGACACTATTGACATGCAATATATCTAAGTTAAGGTGTAGGATATAATGATTCAATACACATGTATATTGCAAAATGATTACCACAGTCAGGTTAAACCTTACATAAGTCCCCTCACATAAATACCTTTTTTGTGTGTGTGGGAGGATAGTATTTAAGATTTACTCTCTCAAAAACTTTCAAGTATAAAATACAGTATTATTAATTCTAGTCACCATGCTGTTTATTTGATCCCTGAACTTACTCATCTTATAATTAGAAGTTTCTATGCTTTGATCAACATCTCCCCATTTTCCCTACCCTTCAGCCCCTGGAAATCACCACTTTCTACTCTCTATTTCTGAGTTTGCCTTTTTTAAATTCCAGATATAAGTGAGAACATACAGTATTTGACTTTGTCTAACTTAGTTCACTTAGTATAATGCCTTCAAGTTCTATCCATGTTGTTACAAATGGCAGGATTTCCTTCTTTCACATGGTTAAGTAATATTCCTCTGTGTGTGTGTGTGTGTGTGTGTGTCTGTACACACAACATATTCTTTATCTATTCATCTGTCAAAGAACACTTAGGTTCTTCTTATATTTTGGCTATTTTAAATAATGTTGCAATGAACATTGGGGTGCAGATATTTCTTTGAAATAGTGTTTTCATTTCCTTCAGATATATCCCCAGAAGTGGGATTGCCAAATCATATGGTAACTCTATTTTTCATTTCTTGAGGAATTTCCATACTGTTTTCCATGGTGGCTGCACCAACTTACATCCACCAACAGTGCACAATTGTTCCCTTTTCTTCACAGCCTCAGCAACACTTGTCTCTTGTTTTGTTTTGTTTTTTATAATAGTCATTCTAACAGGTTTGAGGTAATATTTCACTTGGTTTTACTTCACATTTCCCTGATGATTAGCAAGGTTAAGTACATTTTCATGTACCCATTGGTCATTTGTAGGTATCATTTGTAAAAATGTCTATTCCAGTCATCTGCCCATTTTTCAGAGTGGGGGAAGGGACAGAGGGAGACAGAGAAAGAGAATCTTAAACAGGCTTCATACCCAGCACAGAGCCCAACACGGGGATCCATCTCACAACCCTGAGGTCATGACCTGAGCTGAAATTAAGAGTTGGACCCTTAACTGACTAAGCTACCCAGGCACCTGACTCTGCCCATTTTTTTTTAAATTTTTATTTATTTATTTGACAGAGCGAGAGATCACAAGCAGGCAGAGAGGGGAGAAAAAAGCTCACTGCTGAGCAGAGAGCCCGACGTGGGGCTCGATCCCAGAACCCTGAGATCACGACCTGAGCCGAAGGCAGAGGCTTAACCGACTGAGCCACCCAGGTGCCCCTGCCTATTTTTTAATCAATATTTTTTTGCTATTGCATTGTAGAAGATCCTTATATATTTTAGATATTGCCCCCTTATCAGATATAAGATTTAAAAATTTTTACTCCCATTCTGTAGGTTTCTTCTTCACTTTTCTGATTGTTTCTTTTGCTGTCCTGAAGCTCTTTAATCTGATTTAGTCCCATTTGTTTATTTTTGCTTTTGTTGCTTTTGTTTTTGGTGTTGTATCAAAAAACCATTGCCTTGACCAATATCAGAAAGCTTTGTTCCTAATGTTTTCTTCTAGTAAAGTACATTCACAGTTCTTACATTTAAATCTTCGATCCATTTCAAGTTATTTTTTATGAGTAGTGTATGATAAGGGTTTAATTTAATCCTTTTACATGTGAATATCTACTTTTCCCAACACCATTTTTTTAAAGAGATTATCCTTTTCATTGAGTGTTCTTGGCTCCCTTGTCAAATATTAGTTGACCATGTGTGGATTTATTTATGGGTTCTATACTCTGTTCCATTGGTCTATGTCTGTTTTTATGTCAGTACCATAATGTTTTGACTACTATGGTTTTGTAATTAAGTTTGAAATGAGGTGGTGTGTTGCTTCCAGCTTCATTCTTTCTCAGGATTGCTTTGACTATTCAGGGTCTTTTGTGGTGCCATACAAATTTTAAGATCTTTTTTTAATCTCTATGAAAAATGCCATTGGAATTTTGATAGGGATTGTGTTGTGTCTACCAATCACTTTGGGTAATATAAACATCTTAACAATATTAATTCTTCCAATTGATGAATGCAAGATATCATGCCATTTATTTGTTTCCTCATTAAGACTTTTCATCAACTTCTTGTCATTTTCAGTGTACATGTTGTTCAGCTCTTTGGTTAAATTTATTTGTATTTTATTACTTTTGATTCTAATGTGAATTGGTGTTTTATTTCTTTTTCAGATAGTTCGTGGTTAGTATAAATTGATTGATATAGTATAATTGATTTTTGTATATTGATTTCGTTGTATCCTGCAAATTTGCTGAATTCATTTATTAGTTCTAACAGGTTTTTGGTAGAATTTTTATATGTAAGATCATATCGTCCTCAAACCGAGACAATTTTACTTCTTTCTTTCTGATCCAGATAACTTTTGGGGTTTTTTATTGCCTGTCCTGGTTAGGACGTCTAATACTATGTTGAATAGGAGTAGTAAAAGTAAGGACCTGCCTTAATGCTGATCTTAGTGGAAAACTTTTCAATGTTTCATCATTGAGGATGATGTTAACTGTGGGTTTATCATATATGGTCTTTTTGTTAAGGTACATTCCTTCTATAACTAACTTGTTAAGAATTTTAATTATAAAAGAATGTTGAATTTTGTTTTAATTATGAAAGGATGTTGAATTTTGTCAAATGCTTTTTCTGCATATAGATGACTATATGATCTTTATCTTTTATTCTATTAATGTGGTATATCACATTTATTGATTTGTCTATGTTGGAGCATCCATGCATACTAGGGATGAAACCCACTTGATCACAGTTTATGGTTCTTTTGATGTGTTGTTGAATTTGGTTTGCTAATATTTTGTTGAGTATTTTTGCATCCTGGAACATGGGTTCATGAGTGCCTGCCTGGAGCTTAGGTTTGCAAAGTCTGATTGGAACCTTGGGGCCACTGGAGCCAGCAAGTGCCATGATGAGTGGGGGGCCTTATGAAAAAAAACTTTTTAAAGATATGCTTTAGGTATTGACTTTATTTGTATTTTTTTCAAAGCTAACAATTAATGTAAAGTTGATTTGTTATGGGTCACAGTTATATATTTTTTTAAGATTTATCTATTTATTTGAAAGAGAGAGAGAGAGAGAGAGAGCATGTGTATGAGCCGGGGTAGGAGCAGAGGGAGAGAGGATCTCAAGGAGACTCCATACTGAGCCCAGAGCCTGATGCAGGATTCGATCTCACAACCCTAAGATCATGACCTGAGCTGAAACCAAGAGTCAGACACTCAACCAACTATCTGAGCTGAAACCAAGAGTCTGACACAATCAACAGAGCCACCCAGGTGCCCCTATGGCTACATTTTTTTAACATTTTCTGTAAATGTCTACTCTCAGAAGAAAGCAAGAGTAGCTCAGTTAAAAGCTGTCAGATACACAGATGCTCTGATGAGGCCATTTAACGTCAAAACATCCTCACCCTGAGAGTCTGGAACTAAGCACTCTGTAAGAACAAACATTTAAAACACAATAGTAGTATGTCTTTTATGCATTAACTTCTTGTGACAACAAATGAACTTAATGTAAGCTATTCTGTACCCTTAAAAGGTTCATCCTTAAAAATACAGGTGTAAGCAGAATTTTATTAGAAGAATGTACTAATCTCTCTTCCTCATTAGAACCGAACTTCCTTTCAAAGCATGCTTTTGAAAAGTTTGGTCCATTTTTACTGTTTATAAACATAAATCTCATACTGAGACCTTAGTCTTAAGGCAGAACAGGTCCTTCCACATTTAAATCTCAGTCACAACATACTGGCTAATGTAGTTCTAGATGCTGCATGGGTAATCCCAAAAATCTCAATTCCTAGCACAAAAGAAGTCATTCTAGTAAAGTCTAATAGGGTATGCAGTGAGTGATCTCCCATTAAGTAATACAGCAACCCAGAAACTTCTCAACACCATTCCCTAAGACAAGAGTTAGCAAACTCTTTCTGTAAAGAAGAGCTAGTAAATACTTTAGCTGGGCCTAAACAGACTTTATTGCAATCACTCCAAGTCTGCTGGTGTAGTGTAAAAACAGCCATAGACAATAACAAAACAAACGAGCATGACTGTGTTCCAGTAAAACCTGATTCACAAAAATAGATGGTGGATTGGATTTGACCCTCAGGCTGTAGTTTGCCAACCTCTGTCCTAGGACTTTGGTGTTTTGTGTTTAGCCAACTGACAAGGAAAGAGAGCATAGAAGACTGTGCTAGAGGTTTTGGTGGACCAGGCCTGAAAGAGGCAGACATAATCTCAGTTCCCACTACATCAACCAAATCTCAATCATAGGACCGCACAAACCAAGACTGAGAAAAGTAGTCTCACTGTTTGCCAAGAGATAGAAGAAACAACATTGTTAACAAACAGCAATTCTGCCATGGTGTTCTTATTGCTGAATACCAACCTTACAGCTCTCCCTATCTATAGAACACATTTACCAGACTCCCAATCTCTCCCTACCCCCCACAACCCTGGCAAAAGTATCTCCAAAGCCACATGCCGTCACTGCAACCAGTTCAAAAGGTAGGCTCTCCCTTTGAAGCAGTCTTTCTGTCAGCTTTCTCAGGTGGCTCCTTGTGGGCTTCCAGCTAGAACATTAAAAAAATAGAGACTTAAGAACTAAATATCAAGTTGTCTGTCCACTCTTATATGAACATTCAATATACAATGGTGAAGAAGGGCCATGATAATTATAATAAAATCCCATATTCAAAATAACAATGTAAGGCACATAGCAGGTCCTGATGAATGGGAAAAAAAAAAAAAAAAAAAAAGTCCTGCTGGGCAGCCATAGTAAAGGCCCTCAACCCCGGGATTTGGGGAACTCCTTACTTACAGACTGATTCTGCTCTCTAGAAGGCACTTCTTTGTTCATTAGTTTCCATGGCTACAGACACTACCTTGGGAAATTCTCTTCGTCCATTCATCTCTCAGGCCATGACTGAAATGGATATCTGTAGACTGTGTATCTTTTGCAGCCCACTTCCTACCCAAAGTTGTTTTAAAGTTCCTAACCAGTCTCAAACTTAGCATAGGTTCATACTTTCTTTGGCAGTAGATTCACTCAAAAAAATCTTGTAGGATAAAAGCCATTTCCAGTCAGTTTTAAATGCCAAATAATCACATCCAAAATTCTTTCTCATACATGATTCTCTAATCTGTCTTATTTCTCACCTTCTTTACCCCATGCCCTTCTTTCTCTCTCTCTGTCCTCCCCCTCTCTGTCTTCTTTCTTTCTCTCCCTCTCTTTCTCTCTCTCAGATACACACACACACACACAATTTAAGATGATTACATTGAGACTATCTGAAAAAAAAATAGAGTTTGGTGGGAAGGTAACACCCCTAAATAAGTTATTGTTTTTAACTGAGAAGTCTTACAGGTCTTTTTCATTAAAGCCTTTTTAATCTTAAATCTTATGAGAAATAGTTGGTGTTTCCAACTTGTAAAGCCCTAATATGTAGAATTTCTCCATTCCCTTGATTCTCTGCTTGAGAACTAGCCAAAACTTGCTCTATTTCCTATTATAATGTTTTTTCAAAACAGTCAACAATAGCCAATATAATCACAGACCCCCCCTTTTGTGATAGAGCCATACAGGGTCCTAGGCAAATATATGTCTTCCAAGTCATCACAGGTGATGTTTTTACCAAACATTTTGTCATGGTACAACAGAGCTCTTCAGTCTTCCAGGTAACCTTAACTCTTCTTTGCCTTCCACCACCCAACCCTTAAACCAATGATGCACATTTTAATTTTTTGCATTAATCAGCATCCTACTTAGTATTAGCTGCAGTGAAAGACAGTCTCAGTTGACTCACAAAAGTTTATTTCTTTCACATGTAGTACAATCATATGTTGAACAGGCAACCTTCCGTGTAGAGATTTGAGGACTCAGACTCCTTCTATCTTTTATCTCCCCTATCACCTGTAACCAGAAAATCCCAAGCTTCTGGCCAGAGATGAGGAACAGAGAGATGGTTGTGCTGGAATGCTTTGCAATTAGACATGAAAGTGTCCACAATCTACCCACGTTACAGATGTCAGAACTCAGTTATTTACTTCGTACCAAAAGCTAGAGGAGACGAGTTTTGGCACACACATAGCAGTCCCTGACTCAGACAACTTTAATACTGCTCCCATCACATAATTAGAATATAGATCTCATGATCCTAGAAGATAGCCTGGGAGATCTGGCACCAGAAATCAAAAATTTTAAGTTCAGGACCTTGAAATATTAGAGTTAGCAGGGGAACAGCAGAGAACAGATAGTCCAACTATCTCCTATTACAGATTAATAAGTCAAGGCTCAGATGGGCATAAGGAATCAGTGATAGTATAGGACTAGAACATTGGTCTCCTCCTAGTCAGGTTAGTGCTGTCTTTAATATGCCTCCCTGCCTTATTTCTTCTTAAAGTTATAACCTTGCTGTAGGCTAATGAACAAAAATGGGATTTTTAAAACTTTTTTACATATAACTTTTAGTAGATATAAGAAATAAAATGGGGCACCTGGGTGGCTTAGTGGGTTAAGCCTTTGCCTTTGGCTCATGTCAAGATCTCAGGGTCCTGGAATCAAGCCCCTCATTGGACTCTCTGCTTAGCAGGGAGCCTGCTTCCCCCCCTCTCTCTGCCTGCCTCTCTGCCTACTTGTGATCTCTCTCTCTCTCTCTCTCTCTCTGTCAAATAAATAAATAAATAAATCTTTAAAAAAAAAAAGAAAGAAAGAAATGGCATTCAATTAGAAGACAAATAAAATTTCTTGGTCAGAATATCAGTGGGAATTAGGTTGGCTTACCCTAAAGGAGAGGTTTTTTTTTACCCCAAAGAGGAGATCATCTCAATTTGGTCTGAATACTGTTTCTCAGACTTTTTCAGTCTGTTTGAACCTAGAGAATCATATCTTCTCCCATTCTGTGGGTTGCCTCTTAGTTTTGTTGACTGTTTCCTTTGCTGTGCAAAAGCTTTTTATCTTGATGAAGACCCAAAAGTTTATTTTTGCTTTTGTTTCCCTTGCCTTTAGAAACATGTCTTAAAAGAAGTTGCTATGGCTGATGTTGAAGAGGTTACTGCCTGTGTTCTCCTCTAGGATTTTGATGGATTCCTGTCTCACATTTAGGTCTTTCATCCATTTAGAGTTTTTCTTCTTTGTGTATGGTATAAGAGAATGGTCCAGTTTTATTCCTCTGCATGTGGCTGTCCAGTTTTCCCAGCACCATTTATTGAAGAAGCTGTCTCTTTTCTAAATAGAGGATCATTCAAATGAAAGCAAAGAAGAACTACAGCTTTTGTAAAACTAAACAAAAATGAAGTGAAGAAATGCTTGCAAAAACTTCAGGGAGCATCAAGAGGTGAACAGAGACTAAATGTTGAAAGAATTAAGAACCAGTTGTACTCTTGTGCTTTGAGCTCTTGTCTTAATCTACAAATGGTTTCTTCCCTGCCTCCTTTCTGGGGTTGTGGTCAGGGGAAAATGAGATTATATATACAAGTGATTTGCAAGTCGAAAAAACAGTATGTAAGAGAAAGATATCATCTTCAAATGACCAGTAATAAATCTTCTACTTTAGTCTTTTAATATCCATTAAACTATTGTAGCTTATATGCTCCTCAGAGAGTATATATGTACATAGATAATTTGCTAAACTGTTACTGTTTCCATAATTATTGTTTGCTATAAAAGTGTATCTAAACTAAATTTCTAATACTTTCTCTACAAAGGCAATTACAAGAGCAACATTGATCATCAGGGATTAGAAATACAAAGCATACTTTTAGAAAGATATTTATAAAATGCAAAATGTAGCCAGATATTATAATTTTTAAAGCTATCAAGGCTAAGTAAAGAGTAATAAATTGATATTGAGAAATGTCATTTAAGAATGAGGTCTTGGTAAAGCAAATAACAAGACTGATGAAAGATATATTTGATTTCAAATATCCAAAAGTAAGAAAGGAAGGTGATAACCTAGCAAAATGGTCAAACAGTAATGGGTAGAATTAAGAAACCTAAGCTATTAGTAGCAATTTGTTTGATTAGGAAGTCTGTGGGTTGAGAAAATAATCCGTCTTGAGAATTACTCTACATGCCAGTGGAATGTGTTTCATATTTCCAAAGGTTGGTACAAAATACCAAAGACAGCATTAAAGAACTGGCCTTCACTGTCAGAGGAAAAGATTACATGGTTTTAAAGTTCTTTACCTTCTTATGTGTGGAGTTGGTTTGATTTGTTGTTGATTTTCCAATTCTTTAAGGTGTAGAGACAGCTGGTATATTCTGGATTTTTCAATTTTTTTGAGGGAGGCTTGGATGGCTATGTATTTCCCCCTTAGGACCGCCTTTGCTGTATCCCATAGGTTTTGGACCAAAGTGTCTTTAATCTCATTGGTTTCCATGAATTGTTTCAGTTCTTCTTTGATCTCCTGGTTGATCCAAGCATTCTTAAGCAAGGTGGTCTTTAGCTTCCAGGTGTTTGAGTTCCTTCCGAACTTTTCCTTGTGACTGAGCTCCAGTTTCAAAGCATTGTGATCTGAGAATATGCAGGGAATAATCTCAGTCTTTTGGTATCGGTTGAGTCCTGATTTGTGACCCAGTATGTGGTCTATTCTTGAGAAGGTTCCATGTGCACTTGAGAAAAATGAGTATTCTATTGTTTTAGGGTGGAATGTTCTGTATATGTCTATGAGGTCCATCCATCATATATCTATGAGATCCAATGTGTCTTGTTTCCTTATTGATTGTTCTTGCTCTTGTTTCATTATTGATTTTCTGCTTCGATGATCTGTCTATTTCTGAGAGAGGCACGTTAAGATCTCCTACTGTCTATTTCTGAGAGAGGCGTGTTAAGATCTCCTACTATTAATGTATCCATATCAATATAACTCTTTATCTTGATTAACAGTTTTCTTCTGTAATTGGCTGCTCCCATATTGGGGGCATAGAAGGGAAATAAGATGAGCAGAAATCAATGAGGTAGAAACCAGAGATACAGTAGAACATATCAATGAAACTAGAAGTTGGTTTTTTGAAAGAATCAATAAGATCGATAAACCATTGGCCACACTAATCCAAAAGAAAAGAGAGAAAGCCCAAATTAATAAAATTATGAATGGAAAGGGAGAGATCACAACTAACACCAAGGAAGTAGAAACAATCATCAGAAGTTATTATCAACAGTTACATGCCAATAAGCTAAGCAACCTAGATGAAATGGATGCATTCCTGGAAAACTATAAACTCCCAAAATTGAACCAGGAAGAAATTGACAACCTGAATAGACCGATATCTAGTAATGAGATTGAAGCAGTGATCAAAAACCTCCCAAAAAACAAGAGCCCAGGACCTGATGGATTCCCTGAGGAATTCTACCAAATTTTCAAAGAAGAAATAACACCTATTCTCCTAAAGCAGTTTCAAAAAATTGAAGCAGAAGGAAAACTTCCAGACTCTTTCTATGAAGCCAGCATTGCCCTGATCCCCAAACCAGGCAAAGACTCTACCAAAAAGGAGAATTTCAGACCAATATCACTGATGAATATGGATGCTAAGATTCTCAACAAGATCCTAGCAAACAGGATCCAACAGCACATTAAAAAGATTATCCACCATGACCAGGTGGGATTCATCCCTGGGCTACAAGGATGGTTCAACATTCGCAAATCAATCAATGTGATAGAACAAATTAATAAGAGAAGAGAGAAGAACCATATGGTCCTCTCAATTGATGCAGAAAAAGCATTTGACAAAATCCAGCATCTGTTCCTGATTAAAATGCTTCAAAGTATAGGGATAGAGGGAACATTCCTGAACTTCATAAAATCTATCTATGAAAGACCCACAGTAAATATCATCCTCAATGGGAAAAAGCTTGCAGCCTTCCCATTGAGATCAGGAACACGACAAGGATGCCCACTCTCACCACTCTTGTTCAACATAGTATTAGAAGTCCTAGCAACAGCAATCAGATAACAAAGAGAAATAAAAGGTATCCAAATTGGCAAGGAAGAAGTCAAACTCTCTCTCTTCACAGATGACATGATTCTTTATATGGAAAACCCAAAAGACTCCACCCCCAAACTACTAGAACTCATACAGTAATTCAGTAACGTGGCAGGATACAAAGTCAATGTACAGAAATCAGTGGCTTTCTTATACACTAACAATGAAAATACAGAAAGGGAAATTAGAGAATCGATTCCATTTACTATAGCACCAAGAACCATAAGATACATGGGAATAAACTTAACCAAAGAAGTAAAGGAACTGTACTCGAAGAACTACAGAACACTCATGAAAGAAATTGAAGAAGACACAAAAAGATGGAAGACCATTCCATGCTCTTGGATCGGAAGAATAAACATTGTTAAAATGTCTATACTGCCTAGAGCAATCTATACTTTTAATACCATTCCGATCAAAATTCCACCAGTATTTTTCAAAGAGCTGGAGCAAATAATCCTAAAATTTGTATGGAATCAGAAGAGACCCCGAATCACTAAGGAAATGTTGAAAAACAAAAATAAAACTGGGGGCATCACGTTACCTGATTTCAAGCTTTACTACAAAGCTGTGATCACCAAGACAGCATGGTACTGGCATAAAAACAGACACATAGACCAGTGGAACAGAGTAGAGAGCCCAAATATGGACCCTCAACTCTATGGTCAAATAATCTTCGACAAAACAGGAAAAATAGGGGCACCTGGGTGCTCAGTGGGTTAAGCCTCTGCCTTCGGCTCGGGTCATGATCTCAGGGTCCTGGGATCGAGTCCCGCATTGGGCGCTCCACTCAGCAGAGAACCTGCCTCCTCCTCTATCTCTCTCTCTGCCTGCCTCTCTGCCTACTTGTGATCTCTCTCTGTGAAATAAGTAAATAAAATCTTAAAAAAAAAAAACAGGAAAAAATATACAGTGGAAAAAAGATAGTCTCTTCAATAAATAGGGCTGGGAAAACTGGACAGCTATATGTAGAAAAATGAAACTTGACCATTCTCTTACACCATACGCAAAGATAAAATGGATAAAAGACCTCAACGTGAGACAGAAATCTGTCAGAATCCTAGAGGAGAACATAGGTAGTAACCTCTTCGATACCAGCCACAGCAAGTTTTTTCAAGATATGTCTCCAAAGGCAAAGAAAACAAAAGCGAAGATGAACTTTTGGGACTTCATCAAGATCAAAGCATCTGCACAGCAAAGGAAATAGTCAACAAAACAAAGAGGCAAACCATGGAATGGGAGAAGATATTCACAAATGACAGTACAGACAAAAGGTTGATATCCAGGATCTATAAAGAACTCCTCAAACTCAACAAACGCAAAACAGACAATCATATTAAAAAAAATGGGCAGAAGATATGAACAGACACTTCTCCAATGAAGACATACAAATGGCTATCAGACACATGAAAAAATGTTCATCATCACTAGCCATCAGGGAGATTCAAATTAAAACCACATTGAGATACCACCTTACACCAGTTAGAATGGCCAAAATTAGCAAGACAGGAAACAACATGTGTTGGAGAAGATGTGGAGAAAGGGGAACCCTCTTACACTGAATCCAAGTGTAAGAGGTGGGAATCCAAGTTGGTGCAGCCACTTTGGAGAACAGTGTGGAGATTCCTCAAGAAATTAAAAATAGAGCTTCCCTATGACCCTGCCATTGCACTACTGGGTATTTACCCCAAAGATACAGATGTAATGAAAAGAAGGGCCATCTGTACACCAATGTTTATAGCAGCAATGGCCACAGTCGCCAAACTGTGGAAAGAACCAAGATGCCCTTCAATGGATGCATGGATAAGGCAGATGTACTCCATATACACTATGGAGTATTATGCCTCCATCAGAAAGGATGAATTCCCAACTTTTGTAGCAACGTGGATGGGACTAGAAGAGATTATGCTGAGTGAAATAAGTCAAGCAGAGAGAATCAATTATCATATGGTTTCACTTATTTGTGGAGCATAACAAATAGCATGGAGGACAACGGGAGATGGAGAGGAGAAGGGAGTTGAGGGAAATTGGAAGGGGAGGTGAACCATGAGAGACTATGGACTCTGAAAAACAATCTGAGGGTTTTGAAGCGGCGGGGGGTGGGAGGTTGGGGGAACCAGGTGGTGGGTATTGTAAAGGGCACGGATTGCATGGAGCACTGGGTGTGGTGCAAAAACAATGAATACTGTTATGCTGAAAAGAAATAAAAAAAAAATATATTGCACCTCAATAGCATTTTGCTTTGCTTTGTTTTGAACTACTAGTGTGTCTTAACACTTATTAAGCATTAACTAGGTGTCAGAGTTGTGCTCACTGTAACATGGATTACATTTAATTTATTAAATTTATTTATTAAACTTAAAAAAATAATAAAGGTCTTTACCTTCTGTTGTAGATTTTACAAAAAAGCATAATTTATAATGCAGAAAGATGGGTTCCATCTACAGCCTGACTCAGAAGAATTGATTCAGAAGAAAACTACTATCGACAAGTTTCCTAGTCCTTATCCAGTAAGGCAACCCCCATTTGCACCCCCATTCTTATCTCAAATTCAAAAAATCCATAGAATTTTCTGAATCTTGAGGCTCCAACCTGGAAAAATGCCAAACCCCAGATATCTGTCTGGATAGAGACCTAAGCATTCCACAGAAGCACTGGCGCTGGTAATGGTGGTGCTGTATGGAGACAACTCCCCCAAACTGTGCCTCCTTGAGTCAGGCTGCCTATTTTAATTTTAAACAAATAGTTTAACTTAATTTCAGACAAATCAGCTTCAATATCTACGCAAAAGGGCCTCAATGCAATGGAACACCAGCTGAAAGTCAATACAAATAGATTTTTCTTTAAAAAATAAATGTGATGAAGGACCAATTTGTATTATGAATCCTTCTACCTGCTTTCCCAGTCACAGGCAGGCCTCCAGTTGTCCGCTTGTCAGCTTCTATGCGTGCCCAAAAAGAGTGAGTCCTTTTTGATATTACTTGGAACTCTGAACAACATTTCTGGTATGATTAATACCAAAAGCTGGTTGCCAAAGCTTCTAGAAAATAACAAGAGATCTTCATGCTTGTTACACCTAAAAATAAAGGAAAGAAGAGATGAAAACAAACATATTAAGATACAATTCCCTTTTCATCAGGGATTCAAACCAACTGAAACAGTTTGGCTCAAATTTTGTCCAGGGGACATTCTGACAATTCCCGTTTCTTCCAATTCAGTGATTTGGGGGAAAAAATATGCAGGCTCTGTTCTGCCTCAAACCAGTTCAATTCTGGGGTTGGGGGGAACTGATGCATTTATGATTCAATACAAAAGCAATATTTGTGTTTAGTTCAAGATTTAGCAAAATTAGTATGGTTCATTTCAGTTTAATGTTTGATTCAAGTTACTATTTTCAACTGTTCATTTTATCAGTTATGCCCCGAAGGAAAAAATATATGTATTAACTCTTGTCAGAGGGAAAACAGGAGAATACCGTTCACGGCTTTGAAAGGACTCAAGACTCTCCTTTTAGTGTGCAAATTAAGCATAGAATTTCTGTTGTTGGTCACATCGTTTAGAGTATATAAACCTACCTTTTCCCAAAACACTCAGAATAACCCTCAGGAACGTTTTTTATTAAACATCTACTCCATCTCTCTTCTCGCAAAGCAACCAAGAAAATTTCTAGCTAGTCTTTTCTACATATTTCTAAATTAGAAAATCTTAACTCTTTATTCCTTTTACAAGCTAAGATTATGCATGGAAATATTACACATAAATTTTATTTATAGTAATATGTTTAGTAATTTGATATTTGTGTATCATACGCGCGCACACACACACACACACACACACACACACACACACACATATGCGGACATATATAAAGGATAGTAGAGAAGCAGGAGTTTTAGTAGGTTCACTGAGAGCAAAAGAAAGGCAAGTGAGCCAAGGAAAAGAGATTGATTTAATGGCTGAAGGTATCTAAAACTCCTTCCTGTATCAAAACCCACTGCTTAGAATGTTATAAGTACATTTGATAAGGTGATTTATTGAGCTATAACTGTGTG
Source organism: Enhydra lutris kenyoni (assembly GCF_002288905.1). Classification (NCBI taxonomy): domain Eukaryota; kingdom Metazoa; phylum Chordata; class Mammalia; order Carnivora; family Mustelidae; genus Enhydra; species Enhydra lutris. The sequence continues at coordinate 7,485,010 of NW_019154147.1, forward strand.
ATTTGTTTGCAGAGAAATTTCCCTCTTCCATTCAAGAAGGTCTCTCTCTTCCTAACTTTGACCTCCATGAATAGATTTTCTCCTGGAATGGGAATAAGGGGAGGAGATAGAGTTGGTGAGGGAAAAATGGAAAAGCATCATTAAGGATACATAGAATAGTCCCTGCTCTCAACAATATCCCAGCAATGTGGCATAGGAGAATGGCACCATGGTACAACCCAAAACCAAATCCATAGTCCCACCCCAGACCCCTTCAGAAAGAAAGTAGCAGAACCCAAAGCTTCAAGATACTGCAAATCCGATTCCATTTCTACTGCTGCTATAACAAATTACCACAAATTTGGTGGTTAAAACACAAATTTACTATCTTATAGCTCTGGAGGTCAGAAGTTCCAGACAGATTTCGCTTGGCTAAAATCAAAGTGTCAGCAGATAAAGTCTGCGTTCTTTTTGGAGGTTCTAAGAGAAAATCCATTTCCTTGTCTTTTTCAGCTTGTAAAGACCACCTTCTTTCTTTGGCTCATGACCCCTTCCTCCATCTTCAAAGCCAGCAGCCTAGCATCTTTGCTCCTCTCTCTGACTTCTGCTTCCTCTGTCACATCTTGTTTTCTAACTGTGGTCCCCCTTGCCTCCCTCTTGTAAGAACCCTTGTGATCACACTGGACCCATATGGTTAACCCAGGCTTGCATATGAATGCATCAGGGGTTGTCATGATAAACTGGAGATTCAAGGTCCTCCACCAATCTCCATGAACTTGTAAGGGTTGGGATTCTTGTATAACGCTCAAAGGGAAAGGAAGCCCCATTAATAACTAAAATGTGAGTGGAGTCAGAATTATGTTAAGATAAAGAAAAATTACAATTGTGACAGTTCTTGTTTGTAATTTTTGTGCCTACAGCATAGTTTCATTTTTCTTTCCTAATCACATTAGCTCTCAATCGTCACCATTGCAACTCATTTACTATAATCACGCTGACAAATAACAAGTATCTACTAAGCTCCTATTATACATAGAGCACTTACAACAAGGAATTGTAACTAATGCAAAAGAATTAGAAAACAGGCATCCTTCTTAGGAAGTAATATGTATGAAAACTATAAGGGAGATTCCTTATGGGAAAAAGAAGATAAGACTATGTAACATGCTAAAGTATATTCTGCAAATAGTAAGTGTTCCTGGACACTCCGATCCTTCCTATCCTCACTGACTTGGTATCTTGCCTTGCAGACTTCACAGTATTTCCTACAAGGTTTTCCATGAAATGGAGCTTCTCTGATCAAGAAAGTTTAGGAATATACGGACCCATCATATTTAATTATTGTAGAAGTAGCCCAGAGAAGTTCTACACTAAAGAAATCACTTTTTACTTTAGCTATTTCCAAACATATTTATGCCTGCAACCCTTTCTCCTCTTAACCCTTACTGACATTCCTCCTTGAAAATGCTGACTTAGTGAAATCATGGTCCTTCCTAGACCATTTATATAAATGTTTCCTTTTTAAAAACCCAAGCTTCAGCTCTGCTTACTGAATATTTAATAAATGTATGCTGAATAATGTGACTATCTAGCAAGATGAATGCTTATCTTTCCAAAAATTTTACTTCCTGTATTTATCAGTTCCATACCAAAATAAGAAGTTCCCTGAAGCTCTGTCTTTTCCCATCTTTAGTATTAAAAATTGTCCAACTTTCTGAAACTCTGAATAGATTATATACACTGGTCCTCCTTATGCATAGATATATTTCTGTAGCAGCATGTTACGAAAAAATAAAATTTTGCAGTCTCCTCTCACCTCTGCCGCTAACTACATGTGTGACTTCATGCAAAGCTCATGACCTTCTGGCACTCAATGTGCTCACTGGTAAAACAAGAGGAGTGAACTAGAGGGTCTCCAAGGCACCTTACAGCTCTATTATTTGTGCATGTTCTTTATCTAGATACGCATTCTCTCAAAGAATTTCAACATATGAGGCAAGAATTACTTCTCTTGAGGAAACAATACTATCTTCCCACCCCAATACCCCCCACCTCCAATAAGTTTTTTGTGTTCAATGACAGTACTCTTTGTCATAGATCCTATCAGCTTTCCCGGTGTGGTTGCAAAGGAAAGATCTCTGCTTTAGTGCAGTCTATAATCTTACTGAGCATATGGAATGAATTATGCTCCCCTCTTCAAAATTCATGTATTGACGCCCTTACCCCCATTGTGACTATATTTGGAGATAGGGCCTTTAAGAAGGTAATTAAGGTTAAATGAGGCTATTGGAGTATGGCCCTAATCCAACAGGACTGGTATCTTTATAAGAAGAAGAAGAGATACCAGGAGTATACACACACACACACACACACACACACACACACACACAAAGAGGCCACATGAGGACAGAGTGAAAAGATAATCATCTCTAAGCCAAAGAGAAGGGCCTTAGGAGAAGCCAACCCCAGGGCACCTTGATTCTGAATTTCCAGCCTCAAGAACTGGGAGAAAATAAGTTTTTGTTGTCTGAGCTACCCAGTCTGTGGTATTCTGTTATAGCAGCCTGAGCAGACCAATACAGTGAATAAATATAATCTATATGCAAACAAAAAGCAAAGAAAAAAAATATAGGACTCAACATAATCAAATAAGATGTGCATACTTTTTTAAAGAGATGGCTTCTGTTTGCTTGCAGAATAATTAATGTAGAAGTAACAGTTTATCCCACACTCACTCATCTAAGTGATGTGATCATATTGAGCATTTTCAACCCTAGGCACTAAAACTGACAAGAGACTTTTCCTGGACGTAGTACACAAGGAAAACAAAGCAGAAAGCAGCACAAATTTCTCTCCCAACCCATTTTCAACATCCTTGGTCCGAGGTAGGCTGCCTAATGGGCACAAAGTTTGCCTTGGTATAGATACAGCTAGCAATGGATATGACTTTACAAATACCCCTTTAACTTGAGAACTGTGAGTCCTCTTCTTAAATGGCTTATTCAAAAAGAAGTTAGAAGAGAGGTGGCTGGGTTGCTCAGCCATTAAGCAGCTGCCTTCAGCTCAGGTCATGATCCCGGGGTCTAGGAAGAGCCCCGCATGGGGCTCCCTGCTCCGTGGGGAGCCTGCTTCTCCCACTCTTCCTCCCCCACTTGTGTTCCCTCTCATGCTGTCTCTCTCTCTCTCTCTCTCTCTCTCTGTCAAATAAATAAATAAAATCTTTAAAAAGAAATACGTCAATATGGTCTTGTAGTATCATCTGAGAAAGTAAATTATGGTTCTCTGCCACCCACTTTTTCCCTCTTTCCACCCATCCCTCCCTGCCTCCTGCCCTTACAACAGGACCCCCACTGTTGGAATCTCCCAGGGATGGGCTGCCTAAATCAATGGTTTGCTTGCAGTGACTTATTTTTCCCCAAAGACCTACTCAGAGCAGTCGCTATATACTTATAAAGGTTTGGCTATATTCTCTTTGTTAGGGACACAAAATTTAAATAATATGAACAATTAAACCATCACACTGACTGTATTCCTTGCTGTTCTTTCCATTTCTAAGCGTGCTTGGACTTGCTTTCTCATCCATTACACCTAAGATTGGTAAGCACACCATTATTTAGGAAACTCCTCAGACAGTTCTGGTATGCATGCCGTATAGCACCTAGCACAATGTACTACACAGAATTCAAAAAATAGGTGTGGATCAAATTTTTAAAAGCAGAACTGTATTAAAAAACATTTCACTTTTTTCTCATGTATTTATATAAGGTATATTAACAGATTTTATTTAAAAAGCCAGCTTTGATTTAAATCTTGCTATTTGCAGGCACTCTTCTATGTGCTTTACAGGTATTAACATATGAAATCACACCATAACACTATAAGATAGCATAACATAATATTACTATTAGATTCCCTTCTCACAGATAGGGAAACTGAGCACAGGAGATTGAATAACTTGCCCAAGATCACACAGCTCAGTGACAGGGCTGGAATTTGAGCCTTGAGAGTCAAGTTCTAGAAAGTGCACTTTTAACTATACTATATCTCTTTGGCTTAATCATACAGCACACAGGTATGAATGTGAAAACAAAAGGGAAAAGAAATCTAAACATGCTGAAGATCATACATTTTATTCCAAAGGCAAAAGCTTTGGTTCCTCACTTATGGACTAGAGACACTCAGCATCTTGACTTTACATACGTTCTTCTAATGGCAACAGCAGAAGGGAGTTGGAAATGAGGAGTTTGCTGAAGACAAATCCTCCTGAAGGTAGAAAGTATGAAAGTGTTCAGTATCTAAAAACAAGGGAGACAAAGAAGAGGGGAGAGGGGTGCCCAAGCACCCAGAACTCTAAAAGCAGAATAGCCATGAGTCATTTCATCTAACAGTGGACAGCCCTCTGCATTCCATTAGCTCTTAAGGGCTTCACTGAAAAGCAGCTTTACATTGAGTGTGACCGAGTCACTGAGAATGTCTAATATCTATTAACAGTCTGTGTTTTGGAAGGCAGGGAAAAAGTGGTCCAACCAAGTGGTTAAGAAGCAAGTTTATGTACTTTAAAAAAAGAAAATTTTAGTTCCTGGAAATTTACATTACTCCCTGAAAATGATGAAAACTAGAGTATTATTAAATCTATAGAAAGAAATAAAACTTAGTTAAAAAAGCACATAAACATATGAATAATGTCCATTGTGATTTATATTAAGAAATCTATTTTTAGTCTTCTATCCCATGCATGGCACAGAACAGCTAAATCCCTGGAACTTCCTAAGTATGGATAGCAATAAATGTGTCCTTTTTTACGTTAATGAAGTGGGGAAAGCACCAAAGCACCTTAGGATGGGAGCTGGTCACCAGAGGAAACCACCATGTGACTAGAGGGTTGGAACTTTCAGTTCTTTTCTCTGGGAGAAGATTGACTTCAATCACTGGTGGCCAATGATTTAATCAGTCATGAATAATTAATGAAGCCTCCATAAAAATACAAAAGGACAGGGTTCAGAGATCTTCCAGGTTGGTGGACATGTTGAGATTTGGGGAGAGTGTTGTCCTCAGAGAGGACATGCAATATAACAATCTACTGAGTAAACTGGTTTTCTGAGTTCTGTGACCGAATCTAGCAAACTAACTGAACCCAAGGAGGGGTTCCTGGGAACCTCACCCTGTTTGTCAGGAGTAGAGATAACAATCTGGGCTTACTATTGGCATCTAAAGTAGAGGGAGTTTTGTGGAACTGAGCTCTCAGCCTGTGGGATCTGGTGCTATCTCCCAGGAGATAAGGTCAGAACTGAGTTGATTTGTAAGACACTCAATTCAGGAAGAATTCCTGGTGGTGTGGGGGAGCCCACTCAACACATAATACTGGAAATGGGTACAGAACCCATACCAACTCATTGTATATTCTCTTTTTCCATTTAATATGTTAGTGTCAGCCATTTCTTTTTATATTAATGTTACCTTTTTGTTTAAGTAAATCCTAATTACGTTGAAATTAACATACTGCCTAAATAATTTATTTCTATTATTTCATAGGGAAAAGTTCAAAAAGTTTACCTCTGTATTTCCAAATAGTTTTAAAGGATTTCTCTTCTGGAGCTTTTCCAATCCCAAATGTGGAAAATTAACTTCAAATAACCAATTCCAAACCATAAAGAACAAACTGAGGGTTGATGGAGGGAGTGGGTAAGGAAGGAGCCAGGTGGGTGATGGGGATTAAGGAGGGCACTCATTGTGATGAGCACTGTGTGTTGTATGTAAATGATGAGTCACTGAATTCTACTCACGAAACCAAAACTACACTGTATGTTAACTAAAATTTAAATTAAAAAAAGAAAAATATATAAATAAATAAAAATAGAATTACTATAAAAATAGTAGTTAAAAGAAAAAAAAATAACCAATCCCAGCAGCTTTTTGTGAACACCAAAATGTTATCACCTCTCTGGGTAGCCTCACAGCTGTGCTACATCCCTCAGCATAATGGCCACTGGTTCAAAGTAAGGAGTTAGCATAGGAGAAGTCAGCCACTGTGCTTGGTATAGGCCACCTCCTGCCAAACGGTCAGCCAAATAGGTGTGAGGGCAGACAAACTCTGATCCTAATACCAGAGATTTATCAGCTCCAGCACTGATTGTGGGTTTATGGGAAAGGAATTTGATTTTTTAAGACACCTTCATTTGGGATTCTAGATTCAAAGAAGAGCCCTCTGAAACTGAGTACACATAAACATCATCTGAGATTATCAGTGAAATTCTTGCCCTAGAGGCCCAGAAGAGCTTTAAACATCACTTGGGGTGATGTGGAACAAGAAAGATATTTTTCTCTGCACAGGCAAAAGAGGTGAGGCTAAGGAAGCTGAGTGTTTTGTTGATTCATTCTTTTTCCTCCTGTTGCTTAACAGCTACAGGGTTTCCATCTAGGATAATGAAAAAGGTCTGGAACTACAGTGTGATGATGCATGACACTGTAATGTACTTAATGTCACTGAATTGTACACTTTAAAATGGCTAAAATGATATATTTCATGTATGTGTACTTCACCACAAAAATAAATAAATAAATAAACTCCCACTACGTACATGAGGGTCTCAGATGTGGTTCACCTCCTAACACCCCATACACACACACACACACACACACTTAGAGAAGTTCTTAAAAATTAGACTAAGGTTGACTTCAGAGCCCTTTTATCCACATTTCTAAATTTACTTTATTTCTTTAGATACTCTTAATTTTTCTTAAAAAAAGTTTCCTCCTTATATAAAATCTAGTTCTCCAGCCCAAGTGCCCAATGTAGATGAATGGATAAAGAAGATATGGCATAGATATACCATGGAATATTACTCAGCCATAAAAAAGTATGAAACTCTGTCATCAGTAAAAATATGGATGGACCTACAGGGTATTGTGCTCAGTGAAATAAGTCAAAGAGAGAAACACAAATAAATACCACATGATTTCACTTATATGTAGAATTTTAAAAATGTATGAACAAATAAAAACAGAATCAGACCTATAAATAGAGAGAACAAACTGATGGTTGCCAGAGGGGAGGAGAGTGGGGGATTCGGCAAAATGGGTAAAGGGGAGTGGGAGATAAAGGCTTCCAGTTATGGAACGAATAAGTCATGAGAATAAAAAGCACAGCAAAGGGAATATAGTCAGTGGTATTGTAATAGCATTGCATGGTGACAAACAGTAGCTACACTTGTGGTGAGCATAGTATAACCCATAGAGTTGTTGAATCACTATGTTGTACACATAAAACTAATGTAACATTGTGTGTCAACTATACTCCAAAAAAAAAAAAAATTCTGGGCGTCTCAGTGACTCAGTGGGTTAAGCATCAAACTCTTGATTTCAGCTCAGGTCATGATCTCAGGGTTGTGAGATCAAGCCCCACAATAGGCTTTGTGCTGTGCATGGAGCCTGCTTAAGATTCTCTCTCCAGGGGCACCTGAGTGGCTCAGTGGGTTGAGCGACTGCCTTCAGCTCAGGTCATGATCCCAGACTTCCAGGATCGAGTCCCGCATCGGGCTCCCAGCTCCTTGGGGAGTCTGCTTCTCCCTCTGACCTTCTCCTCTCTCATGCTCTCTCTCACTCATTCTCTCTCAAATAATTAAATAAAATCTTAAAAAAAAAAAAAAGATTCTCTCTCCATCTCTCTCTGTCCCTCCTCTTTCTCTCATTTGACCAATATCTAGTCTAGATATTGCCCTACTAGAGATACACTAAATAGCTTAGTCTCAACTAGGAGCCCTTCTTTGTAACCCTTTACTCTAATTTACCTAGACTCACCTCTCTTTTCTTTGCCTAATCATTGCTTCTTGATCCCTAACTTCTGGCTTTGTGCCTCTTGACTCAGGGACCAGTCCCCTAATGAGGATCCAATAATTCAATAATGTCCCTATCCCAAATATTTGTATTTAAACCTTGGCTTCATTATCCTACCCCAAAGGGACCCAAAGACTTTTCAGTTCAAATCGAAGCTACCTTGTGGCCCATGCCCATGGACATCTCTTAAGGCCCTCCTTCCCAAAACTGGTATTTCAACACCAACAGAAAATAAACTGTGGGAGAATAGCCTCATGTCTGCACCTGAACTGATAGAATTTGTCTGGGTTTGAGAAATTCTATTGAAAATCCATTTCTGTAAAAGAAAACACTGGAAACACATAAACTAAGAGTAAGACTACAAGCAAATAAACATCACAGGCATCTGCCAAGAAATGAGTTGACAAGCAAGACCACCACTGAAGCTGGGTGAAGGAATCTGGAAAGAGGAATTGTTTAGAAACGACTGCTTCCAGATTCGGTGTCTATCGCTGTGGCCTGCAACATATAACCAACAACTTCTCCTTACCCTCATTTTGAAACAAACTGACTTTGGACTCTTTGTCCAGGAGAGCTGTTAAAGGGAATGAGGAGGAGTGAGGATGAGAATGGTAGAGGAAAGTGTGAATAATGTACTAAAGTGAAAGAAATCTGATTTCATTCAATTCTCTGTGAATTTAAGTCACTCAACTTCTCTGTTCCTCTATTCATTTTACACTACAAAGAACTTACTGAGAATTAAATTAAGTAAGATATATATGCCTCCCAACATGCAAGCAAGAGACAGACACATACCTTAATGAGGATGTCCTGTCCCTATTGCTATTCCTTCCTTTACTACCCTTACTACCCCACATGCATGAAAGCACCTAGTTCCTAGCAGAATGCCTCTAAAAGGGGTGCCTCAGTGGCTCAGTGGGTTAAAGCCTCTGCCTTTGGCTCAGGTTATGATCCCAGCACCCTGGGTTCAAGCCCCACATCCGGCTCTCTGCTCAGCAGGGAGCCAGCTTCCTCCTGACTCTCTGTCTACTTGTGATCTCTGTCAAATAAATAAAAATCTTAAAAAAAAAAAAAAAGAAAAGAATGCCTCTAAAATAGTAGCTACTTAATAAATGTCAATTTCCTTTCCCTTTTTCTCCAACCATTACTGATAATAAAGATTAAAACTATGAACCTGCTCTCATTTCTCTCACAGTGAAAAAACTCCATAGGATTCATTTCACAGCCTGTTGACCCTCATAAGTACCTGTGCTCTTCATCCTTGTTCCTCATTCTCAAGTTCACCCCCTCCCTCCTAGCACACCTCTAGCTCAGGGCTTCTGATCTGACAGGCAGAGTTAACGTTCCCTGTGAGATCAAAGGAGACTGAAGACCTGATTCGGGAACCCAAACCTCTCAGCCATCAAAGAGGTCTGTCAGTGACAGTTAAATATGGAAGTGAGAATTTTTAATATAAGATCCTTGAAAAGATAAGTTCTTCTCTTCACTTCTGCACTAGCTCCAACCTTTGTCGTTGTTGTTGTTGTTGTTGTTTTTAAGAGTTATTTATATTTGAGACAGAGAGAAAGAGAACACACAGAAGCAAGGGGAGGGGCAGAGGGAGAAAGAGAATCCTCCAACCTTTGTTTTTAAAATGAATAAAATGTCTGCAGATAAGATATACTGAGCCAAACATTTTGTGCACTGCAAGTTTCTAGCTATGGCTAGACAATAATATAGCAAAATTATGAAGGCTTAGATTTGCCCTCCTCCTAATCAGCTTTATCCTCACTCTTCTAGTCCACATATTCATGCACAACAATATTGGGAGAAAAAGGACTACTTCCCAAAGCTTTCCCAGAAGATCCAGAAAGACAATTCCAGAAAATCTCACCATTCATTCCTTTGGCCTGAACTGCTCACATGACAATCTCTGAACCTATCACAGACAGAGGACATGAGATGACTCCTAGACTAATCAAGCCAAGAGCTAAAGCTAAAGAAAGGTTGCCTCACTTTATCTGAAGTACAGGGATAAATACTTGAACAACAGCAACAACAAAAATGGGGTCCTGTAATGATGGAGGAGGGGAGACCGGATCCTCATAAGCATCCAACAGTAAACACGTCAGCCTTTACTTTATACAAATACATCTAATTCCACTTGAATGAGAGTATTCTTTGAGAACTGGAGTTGTATTAACACTGGTTTAACAGTAGAGAAAAGAAGTTGATGAGTTCTTTTAGCAAAAATAGCAAACCTCCAAATGACTGACATTCTACAATAATAGTCAACTTAAGATATCACACACTTTCTCAACTGTTCCATTATTTACAATGTGCCTGGAGCTCCTCCTTTGGAACTTCCACCTTTTGTTCTCTAAACTTTCTCCCTAGGTGAGCACATCAATTACAACAGGCTTAAATATCCTTGTCATACTGCCAAACTTGCAAATTTCTCTCAAATCCAAAACTGGTAATCATCTCTTCTCGTACTAAACCTTCCCAATTTTCCAGAACAATAAGACTCTGGAGGGAGGAATGATTTATCCATAGTTAGATGACCGGTTATCAATAAAATAGTGACTAGAACCCAAGTTTTATAATCTGGCTCCAAACCTAAAAGCTTCCTTTGTTTTCATCAATTGGATTCTCAAGGTGATTCCATACTCAGTACCAGTTACCAGATTCCATACTCAGTACCAGTACCAGTTACTCATCCTATTGGATTATTTGGCTCATTCAAGGCACACTTTGCTAACCCTAATTCACTTTTAATTATGTAACCTATAGGAACATTTCCAAAATTTTTGAGAAACTTGCAATTTATTTAAAGGAAAAGGATGCCAATAAGAGCATTGTGTTCCCTCTCAATCTCAAGCAACCTTCAGAAGCTGCTCAATCCATTCTACCACCTTAGTCCACAGGCACAGACCCTATAGATATTTTAGTCATTAGAGATCAGTTCTGCTGATCTCATTACAGTGACACATTACAGTTAGCTCACATCAGTGGAATGATGACTCAGTAATTTAATGCATTGCCATTAAACTTAACAGGATCAATTTTTGCTTGCTATAGAGAAAAGAAAATCTAACATTTACTCAAATAGACTCATAGATAAAATTGTCCAAGATTGGACTTAACCTGTGCTTGTTGCAGACTCACAAATCCTAACCTCTAACTTACCAGTATAGAGCCAACCTCATCAAGAGGAGCTGTATAGCTGTAGACTCAGTACTGAAGACTATGTGATGAAGAGGAGAGACTTTCTATCTCCCAGATATCTGACAGCTGAACTGACTCTGTAAGGCAGAGATGCCAGGTCAATGCTATCCAGTGGAAATATAGGGCCAAGTCACAGAGTCTAGTGACATGCAGATTACTGAATTTCTTAGCAGCTCCATTAAAAAAAGAAACAATGAAATTAATTCTAACATTGTATTTTATTCAACCTAATATATCCAGATTATCATTTTAGTGTATGATCAATACAAAAATTTTTAATGAGCTTTATTGCATCCTTTTTTGTACTAAGTTTTTAAAATCTGGTGTGTATTTTAAACTTACATCGCATCTCAGTATGGACCAGCTACATTTGTATATCTATGTAGCTACATGGAGCTGGTGGCTTCCAGATTGGAAGCACAGTGCTGGACAACTGTTTCTCCAAACCCCAGAGATTCCTAAAGCAAACTGTCTACCTCTCTGTGAAAGGAAAATCACACAGACTCAATTAAATGGACTATGATCTACACCCTGAAGGGCTTTCCTTCCCTCTAATTAAAGGGATCTCAAGGGTGTTGGGTGGCTCAATCAGTTAAGCCTCTGACTCTTGACTTCTGCTCAGGTCATGATCTTAGGGTTGTGAGATAGTGCCCTGTGTTGGGCTCCAAGATCAGCAGGGTATATGCTGGAAATTCTCTCTCTCACTCTCCTTCTGCCCTCACCCTGCTCTCTCTCTCTCTCTCTCTAATAAATTAATAAATAAATCTTTTTAAAAATTTAAAAAATAAAGGGATCTCAGAGCAGTCCTGTTTCTTGGGGTTCTGTTTTGTGCTCCTGAATTTCTCACTTATTCCTCTTTGTGTACATGGAGGTATATTCCTCTTCTGTTGGAGCTCCTGACCTCCCTGAGCTCACAGGTAAAGCTCAGAGGATCCTGCCACAGCTGCAAGACTCTCTGCCTCATCCTAACTCTGTTTCAGATCCTGTGCAAAGGATAAAATGGCAAGTCCTGAAACCATCAATGGGCAGAGATCTAGCTTTTGGTTACTCATTCTTCGAGTGCACAAATCACAAGACTCGATTGAGGAGGCACAAGATGTCAGAGGAGTAGGAGACCTAATATCATTGGGTCCCAGGAATTCAGCTAGATAGTTATCAAACCATTCTGAAAACATACTCAACAAGAGAGTAAAAAGAAGAAGAACAGAAATTCTAGGAAAAGAAAAGTGATCACAGTCTGGAAGGACAGGCAAAGAAGTAAATCTGAGGTGATATATGGGAAGATAAACTGTGGGGGGAGGGGCCAGCTCCTGGCAAGCAGAAGAGCAGTGGAGCACAAAATCAGAATGTTTAGAATTTGGTTCCACTGAGGGACATCACTCCAGAAGCTAAGCAGGGGGTGGAGCCCTCATGGGGACAGTGTGGTCTCAGGACCTGCAGGGTTACAAAAAGACCAGGGGTGTCTGAGAGTGGCAGAGCTCCCAGATATCACAGCAGGGAAGCCAGCTGCAAAGACAGAGCTGAGAAGTCAGTTCTCACCTCTGGCTTACCTTAAACCATGTTTTGAGGAACAGTCAGGCCACTGCTCTTCAAGCAGGGACCCCACAAGTGGCAGACCCATGGAAACCCCCTCTTACCTCTTCCAGGAGGAGTGGCATGTGAGTGCACAGCAGGAATCTGCTGGGTTTAAAGACTTGAAATGAGGCCCTGTGCCAGAGAAGAAATGCTCTGGGAGAAGCTGGGTGAGCACAGGGTGCAGCCAGAGATGAGGGTTACAGGAGGGATTGACTGCTTTTCTTTGAGGGTGAATTGAGGAGTGGGGCCCTGAGCTCTCAGCTCCTATGGGGCCAGAGATTGGGAGGCTGCCATTTTCATTCCTATCCTCCACAGCTGCATGGAAAGCATTCAGGGAACAAAAGCTATCAAGAGTAAAACAGAATAGATTACCTAGCCTGGCCCCTGGCAAGGGCAGTGCAATTCCACCTTGGACAAAGACATTTGAGAATCACTGCAACAGGACCCTCCCCGCAGAAGATCAACAAGAACATCCAGCCAAGACCAAGTACACCAATTAATGAGAACCTCAGAAACAATAGGAATACATATGAAATTCACAGATTTTTTCCCCATGATTCTTTAGCCTTTCAAAGTTAATTTTTTTTATTTTATTTTTTTCTTATTTTATTTTTAAAAATTTTTCCACTTTCCTATTTTTATGTTTTTAACTATTTTAGCTTACAAATACCTTTTTTAAAATCTTCTTAAATTTTTTTTAAAGATTTTATTTATTTATTTGTCAGAGAGAGAGAGGGAGAGAGAGCAAGCACAGGCAGACAGAATGGCAGGCAGAGGCAGAGGGAGAAGCAGGCTCCCCGATGAGCAAGGAGCCCAATGTGGGACTCGATCCCAGGACGCTGGGATCATGACCCGAGCCGAAGGCAGCTGCTCAACCAACTGAGCCACCCAGGTGTCCCTTAAATTTTCATTTTTATAGTCATATTCTATCCCTTCATTGTATTTAGCCTTATTTGTTACATATAGGTTTTTCTTTCTTTAAAATTTTGGATTACAGTTTCTTCTAACAGATCAAAATATGCCCTAAATCTCGTGCATGGCTTTGTTTTACTCTCTAGCATGAACACATTCTTTCCTTTTTTTCTTTAGAATCTTTTTTAATTTTCATCTTTACAGTCATATTCCATCCCTTCATCATATTTACCCTTATTTTTGTATATATATAAGTTTTTCTTTCTTTGAAATTTTTGGAGGCAGTTTCTTCTAACAGACCAAAATACACCCAAAATCAAGTGTGTGGATATGTTCTATTCACCAATCTAATACACACACACACACACACACACGCCTGTGTGTGTGTGTGTGTGTGTGTGTGTGTGTGTGTGTGTGTGTTTTCCTACTTTCTTCTCCTGGATACAGGTCTCTTTCTGATTTGGTTAGTGTATGTTTTTCTGGGCTTGGTGCTACCCTTTTAGTATTTTGATCTCTCATTCATCTATTTTTAGCTGTATAAAATGATAAGGCTGAAAAACTGACCACAAAAAAAAAGAACAAGAGGCAGTACCAATGGCTAGGGACCTAATCAATATGGACATTAGTAAGATGTCAGATCTAGAGTTCAGAATGACAATTATCAAGGTGCTAGCTGGGCTCAAAGAAAGCACAGAAGATACTACTACTGAGAAGATACTTCTCCCTTTCTGGAGAAATAAAAGAACTAAAATCTAACCAAGTTAAAATTTTAAAAAAGCTATTAATGAGGTGCAATCAAAAGTGGAGGCTCTTACTGCTTGGACAGTGAGGCATAAGGGAGAATTAGTGATATAGAAGACCAACTGATGGAGAATAAAGAAGTTGAGAAAAACAGATAAACAACTACTGGACCATAAGCAGAGAATTTGAGAGATAAGTGATACCATAAGATGAAACAATATTAGAATGATTGAGATCCCAGAAGAATAAGAAAGAGAGAGGGGGGCAGAAGGTATATTGGAGCAAATTATAGCAGAGAATTTCCCTAATATGGCAAAAAGAACAAGTATCAAAATCCAGGAGGCACAGAGAACCACCCTCAAAATCAATGAAAATAGGTCGACACCCCAAAATCTAATAGTAAAACTTACAAGTCTTAGTGACAAAGAGAAAATCCTGAAAGCAGTTCAGGACAAGAGGTCTGTAACATACAATGCAAGAAATACTAGATTGGCAGCACCTATCCAGAGAACTAGGAGGTCAGAAAGGACTAGCATGATATATTCAGAGCACTAAATGAGAAAAACATGCAGCTAAGAATACTATATCCCACTAGGCTGTTATTGAAAATAGAAGGAGAGATAAAAAGCTTCCAGGACAAACAAAAATTAAAAGCATTTGCAAACACCAAACCAGCCCTATAGGAAATATTGAAAGGGATCCTCTAAGCAAAGGCAGAGCCTAAAAGTAGTAGACCAGAAGGGAACAGAGACAATACACAGTAACCGTCACCTTACAGGCAATACAATGACACTAAATTTATATCTCTCAATAGTTACTCTGAATTTAAATGGGCTAAATGCCCCAGTCAAAAGACACAGGGAATTAGAATGAATTAAAAAAAAAAAATCAAAATGCTGTCTGGAAGAAACTCATTGAAGACCCAAAGAAACCTCCACTTTTAAAGTGAGGAGATGGGAAACAATTTACCAAGCTAATGGACATCAAAAGAAAGCTGAGGTGGCAATCTTTATATCAGATAAATTAGATGTTAGGCCAAAGACTATGCTAAGAGATGAGGAAGGATACTACATCATACTTAGAGGGTCCATCCAACAAGATGATCTAACAGTTTTAAATATCTATGCCCCCAACATGGGAGCAGCCAATTATAAAAACCAATTAATAACAAAATTAAAGAAACACATGACAATAATACAATAACAATAGAGGGCTTTAACATGCCCCTCATTGAAATGGACAGATCATCTAGCAAAAGACCAACAAGGAAATAAAGGCTTTAAATGATACACTGGACCAGATGGACATCACAGATATATTTAGAACATTCCATCCCAAAGCAACAGAATACACATTCTTCTCAAGCGCACGTGGAACATTCTCCAGAATAGATCACATCCTGGGTCACAAATCAGGTCTCAACCAGTACCAAAAGATTGGGATCATTCCTTGCATATTTTCAGACCACAGTGCTCTGAAGCTAGAACTCAATCATGAGAGGAAAGTTGGAAAGAACTCAAATACATGAAGGTTAAAGAGTATACTGCTAAGGAATGAATGGGTCAACCAGGAAATTAAAGATGAATTGAAAAAATTCATGGAAACAAATGAAAATAAAAGCACAGCTGTTGAAAATCTTTGGGACACAGCAAAGGCAGTCCTGAGAGGAAAGTATATAGCCATACAAGCCTTTCTCAAGAAACAGAAAGGTCTCAAATAACCAGCCTAACCCTACACCTAAAGGAGCTGAAGAAAGAACAGCAAAGAAAGCCTAAACCCAGCAGGAGGAGAGAAATCACAAAGATCAGAGCAGAAATCAATGAAATAGAAACCAAAAGAACAGTAGAACAGATCAAAGAACCTAGGAACTGGTTCTTTGAAAGAATTAATAAGATTGATAGACCCCTGGCCAGATTTATCCAAAAGAATAGAGATAGGACCTAAAATAATAAAATCATGAATGAAAGAGGAGAGATCACAACCAACACCAAGGAAATACAAACAATTATAAGAACATACTATGAGCAACTCTACGTCAGCAAATTAGACAATCTGGAAGAAATGGATACAGTCCTAGTGACCTATAAACTATCAAAACTGAACCAGGGAGAAATAGAAAACCTGAACAGACCCATAACCAGTAAGGAGATTGAAGCAGTCATCAAAAATCTCCCAACAAACAAGAGCCCAGGGTCAAATGGCTTCCCAGGGGAATTCTACCAAACATTTAAAGAATTAATACCTAGTCTCTGAAACTGTTCCAAAACATAGAAATGGAAGGAAAATTTCCAAACTCATTTTATGAGGCCAGCATTACCTTGATCCCAAAACCAGACAAGGACCCATCAAAAAGGAGAATTACAAGCCAATATCCTTGATGAACACAGATGTGAATATTCTCTCCTAAATACTAGCCAATAGAATCCAACAGTACATTAAAAAGATTATTCACCATGACCAAGTAAGATTTATTCCTGGGCTGCAAGTTTGGTTCAATATCCACAAACCAATCAATGTGATACAATATATTAATAAATGAAAGAACAAGAACCATGTGATACTCTCAATAAATGCTGAAAAAGCATTTGACAAAGTACAGCATCCTTTCTTGATCAAACTCTTCAAAGTGAAGGGATGGAGGGTACATACCTCAATATCATCAAAGCCATCTATAAAAAACCCACTGCAAATATCATTCTCAATGGAGAAAAACTGAGAGCTTTCCCTTAAGGTCAGGAACAGCACAAGGCTGTCCACTATCACCACTGCTATTCAATAGTACTAGACGTCCTAGCCTCAGCCATCAGACAACAAAAAGAAATTAAAGGCATCCAAATTGGCAAAGAAGAAGTCAAACTCTCACTCTTTGCAGATGATATGATACTATATGTGGAAAGCCTAAAAGATTCTACTCCAAATCTACTAGAACTTGCACAGGAATTCAGTAAAGTGTCAGGAATTAAAATCAATGCACAGAAATCAGTTGCATTTCTATACACCAACAACAAGACAGAAGAAAGAGAAATTAAGGAGTCGATCCCATTTACAATTGTACCCCAAACCATAAGATACCTAGGAATAAACCTAACCAAAGAAGCAAATAATCTGTACTCAGAGAACTATAAAGTACTCATGAAAGAAATTGAGGAAGACACAAAGAAATGGAAAAACATTCCATGCTCATGGATTGGAAGAACAAATATTGTGAAAATGTCGATGCTACCTAAAGCAATCTACACATTTACTACAAGCCCTATCAAAATACCATCAATTTTTTTCAAAGAAATGGGACAAATAATCCCAAAATTTGTATGGAACCAGAAAAGACCCCGAATAGCCAGAGGAATGTTGAAAAAGAAAGCCAAAGTTGACAGCATCACAATTCCAGACTTCAATCTCTGTTACAAAGCTGTCATCAAGACAGTATGGTACTGGCACAAAAACAGACATAGATCAATGGAGCAGAATAGAGAGCCCAGAAATAGACCCTAAACTCTATGGTCAACTAATCTTCGACAAAGCAGGAAAGAATGTCCAAAGGAAAAAAGAGTCTCTTCAACAAGTGTTGGGAAAATTGGACAGCCACATGCAGAAGAATGAAACTGGATCATTTCCTTACACCACACACAAACATAGATTCAAAATGGATGAACGACCTCAATGTGAGAAAGGAATCCATCAAAATCCTTGAGGAGAACACGGGCAGTAACCTCTTCGACCTCAGCTGCAGCAACTTCTTCCTTGAAACATTGCCAAAGACAAGGGAAGCAAGGGCAAAAATGAACTATTAGGACTTCTTCAAGATCAAAAGCTTTTGCACAGCAAAGGAAACAGTCAACAAAACAAAAAAAACAACTGACAGAATGGGAGAAGATATTTGCAAATGGCATATCAGATAAAGGGCTAGTATCCAAAATCTCAAAAGAGCATATCAAACTCAACACCCAAAGAACAAATAATCCAATCAGGAAATGGGTAGAAGACATGAACAGACATTTCTGCAAAGAAGACATCCAAATGGCCAACAGACACATGAAAAAGTGCTCAACATCCCTTGGCATCAGGGAAATACAAATCAAAACCACAGTTTTGATTAGTGGTATCTACCTTTCACCATTCAGAATGGCTAAAATTAACAAATCAGGAAAGGATAGACATTGGTGAGGATGTGGAGAAAAGGGAACCCTCTTACACTGTTGATGGGAATGCAAATTGGTGCAGCCACTCTGGAAGACAGTATGGAGGTTCCTCAAAGAGTTGAAAATATATAAAAAAAAAAAAAAAGTTGAAAATAGAGCTACCCTATGATGCAGCAGTCACAGTATTGGGTATTTACCTAAAGATACCAATGTAATCCAAAGGGGGACATGCACCTGAATGTTTATAGCAGCCATGTCCACAAATAGTCAAGGTATGGAAAGAACCTAGATGTCCATCAACAGATGAATGGATAAAGAAGTAGTAGTATATATATACAATGGAATACTATGTAGCCATCAAAAGAAATGAAATCTTGCCATTTGCGACGACATGGATGGAACTAGAGGATATTATGCTGAGCGAATAAAGTCAATCAGAGAAAGACAACTATCATATGATCTCCCTAATATGAGGAAGGGGAGATGCAACATGGGGGACTTGGGGGTAGGAAAAGAATAAATGAAACAAGATGGGATCGGGAGGGAGATGAACCATAAGAAACTCTTAATCTCACAGAACAAACTGAGGGTTGCCGGGGGAAGGGGGTTAGGGAGAGGGTGGTGTGGTTGTGGACATTGGGGAGGGTATGTGCTATGGTGAGTGCTGTGAAGTGTGTAGACCTGGTGATTCACAGACCAGTACCCCTGGGACTAATAATACATTATATGTTAATAAAAAAATTAAAAAGTTAAAAAAAAAGAAAAGAAACCAACCCTGCCAACACCTTGAACTTGTACTTCTAGCCTCTGGAACTGTGAGACAATAAATTTTTGTTGTTTAAACCATCCAGCCTATGGTATGTTGTCAGCCTAGAAAACACGTAAGATTGGTATCTTGCATCCAAATTATAGCTTCAACTCTGTTCTCTTGGCAAAACTCAGGTGAGAACAGAAAGGCACCAACAGTCCTCCTTGCTTTTCTTATTTTCTCTTCATATCTGTTCTTAGAGGATGCCCTTTTCTCACCTATGTGAGAGGTGGGGATGCTGACACAGGTAGGCACAGTCAACAAAAGCCAAACTTTACCTAATCCATATCACCATGGGGCTAGTGTGGCCAACCAAAGTTCTCTTGGGCTTGAAGCTCCCTTCCACACTCCCACAGCAAAGTCACACATACAATGGTGAAGACAGGCACCTTGTGTTCTTTGTGTTTCTGTCCCTAGCACAGACTCCCCAATATTCACTGAATAGAAGGATATTGAAGACTAGGTAAGCAAAGAATGTTTATTGAACTGAACTGAACCTACACTCACATGCTAATGGCCATTCACATACCACGGGGGCATCCTTTGCTTTACCTCTTTTTTCCTTTCCCCACAAAAAAAGAGGATAATTTAGAAAAGTTTAAGGCAAGAGAAGAGAAAAAGCAAGGTGACTGAGCAGAAATATCAAGAAAACACTTTTTGTCCAGACATTTTTATATTTGAAATCTCTTTTTAAATGAAATCTTTGCGGAATCCTAGTACCTAAAATGAATAAAAGCAATTCTCCTCTAATCTAAAAGTGGTGGGAATTCATCGGCTCAACCCTTACTTCAACTCCTCTCTTAATATCCCCATTGGCATACAACCTACTACAATCTTTCAAGTTAGCCTGAGGCATATATGGAATGTGGTGTGAAAATCACAGGCAGTGGCAGAAGGAGCCCAGGGTCAGAGTCAGACCTGCTTGTCAGTTATGTGACCTTAGCAACTTCTGTTAGTATCTCTTTACCGCATCATCCTCATCAATAAAGTAGGAAAAAAACCATACTGTCCAGGTTACTGGCCAAAACACAATATTATAGTAGTACATAATACAATAGCTGAACCTTGGATAATCCAAGTATTTGTCAAATGGCACAAAACAAACGAAGATGTTATAGTTTGTCTCTTCATCTAGACACCATAAAAATTTCCTCATTTTTTTCAATTTATTTAAACTAAAAACACAAAAACAGTTCACTCATTTCTCCCATCCCTCTCTAGTAACTGCTAATCTACAAGCTTAGTTTTATACATGCACACAAGTGGCAAGATTACATTTTTTATGGCTGAGTAATAGTCCTGTGTGTGTGTGTGTGTGTGTGTGTGTGTGTGTGACAGATCTCACAATTTCTTTATCTATTCATCCATCAATAAACACTTAGGTTGTTTCCACATCTTGGTTATTATAAATAATATCGCCATGAACATGGGGGTGCATGTATCCTCTTGAATTAATATTTTCATTTTCTTCAGATAAATACTCAGAAGCAGAATTTCTGGATTATATGGTAGTTCTACTTTTAGTTTTCTGAGGAACCTCCATACTATTTTCCATAGTGGGTACACCATTTACATTTCCACTGGCAGGGCACAACGATTCCTTTTTCTCCATATTGTCACAACACTTGTTATTCCTAGTCTTTTTGATAATAGCCCTTCCAACAGATGTAATTTGATGTCTCACTGTGATTTTGTATTTCCCTGATGACTGATGATGTAGAACATCATTATCTCTACATATACTTTCATACAATATGTAAGTGTGTATGAAAGTAGCCAAATACTTTGAACAAAGTTGTTCCCCATCCTTTTCACCTGTCTTTGTCAGTAAACACCCAGGGCTAATAAACACAATATTTTGAAAGTCCAATGGTTTAATCTCATATTCATATTGATTAAACAACCAATAGTTAGTTTGCTGGAATTTTTATTCTCCCTGGCCAGAAAGATGTCCTGAAAAAACAAAAAACAAAAAACAAAACAAACCAAAAACATAGCCATGGGCGACATTAGCTGGGTCAAGAGGACATCTATAAAACCTAATTTCTAACCAGAAATATACTGTCAAGTTTTTCTCTGCTGTTCCCTTTGAAAAGCATTTTCAAAGGGCTTTTCTCCTGATACTCTGAACTTCTTAACAAATAATTTCCTGATTTACCCAAGGAAGATCACCCAAGGTTGACCCAAATGCAAGATTTGGACCTTTAACCTGTATGTCAAACCCTCAAGCTGAACTAGTCAATTTTTCAGGCCAGTAAATACACAGTGATAGTGTGTGCTATAGATCACAATGCTTTAGAGTGGAGTAGATAGCCTGGACTTCCTCAGCTCAGGAAGATTAAAAATGACTTTTTGCTTACTTATAATTTGTAAGGCTAGACTTCTCCAAGATCTTTCTCAGCACAGGTAACAGACCTTGATTTATTCATGTTTGAATCTGTCAAGTGAACTATCATATAAACAGAACAAAGAGAATGAGATCACTTTGAGAGTATACATGCCATGGTATTAAGCAAAACACTCTCAGGGAGCAAGATATTGGGAATTATTTCATCATGACTCTACTGTGAACATTTACAGGCAAAGTCTTTATCCTGAACTTAATGGTAGAACTGAAGTGAAATGGAAAAGAATCTTATTAAATTATAAAGCTTATTAAAATTTTTTTGTTCTGAATTGAGATCCATAAATGTCCACCCTTATTTCAGGATTCCGTTGCACAAAACAAAATCTCCTTAAGTCAGTTTAAATAGAAAGGGATTCAGACCTGAGCAATATACAGCTTATATATCTCTGGGAATGCTGAAGAAAGAGACTTTAGATTGAGTATTCACCTCTCAGAGCCACACCATAGAACAGGTCCACTAAAGAGCTGCTCCCTCTTCTAGAGTCAGGAAGCCTCTGCCTCCAAACCAGATCCCCAGTTGCCATGATCACAAAGTCATGTCATCAAAAGATTCCGTGCCGTTGCTGCCAGTTCCTGAATTAACTGTGCCCACTGTGATCCAAGATGCACCAAGGATGCCATGTCCTGTGTTGTGACACCCGACACCCACATAGCTGGTTGCTGGACACTGAAATCTGTGCTAAAGTGTTAGAAAATTTTAAAAAACCTTCACAATTGGGCTTGGCAGTAGAAATACTAAAAGCCTAAATACTAAACACTAACTACTAAAAGAGATGGAGCTTCCACATCACTTTCACCTTCCAAATCCCATCTAATTAGCCAAACCCAAATCACATTCCTTACAGTAAGTGCAAGAGAATCTCTGTAACGTGGCTTCTGGCTTTCCAATCTCTGCAGGTCAGGAGACACATCAGAAGGAGGGTGGAATGGCTACTAAGCACCAATTTTTCCATTTTTCCAATGATACTCTTCTGGCTAAAACAGTTGTTAGAATTCTGAGCAGATAGTATAAGGCCCCATCTTGAAACATGGTGTCAGGTCTGGAAGGGATTTTTTTTTTTAATTTAATTTAATCTTTTTTCAGTGTTCCAAAATTCATTGTTTATGCACCACACTCAGTGCTCCATGCAATACGTGCCCTCCTTTTTACCCAGCACCAGGTGGAAAGGATTTTAATGACTACCAGTCCATCTCCTTCAGTTAACAAACTGAGAACCAGAGATTGTGATAGTTTTCTTAATATCACACAGCTAACTAATGGCAAACCAAGAAGAGACATCATATTGTCTGACTCTTTCTAGTCCTCTTTTCATTTCCCTGAGTCTACCTCAAGAGATAACAAATAGTAAAGAGTATGGCAATAACACTTCAAGATTTGGCCACATAGAAAATATGTATCGATAAATAATACACTGTGGAGGCAATTGGAAATACACCTTTTTCCAGGATTTACATGGGATATTAAGTTTTGAGTGTCTCCATTCAGACACTGTATTAGGTATTGGAGAAATGATGGTGGCCAAAACAAATACGAGATGTGTCTAGTAAAGGAAATAGGCAATTCAACAATTGTCAACAATAAAGGGCAATGAATATAATGAAAGGAGAACTAGAGAGAGCTATAGACAAATAAAACAGAAGAATTCACCTAGTCTAGGTTTTGGAAAGATTTTCTTGGGGAAAAAATTATATATAATTGAGATCTGCAGATAAGGAGGAGTTAGATGACAAGAACTGGTCAGTAATAAAGGAAGAGTGAATGTCAGAATGTCACCTATCATCTCCTTTATGTAAAAGAAACTCAGAAATTAAGAGCAGCTGTGGTGCCTGGGTGGCTCAGTTGGTTAAGCATCTGCCTTCAGCTCAGGTCATGATCTCAGAGCCCTGGGATCAAGCTCTGCATTAGGCTCTCTGCTCAGCGGGTAGCCTGCTTCTCCCTCTCCTCCCCAATCATGATCTCTGTTGTTATCTCTGTCTGTCTCTCTCTCAAAAAAATAAAATAAAATCTGGAAGGGAGGAAGGAAAGAAGGAAGGAAGGAAAGAAGGGACTGAGAGCAGCTCAGGAGGACTAAAGTATAACTTGCAAAAGGGAAAATGGCAAGAAAGGTTACCAGAAATCCTCAGAAGCAGATGGCAGCAATACTCTTAAACCACGTGGAAAACAGGTTTATCCTAAGGCGGTATTTCCCCAATTCCAGTCATTCACATTCCCAATTCATTTATTTTGCCTTGTCCTTGTATTAGTTTCCTAAAGCTCCCTTAACAAAGTACTACAACTGGGTGGATTAAAACAACAGAAATTGATTCTCTTGTAGTTCTGGAGGCTAGAAGTCAGAAAGCTGTTGGCAGGGCATGGTCCTTCTGAAGGCTCTTGTGGAGGAGCCTTCCTTGATTCTTCCTAGCTTTTGGTAGCTGCAGCAATCGGTAGCATTCCGTGGCTTGTAGAGGCATCATTCCAGTCTCTGCCTCCATTATCCCATAGCATCCTTCCTATGTATTGACCAGTTTTCTTCCTCTTCTTCTCTACTTTTAAGGATATACTGGATTAAGTCCTCATTGGATTAAATGCTCACCCTACTCTAGTAAGACCTCATCTTAACCTAACTAATTACATATGCAACAACCCTATTACCAAATATTCTGAGATTCTGAGAAAGACACGAATTTGGGGGGACGTTATCCAGCACCATACAACCATCTATGTCATCAGTCACTTAATACTTTTTTTAAACTCACTCACTTTAAGTCAATTCCTAAACAATAATATCCATTAAATCTGAAAATCTGCTGGTATTTATTTCATACACAACAAAATAAAATTATGAAAACTAAAGAAAATCTTTGCCATGTACTAATATGATACCTGTACCTCAGTAAAAACTGCCCTAAAGGATAGCTTAAGAGAAGTCCTTAAGGTAAAGCCCTCAGCTCTTTTTATCTATGAACAGATACTGGAGAGTTATATAGCTTTGTCTTCATGATGCATCCTATCACTGATTCCCAACCCTGGACATAACTGAAAATCATTCCCAGGTCAATTAAATCAGATCCTCTGAGAACAAGTTTAAAAGCTACCCAGGTATCTCAAATCTACTTAGCCAGGATTAAGAATCAATAAAATCATGATTCTTTTTAGGATATTTTTTACTGACTTTATGTGATTGGCTTTAGCAGTGGCCTAAAGAAGAAATTAATAGGAATTATAGGAATTAAAAGTTCCTTGCTAATTGATTATTTGCTGAGGATAATCCAAGTAGCTGAACTTTCTGCCGATAATGAAAAGTTAGCTAGACATTTATCACAAGGAAGCATATTGAATTTATTTTTTAATGTACCCATCCACCTAGAGTTACACTGGTATGGTAACACATATAAGAATCTAGTTCTACTCAGCTTCTATATTACTACTATCTGCCTAAAAGCTATTGTGTGCATACAATATGCTAAGCACTCTTTTAAGAGCAATGTTAAATTATCTTAGTATTAAGTATTCCAACAACCTATGAGGTATTACTTTTATTATCTTCATTTTATAAAGAAAGAAACTGAGGGCATCAAGGTTCAATGCATTGTTCAGGATTCCACAGTTGATGCATACCAGAGCTGCATTTCAAGCCAAGGCAGTCTGGCAGGGACTGAGTCTACCTAACCTCTCTGCTTACTCTGCTTAATCTGCATAGCCACCACTGCTCCCTTTTAAGAGAAACAGCAAGCTAGATAGAATCAAAGTGGTCATTTGCTTTTGGGAACACCTGTATTCCTGATGTAATTATAATTAATACTGCATTAACCTCATGGTAAAAGCATTAATTACTGTTGATTTCTATTCTGACAATAAAAATGGACATTTCCAATTATTTCCTGTATTCATTACCATGTTTCCTAGATGAAAAATGTTTCATCATCTAAGAAGCCTAACCTGAAGTCTACAAACAAAGACATAATAGGCCAAATAATATGGACATATTAAATCTGAATTAAAATCTACATAATAGCACATTTCCTTGGCTTTTATAATGAAGCTAAACCAAAATCTGGTTGAAAACAAAAGAAGACAATAGAAAAAAAAAACAATTTCTAGCAATCTAAGCCATTAAAACGAATAATGAATAAAGCTAATTCTTTGCACATACAGCAAAGCATTAACTGACAACCCAAGGTTCTATCAAAACTGTGCAGGCACAGCTAAGTGCTGCAGGCCATTTGCATTGAATTGGCTTCCCAATTAAAATACTTCCATCCATTGGGAAATCACAGGTCATTCTAAGTATCGAGTCATGTTTGCAGTCGCTCTCTGCCTACCCTACATTCTTATCCAGGATTTTTCCTGGGGTAACCAAAAAAAAAAAAAAAAAAAAAAAAAAAAAAAGGGCAACCCCTTCTGCATTAAAATATCCTTCTACTGCCTAATTCATTCTTCCTTTCTCTTCTAATTTCTCAAATGCTTTATACAGAGGAGAGAAAAGAAACACGACAGTTAATAAAGTAGCTCTGAATATAAGATGATCACTCCAAAAAACATGGAAGAAGGGACCAGTTTGGATAAACTTTGTGAGCAATACAAAACAGTGAAGACTTTTGGACTTGGAAAAAGCAGCCCTGAGAAACAGACCCACAAGATTCTACATGATACTACCTTTGGTTGGAAGCAGGCATCTAGAAATCAACTGGCCACATCCATTTTTCAATACATGACTAATTAAACTGATGTATCCATTCTACTCTACTATATAGGTCCCACAATAGGGCCACTGGCACTTGAATGCTAGTGCCACCACTTAGGAAATATGTGACTTTTAACAAATCCTCAGCTTATCTTTATGTAATTCCTCAGCCTAGCTCTCATCTGTAAATTAAGGATAATAAAGCTACTTAGTTCATTGGTTATTGTGAGAATAAACTGAGAACTAAAACACATTATGCACTGGCACATGGTAAGTACACAACAGTTGTTAGCTTAGCTCTTGGATGACCAACAAACCAAAAATCTTATCTATTAGATGATTAATGCCTAAGTGCCCTTCATCTTTATTATTCACAACAATTTAAAGAGGTTCTTTCATATTGTCCCTGATGACCATCCAGATTTAGAAATAACAAAATTGGTTCTGCATCCTTACACTGCTCTTAATTGCATCTAGTTGCTAAATGGACATTTTAGCTCCTTAAATGAGCTGCTTTCTTCCTAAAACAAAAGAAGAAAACTAAGCAACATTGTGTTTGTTTTCTACCAAAGTAGACAAAACATTTTAAGTTTATGGTGCTTGAGAAATGCCTTAACCAACCCTGAGAAAACCACAGTGACAATTAAGCTAAGTCTCAGGAAGAGCAACCCTTGGTCTCATGGCAACCTGACTGTTGCCCACACCAGCTCCCTCCCCAGGCCCCCTGATTCCTAGTCATTGGTAGCCAAGGCACATATTCCCCAAAAATGCATGAACTCTATGCTCCCATTCTGCATGTAGTCTGCCTTACTGTTACACATAAAGATGGAACAATCACCAACCACTGAGGTAACAAGAGACTGAAATGACAAAAAAAAAAAAGAAGAAGAAGAAGAAGAAGAAGACAGTATAATTATTCCCTGGTATGAACAATAAGTCATTAGAGAGCACATGATTTTGTGACCTAGAATTTAACAGCTACATAGCCAAGAATAGAAATAAGGCCTACTTATTTTTTTTAAGGCCTACGTACTTCTATTTCACTTTAGTGAGTCACAGAATAATATGACCCACAGCTAAAAGGGACCATAGAGTTATCAATGGTTCTGTGATAATTCACCAAAATCAACTCACTGATTCAAAAACACAAAGTACCAAAAATATATTTGCAAATCTCTTAAAAAGAGTGGAAATGGCTTTTCTATTTAGAAAAGGTTTTTTTACACACAAAATAACTAATATATACTACACTTCACCACAATACAATACAAACAAGGCCCAGGATAATCTGGAAAAGCAAAGATTGAAAGATAGGGAACAAAATGCTACTGTGTGACAAGACAGAGAAATATGAGCTCACCATATCTCTTAGGATATACACCTATGTGTTCAGAAGAAATACTTTGTTGAGTCACTGAGAAGTGAGGGTAAGATGCCAGAGGAATCCTCATCCATTCAAAGAGAATTTACTGATATGCCCTGTAAAATAAAGGCAGAAAAGAAAAAAAAGTGAGAGGGAGGGGCAGGGGCCATGAAAGGAAAGGGGAATGCCTGCTAACAACAGGGAGGAGGCATTTTGAAAGAAGAAAACTTCGCATGAGGATATTTAAATGGAAACCCCGCACATAGAAAACATGACAGCTCTCCATAACCCAAAAGATTTTCAGTAAAGAGTATTCACCAAAAAATCACAAAAGCTTTCCATAGTTGGAGTTCATCTGGAAATCAGTAAAGAGGCCAAGTTCTGTGTCCTGGCTTATAAAGTTAATAGCTAAATATAAAGTAGGGTGAATTTTTAATTCACACATGAAAGCCCGGGAGACAGAGTTTAGAGTTCCTGAAACTAGAAGAAAAAGATTTGCAGAGAGAAAATGGGAGAGACCCAATAAAAGTGAAAAATATCCATCATAGATAGCCAAGGATCTTTTAACAGCAGTAATATTTAAAATCCAATGTTAGTGTTGTTCCTGTTCTGTGAATCTATCTCATTTAATTACTCCAAAACCTTCATTAACTTTAGGTTGTGACAATGTAGCTTATATCTGATGTACATTTCTGCCTATAACAAATATTAAAACATAATTGTTTTGGACAAAATATGAAGTAGCTTTCTAAAGCCACTAGAAAGCAAAGAAAAGCAGAAGGGAAGCACATTAATCATATCTACATTTAACAGATTTTTCCCATTTACAGTACTAGTTGCCACTAACAGTACTTCCCAGGTGCACAGGAATGGAGTCCAAACAGAAAGGAAAGGTCCCCAGGGAGTCAGAGGTCAATGTTTGGGGCTAGCAGAGTAGTGGGAAATTGGAAGGGGAATCCTAGAAAGGAGAATTACAGAGGGAAGAATCATAAAAACCTACAGAAGGGAAAGCTCCAATGCCCTCTTGTTGTTACTGACTCCTGAACTAACATGCAAAGATCAGGGCCCTTAGGAACTCAGCAGAAAGCACCAAATGTGCAAGAATAAGAAATGAGTAGAGATTTCAGCAGCTGCCTCGTAGCATGAATACAGCAATCAAGATCAGATCCTAGATTCCTATGAAAAGGTCAAAGAATCTACAACTTCAGAATTAAAGGCCATGTCTCAGAACTAAGGACTGAACCTTTAGATAAAGGACAAAACCAAAATAAATCCACCCCAACAAAGTTTAGAACCAAGCCCCCATAGATCTGGGTAATCAGTCAACATTCTTCAGAAGGGGACAATCAAGTTTCTATACTATCATCTATAATATTCAATATACAAAATAAGTTAATAGACATTCTAAGAAGGATAACACAACATAGGCAGGAGACTAAGATGATTAGTTGACCTAGAGGGTGGAATTCTCAAAGATTTTTAAATAACTTTATAAACATTTTTAATTGACAGAAACGAATGCATATGAGTGAATAATTTCAAAATAAATGTGGAGATTTTTCAATTCAAAGAATTCAAAAGAATTGAATTGAATTTCTACAACCAAAAAAATATCTAAAATGTTTTATGTTATAGGATAACAGCAAGTTGAATACTGCAAACGAAAGAACCAATGAACTTGAAGACAAGTCAATAGAATAAGAAAAAGAAAAAGGCTGAAGAAAATTTTGAGGAATGATTATTTTCAGCATGAAATTATATACCTAAAAGTTTTGTAAAATAATTGTGGGAGTAGAATAGAATATTTTTAGACCTACAAGATCCCCAAAAACTAAACAACTACATACTTCAAAGCTACAGAAAAAGCTATCAAAAGAATGGTTTAAGTCTAATACAGGAAGACAAGTGACAAAACTCTCTCCAGTGTTTGAAAGATCAGGAAGGGAAAAGAACTGAATTTTCATCTTCCATGTAGGGGAGTCAATGAGTAATGCCTGAAATGGAAAACTCAAGGAGAAATAGTATAAGTATGTGTTTTCGAGCTATGGATAGTACCAAAATAATGAGCCAACAGTTCAAAGTAATTTCCTCTGGAAGAAGAACTTTGGGTCAGGAAGATGAAGCATTCAGAGGTCTGCTCTTTCTCATAAGCACTGTAGAATACTTGTCTTTTTATTTTTATTTATTTCTTTTCAGCATAACAGTATTCATTGTTTTTGCACCACACCCAGTGCTCCATGCAATCCGTGCCCTCTCTAATACCCACCACCCGGTTCCCCCAACCTCCCACCCACTGCCCCTTCAAAACCCTCAGATTGTTTTTCAGAGTCCATAGTCTCTCATGGTTCACCTCCCCTTCCAATTTCCCTCAACTCCCTTCTCCTCTCCATCTCCCCTTGTCCTCCATGAATACTTGACTTTTTAAATAATAAGACTATTTAACCTTGATTAAAATCAAAACTGATTTTTTTCTTATTAGATGTTACCTTTCTTCTTATTTTTCCACTTCATAACATTTTTTTAATTAACATATAATGTATTATTAGTTTCAGGGGTACAGGTCTGTGAATCACCAGTCTTACACAATTCACAGCACTCACCATAACACATACTCTCCCCAATGTCCAAAACCAGGCCACCCTATCCCTCCCATCCTATCCCCCAGCAATCCTCAGTTTCTTTCCTGGGATTAAGAGTCTCTTATGCTTTGTCTCTCTCTCTGGTTTCATCTCATAAAAACTGATTTTTGAAGAAAATGTTAAGAGGGGCACCTGGGTGGCTCAGTCCTTAAGTGGCTGCCTTTGGCTCAGGTCATATCCCAGTGTCCTGGGATCAAGCCCTGCAATCAGGCTTCCTGCTTAGCCTCTCCCACCACCCCCTGCTTGTGTTCCCTCTTGCTGTGTCTCTTGCTGTCAAATAAATATAATAAATCTTAAAAAAAAAAAAAAAGAAAATGTTAAGAGATATATAATAGCTGAATAAGCAAAGAAGAGCAAAATTGGAACTTAGCAATAAAACAAAAAATGATTCTTCCATTTAAAAAATGGGAGAGGGATTTTTTTAAATATAGGGATTAAGTTAACTACTAAGGATACGGTTACTAATTTTCACATGAAAACTTTTCATAATGAGATTGACTTATTCAAGGGCACTTATAAGAATTGTTTTTAAAAAGTAATTTAATTCATAGGAATTTGGGAAGGAGAAAATTATTATGAAATCAAAGATCAAGATTTAACAATCCCAAATGGCTAGGAAGCTTATTGCATTTTAGAGGAGGAAAAATGTAAAAGCATTTTCTTTAGACTGTAATTATAAAACTGTAAAAAAAAAAAAAAAAGGAGCATAAACAAATTCTCTCCTGAAAAAGACATAAAATACTCACAGTAATGAGTGCCATGGTCTATTGTGAAGGGAACTGTTCTCAGGCAACCTTAGGTTGACAGATGTATTACCAAACTCAATGCTTTTACACAGAGTGGTTGGATGAAATAGAACATATACCTTCTCTGAAAGCATTTCTAATCAAAATCAACTTTCTGTTATATTTCAGAGATTTAACTGTGGTCATAGAATTATCCCCAGAAAAGTACAGAACTATCTGTGCATTTTCTATTTGTAAAGATGTTTACTCTTACTCTCTTGTATCAAAAAAAGTTTGAGATTATAACTACTGTAAAAGTCATTCTGTAGTTTTTAATACAAGGATAATGTAGAAAACAGAAAAAATGGTTTCTTTTCTTTCGTTTTAGTTGGAGAGAGAAAAGAAGAAGGTAAAAGGAAGAAGAGGAACTAGCATTTATTGAGTGCCAGTCATGTTTGTGGACATCATATGGACAATTTTTATAAGTAGATATTTGTTTGTTTCAGTTTCCCTAAAAAACAGAACCAGAGGCAAATATTGAGAGTTAGTACTTTTTGGAGAGGGTTAATTTCAGGAAAGCAAGGATGAGAAAAAGGGAAATGAGATAAGGAGATAGAAAGCAATGCAAGGCATTACTGACATGTAATTATTTTTTGCCTTGCATATTGACTTTAGAACTGAACCTCATGCAAATGACTAGTGCTATGTATATTGGCTTCCATGCTATCTGTTCCTCGAAGGCATATAAAGCTGACTCTTTTTCCTATTCGTTCTCCATTAACTCTGCGAAAGCCCCTAGACATCTCCTCCCAGCATTGTTCCTAGTATGTGGTAAATGCCCCTTCTCAGGCCAGCCACAACCCACCCAGCCCACCCCTTGTTTTCTGTCAGTCCACTGGGTTGACATGTTCTCACTGGTGAATTCCCTTTCCCATGTAGGTGGCTCTCTTAGACAGGAGTCAGAATGTCTTGAAGCCAGCAGCTCTCTCACTGACTGTGGTTCACATCTGGGTCTTTGGAAACAATCACAAATCCTGTAAGAGCAGACCCATCCCAATTTAACAGCAATTCTCCTGGATCTGCCACCGGCATAAGTAGCAAGACTGTCTCTCCCCTCCACATGCTCTAGATGGGGGTCAACTATGATACAACTATTTCCCAGCAGCAAGGACCACACACAAAGTTCTTGAATAATCCTCATGGAAACCCAATTCATTCAGCCTGACATGAGGCCACCACTACACCACACTCCTGGGAGAGAGGGAGACTCACAATTTAACTTTATCTGAGTAAAAGCTGTCCATGAATCCCCTATCCTTTCCGTACTCTGATCCCTTTTCATATATGGCTGAGGTGGTACAACAGTCTTTTTTTTTTAGATTTTATTTATTTATTTGACATACAGAGATCACAAGTTGGCAGAGAGGCAGGCAGAGAGAGAGAAGAGGAAGCAGGCTCCCCACTGAGCAGGGAGCCTGATGTGGGGCTCAATCCCAGGACCCTGGGATCATGACCTGAGCTGAAGACAGAGGCTTTAACTCACTGAGTTACCCAGGCGCCCCATGGTACAAGAGTCTTACAATTGGTTTTTACCCAAATTCTTTAAAAATTCTTCCTTTTTGTCTATTAACCTAAGTGGGTATGCAGCATTTATTGTGTTATAGTGCCTGGGTTAAAACTTCAACTGTAATAACATAGTTGTAATGTTGAAATGTTAAGTGTGATGTTTTGAATACAGTTTTATAGATCTCTTTTATCAGGTTAAGAAATTACTTCTCCTCAATTCCAGACTTCAAGCTCTATTACAAGGATGTAATCATCAAGAGAGTATTCTACTGGCACAAAAACAGACACATAGATCAATGGAACAGAATAGAGAGCCCAGAAATAGACCCTCAATTCTATAGTCAACTAATCTTCAACAAAGCAGGAAAGAATCTCCAAAGGAAAAAAGACAGTCTCTTCAACAAATGGTGTTGGGAAAATTGGACAGCCACATGCAGAAGAATGAAAATGGACCATGTCCTTACACCACACACAAATTAGACTCAAAAGGATGAAAGACCTCATGGTGAGACAGGAATCCATCAAAATCCTTGAAGAGAACACAAGCAGCAACCTCTTTGACCTTAACCACAACAATTTCTTCCTAGAAACATTGCTAAAGGCAAGGGAAGCATGGGCAACAATGAACTATTGGGCCTTCATCAAGATCAAAAGCTTTTGCACAGCAAAAGAAACGGTCAACAAAACCAAAAGACAACTGACAGAATGGGAGAAGATATTCGCAAATGATATATCAGATAAAGGGCTAGTATCCAAAATCTATAAAGAACTTATCAAACTCAATGCCCAAAGAACAAATAATCCCATCAAGAAATGGGCAAAGTCATAAATAGACATTTCTGCAAAGAAAACATCCAAATGGCCAACAGACACATGAAAAAGTGCTCAACATCCCTTGGCATCAGGAAAATACAAATCAAAACCACAGTGAGATACCATCCCACACCAGTCAGGATAGCTAAAATTAACCAGTCAGGAAAGGACAGATGTTGGCGAGGATGCAGAGAAAAGGGAACCCTCCCACACTGTTGGGAATGCAAACTGGTGCAGCCACTCTGGAAGACAGTATGGAGGTTCCTCAAAAGTTGAAAATAGAGCTACCCTATGATGCAGCAGGCACAGTACTGGGTATTTACCCTAAACATACAAATAGAAACCAAAGGGGGATGTGCACCTGAATGTTTATAGCAGCCATGTCCACAAATAGTCAAGGTATGGAAAGAACCTAGATGTCCATCAACAGATCAATGGATAAAGAAAATGTGATATATATACAATGGAATACTACACAGCCATCAAAAAATGAAATCCTGCCATTTGCAATGACATGGATGGAAGTAGAGGGTATTATGCTAAGCTAAGTAAGTCAATCAGAGAAAGACAATTATCATATGATCTTTCTGACTGGAGGAATTTGAGAGGCAGGGAGGGAGTCGTCAGGGGAAGGGAGGGAAAATGAAACAAGATGAGACCGGGGAGGGAGACAAACCATGAGACTCTTAATTTCTCGAAACAAACTGAGGGTTGCGGGGGGGGTGGATAGGGTGGCTGGGTGATAGACATTGGGGAGGGTCTGTGCTATGGTGAGTGCTGTTAATTGTGTAAGACTGATGATTCACAGACCAGTACCCTGGGGCAAATAATACATTATATGTTAATTAAAAAAAAAATTATCCCTCCTTTCCTTGTTTACTAAAAAAATTATCCTGCATTTGATTGAATTCATCAAATTATTTTGCATCATCTGAAATAATCAAATGATTTTCTTCTTTAATCTGCTTAGGTGATGAATTGTATCAATAGATTTTTCTCATATTGAGCCAACCTGCCATTCCTGGAATAAATAGTTAAAATATATAATATATATTTATTCATTGCTTGATTCAGGTTGGTATATTTTTAAAGGATTTTTGGTATATATTTTCTCCCAGTGTCCTTATAGATTCTGGTATCAAGGTAATATTTGCCATGTAAGAGGAGTTGGAGCATATGGCAGAAAGAACAAGTTTGTGTTCTCCCATTCTTCTGTAGTAATAGAACCCTCTACTCTTGGGTGGTCTCCCAGATTCCCAAAATAAAGACTATATTTTGTAGCCTCCCTTGTAACTTTGTACGACCATGTGACTTCTGGGATGTGGCTTTTTAGGAAGAGCCCCCCACCCCCTTCTTGAATCCATCTTCTCTCTCACTTGCTGGAATAAGATTGTAATTGTGAATTCTTGGACAGTGTGTTCAAAGGCACTGCCCTAGGGATGGTCAAGCAACAAGGTAAAAGGAGACTAGAAGCACTATAGTAGCATTGTAAGACATTTAAGATTAGATCTGCCAGGCCCATCCTGGCCACCTACCTGCAGACTATTATGGGAAAGAGAAATGTTACTCTATATTTTTTAAGTCACTATTATTTTGGTTCCCATGACACACAGATAAACTTATATACTAATCTAATATAAGAAGTCCTCCTCTTTTTTAGTATTCTCTGAAAGAGATTATATCAGGTTAGAATTAACTATTTCTTCAGTTTTAATAGTTTTACCCATAAAATAATCCAGGCGTGGTGTTTTCTTTTTAGGAGGATTTTCAGCTACTGATTATAGTCATATGTCCATTAAAATGTTCTATTTCTTCTTCAGTCACTTTTAGTAATTTATACTCTTTTTAGGAATTTGTCTTTTTGTAAACTATGCTCAGTTAGCCACTGTATAGTACATAGTTTTTGATGTAGTGTTCAATGATTCTTTAGTTAAGTTTGTTCTTTTTATCTAAGTTTTCAAACATATTGTCTGAGACTCTCATTATGATAAAAAACAGTAAATTTCAAAGGTCTTGTGGAAGGGTTTCTGAATAAAAGAAGAATTTTTTCCCATGGCACAGGACCAACTACAATTCTTGGCCTTGTTAATATTGAGTTTATAAAGTGGAAAATAATAGAATTATCTTTAGTCCAGTGCTCCTATGGCCACTTGTATCTGAAGTGAAACACCTGAGTGCCAAGAAGGGGTCATGGTGGGATCCTGTGTGTGTTGCTCCCTTAATTGAGTCAGTATTTAGGAGTGAGATCACTCCCTCACAAAGATCACTGCTGCCTGGGCAGAAATTCAATGAGCCAGCATCATGATAGCAGTGTAAGCTTATATGCCAGACAGGACAGGGCCCCTCCTAGAGGAGCAAGGGCAGTAAGGAACTGCTCAGATCTCTGTTTTGTCTGTGAAAGTTAGATTAACCCTAGAGACTGAGATGTGCTTGACCCTAAATTTGTAGTTCATCCAGATTACATATGGAGTAGGAAGAATATATGAAATTTTTACCCTCCATATCTACCAAAAGAAATTTAGAGATTTAACAATACACGACCCTGATCACTTTTGACTGCCACACTGTTGGTTAAATCATCAAAGAGGTTAGGTGATTTGACCACTATCACACAGCTAACCCATCATAACTAACCAGAATTCTGTCTTTCATGCCTTTATGACTGGTCAATTTTCTACTTTACCCCTTGATCTCCTTGCAAAGAGTACATAACAGTAATATACTTACACTGACTCTTGCAAAATGATTTCTGTAGGTTAATGCCAATAATTGATAGCCTTATTCCAATTGATTTGGCTGACCCCAAAACTTTTTAATGTCATGCATTTGAAAAATAGACATATTCATTGAGTACGAAGCTAAAAGAAAAGAAAAAAAAAAAAGACAGCAGCCCCACATCCATCCCACTCCCCTCACCTTCACTGAAGACTGTCACAGGTCTGTGTATATTTCCACTTGGATCATAATATTAATGTGTCCTCCTGAACCATGGTTAAACTGAAAAATTCCCCCATTTTTCTCATCCTGGAGAGAATTAAAATAACAGGGCTGAGTCTCAGCATATAGTTCCATCAGACTGGATAAAATGACCATGGCAGCAGCCTCAGTCTGTATCAAAATTTCTAACTTGAAGTAAAACTCCTAACTTTATTGTTCATCAAAACTGTAGATGGTTTTCACACGCCCTCAACCCTAAAAGCACCTAAATAAAATGGTGGGGAGAGGTGATAATAAAAGAGAGTCATTCCATTGATTTGTGTCCTACTAAAATTAATTCAGAGAAAAAGGCATTCTAAGGAGGGTTGATCAACTAACAAAGCAAACATCTTTAAGATCATTTTTCTCCTGGGTCTTATCAAACAATACAAACTTTGATATTTGAACATACTTACACTCTGAACT
Organism: Enhydra lutris kenyoni; assembly: GCF_002288905.1. Taxonomy (NCBI): domain Eukaryota; kingdom Metazoa; phylum Chordata; class Mammalia; order Carnivora; family Mustelidae; genus Enhydra; species Enhydra lutris. The sequence goes on from NW_019154147.1 coordinate 7,521,783, forward strand.
CCTAACATTACTAAGGATTAGTTTTTGCTCTTGAAGAGTTGCCAAAACCTTTGGGAAAGTTCCCAAACATTACCTGAATCTTGTCTTAACTTTTTCACTCCAACTCTAAAGAAAGACTATCACAAACAGAACTTTAAAAACTATCTACCACTATCACAGTGTTAAGGGGGAGAAAAACAATTAGAAAGCTCAAAACTATCTTTTTTTTTTAATTTCTTTTCAATGTAACAGAATTCATTGTTTATGCACCACACCTACTGCTCCATGCAATACATGCCCTCTATAATACCCACCACCTGGCTCCCCCGACCTCCCATCCCCCGCCCCTTCAAAACCCTCAGATTGTTTTTCAGAGTCCATAGTCTCTCATGGTTCATCTCCCCTTCCAATTTCCCTCAACTCCCTTCTCCTCTCCATCTCCCAATGTCCTCCATGTTATTTGTTATGCTCCACAAATAAGTGAAACCATATGATAATTGACTTTCTCTGTTTGACTTATTTCACTCAGCATAATCTCTTCCAATCGCATCCATGTTGATACAAAAGTTGGGTATTCAGCCTTTCTGATGGAGGCATAATACTCCATAGTGTATATGGACCACATCTTCCTTATCCATTCATCCGTTGAAGGGCATCTTGGTTCTTTCCACAGTTTGGCGACCGTGGCCATTGCTGCTATGAACATTGGGGTACAGATGGCCCTTCTTTTCACTACATCTGTACCTTTGGGGTAAATACCCAGTAGTGCAATCAGACAACAAAGAGAAATAAAAGGTATCCAAATTGGCAATGAAGAAGTCAAACTCTCTCTTTTTGCAGATGACATGATACTTTATATGGAAAGCCCAAAAGACTCCACCCCCAAACTACTAGAACTCATACAGCAATTCAGTAATGTGGCAGGATACAAAGTCGATCTACAGAAATCAGTTGCTTTCTTATACACTAACAATGAAAATACAGAAAGGGAAATTAGAGAATCAGTTCCATTTACTATAGTACCAAGAACCATAAGATACCTGGGAATATACCTAACCAAAGAGGTAATGGATCTGTACTCGTGGAACTACAGAACACTCATGAAAGAAATTGAAGAAGACACAAAAAGATGGAAGACCATTCCATGCTCTTGGACCGGAAGAATAAACGTTAAAATGTCTATACTGCCTAGAGCAATCTATACGTTTAATGCCATTCTGATCAAAATTCCACTGGTATTTTTCAAAGAGCTAGAGCAAATAATCCTAAAATTTGTATGGAGTCAGAAGAGACCCCGAATTGCTAAGGAAATGTTGAAAAAGAAAAACAAAACTGGAGGCATCACGTTACCTGATTTCAAGCTTTACTACAAAGCTGTGATCACCAAGACAGCATGGTACTGGCATAAAAACAGACACAAA
>NW_019154147.1:7523582-7569897 GCF_002288905.1 Enhydra lutris kenyoni
GGTGTTGGAGAGGATGTGGAGAAAGGGGAACCCTCTTACACTGTTGGTGGGAATGCAAGTTGGTGCAGCCACTTTGGAAAACAGTGTGGAGATTCCTCAAGAAATTAAAAATAGAGCTTCCCTATGACCCTGCAATTGCACTACTGGGTATTTACCCCAAAGATACAGATGTAGTGAAAAGAAAGGCCATCTGTACCCCAGTGTTTATACATATTTGTTTAGTGGATGTTTTGTGGCCTGTTGGTTTGTTGTTGTTGTTTGCTTTGGTATTTTTGTTTGTTTTGCTTTTGTACTTCTTTTACAGGACATCTTCATCCTGTTAAGTGGCAATAACTACTTACTGATTTATATGCTCTAGGGCTCCAAACCACATGTTGAACACTCTTTATTGCATTTTGTTATATGAAAGCTTCTCAGTATAGCCTTGTTTTATGTTTATTTTGTTTGATTATTTCTACAAACTTGAAGTCTTTTACAAACCCGAATTTCACCTGTCTTGAAAATAAGACCATGGAAATTTGATTATCCTTTTACTGGGCTTATACAGCAGAAACATCATATGAAGACTTAGAGAATCTTAGTGAGACCTGGCTGTCCTTAGCAGTTTTACAGTCTTACAGGAGAGCTGGACATAAAAGCTCAGGGAAACAACAGGCTTGCAGACCAGCTCTTGACAAGCTTGAGGAATCAGGAAATATTTTATGTAAATCTTTCCTACACCATCAACTTAGTTCAACTAGGAACCACATGCCATGGATTATAAAAGAAAATAAACAGCAATGATCTTCCATCCTATTTCCTTCCCCTTATTCCATGACAGGCAGGATGCTTTGTTTTCTAGGCGTGCTCTGCCAGGATAATTGGAGTGGATGACAAATGTAGTATTAATGACCCAACTTCTTTGGACCATGAAGTGGCTGCCCTGGAGCTGATCTGCAATCTTGTTTTTTCACTCAGTTTTCTATAATTGTGTTAAGGAATGAGACGATCAAGCAAAACATGCCCAGTGAAAGCCTTTTCTACAGCTAGCATTCTGCCCTTCTATAATGCCATTTCCTTTCCTCTTCTATACTTTAAAGGTAGACCTTCTCCCCAAATTCAGTTTCAGCAGAAACAAAGTTTTAATCTTTCCTTGGCTTCTTTCTGCCTAAGACCTAGTCTGGGAAGTGAGAGTTATAACTGATTCGATTTCTTATGTAGGGATTCATAATATAGCACTTAAGCATCAACTTATTCTTATAGACAGGTTTCTGTGACCATACCATGCTTTATCTTTAACCCTAAACACAAACTTTATTTCTCTCCTTAGGGTACATGATCATATCAACATTCAGTGAATTATTCCTATGGAAATTGTTATAGGGCTTCCTTTTTGTCATCTTCCAAAATGATTCTTGCAAAGAGAATTTTAAGAAATCTGCTCATTACTAGGGCGCCTGGGTGGCTCAGTCAGTTAAGCGTCTGCCTTCAGCTCAGGTCATGATCTCAGGGGTCCTGGGACCAAGCCCTACATCAGGCTCCCTGCTCAGCAGAAAGCCTGCTTCTTCCCCTTCCTCTGCTGCTCCCCCGACTTGTGCTCTCTCTCTCCTGTCAAATAAGTAAATAAAATCTCTAAAAGATGGGCGCCTGGGTGGCTCAGTGGGTTAGGCCGCTGCCTTCGGCTCAGGTCATGATCTCAGGGTCCTGGGATTGAGTCCCACATCGGGCTCTCTGCTCAGCAGGGAGCCTGCTTCCCTCTCTCTCTCTGCCTGCCTCTCTGTCTACTTGTGATCTCTCTCTGTCAAATAAATAAATAAAATCTTTAAAAAAAATCTCTGAAAGAAAGAAAGAAAGAAAGAAAGAAAGTCAGTTGCTCATTAGGATATCCACTATCCTAGCTGAATAATGAATGGATACAGAAGATGATAAAAAAAAAAAAAAACTTCTATTCGAATATAGAACACATAAAATTTTCAGTAGAATAACAGGTTTCTATCACTACTTATTTAGTTATTATTCTTATTTTGGATTGCTTGGATACATATCAACTAATAGAAATGATGTGGGTTTTTTTTTCATGTATCCACCAGATAAATAATTAATTCTTCAGTAGTCAGAAAATTCTAATATATGTTATTTTGCTCTGCAGAGAAATCTTCAATAGAAAGGGATTTTTAGAAGGAGAGAAAAGTTACCAAAGTGCATCTCCTATCCTAATAGAAGTTTGAGATTAAATATGCAGAGGGTATTTTTGTTAACCATCCAACTCCTCAGCAAAATTGGTAAGAATATTCTCTGTGATCTGTCTTTTCACCCCTTAGTAATGTCATCTACATGAACTAAAAGATCATGTGGCAGGTGGAAGAGGGAGTAAGGTTAGGCAGTGAACCAACCTAACCCAATCTGAGTGAGGGTAATCTAACCTGAGTGACGAATTGGAAGTGCTAAAACATCATGGCAAGCATCTAGGCCTATTACTTACACTAGAACACATCAGATCTCATGAGAGAAAGAGTAAAGAAGTCTGGGGGGTGCCTGGATGGCTCACTCAGTTAAGCATCCAACTCTTGATTTTGGCTCAGGTCATGATCTCAGGGTTATAAAGTCAAACACTGCATCAGGCTATGAACAGGTTGTGGAGCCTGCTTAAGATTCCCTCTCTCCATTTTCCTCTGCCCCTAGTCCCTCCTTCTCTCTCCCTCTCTCTCACTCTCAAAAAATAAATAAATAAATAAAAATAAAATAAAATAATATAAAATAAAATTTTTAAAAAATTTAAAAAGTAAAGAGAAAAAAGAAAGAAAAGAAAAATAAAAAGAAAGAAAGCTTTGAGAGAGCACCTGGGTGGCTCAGTGGTTAAGCATCTGCCTTCAGCTCAGATCATGATCCCAGGGTCCTGGGATAGAGTTCCGCATCAGGCTTCCTGCTTAGTGGGAAGCCCCCTTCTCCCTCTGCTCCCTGCCTGTGCTCTTTTTCTGAAAAATAAAATCATTAAACACACACAGAGAGAGAGAGAGAGAGAGAGACAGGATACGGTATTTCCCAACCTCTTGAGGAGGAGGGTAATTGTTAACTATCCATAAACCAGGAGAAAGTCAGTGTACCTGGGCTTTTTCTTGGTCACTGGTTCACAGTTGGTTAGGACAAGTATTATGAGTTCTTGACTGCGTATTTTATACATCTACAAATTGAGAATTTGCCTCAATCTCTTCAAGGAAAAGGTATATAAAAACTGAAATACACAAGTACATAGGAGAAGTTTAATAAATAATAACACTGGTTGGAAATAAATACTTCCTCATCTTTAAGAACACCTCAAAATTAGTAAATGTGATATAGGTTAGTATTTCAACAGACTGGGAGGAGTAATATTGGCCATTACCACAGGAAAACTACAATAGGCTCTAACACTAGATGTGGAATATTTTGGGAGCATCAAGAAGGAAGTGGACTTAGGGTTAGGAGGATGACATGAATTCTATAAAGGAAATAAGTGGGGTCTATTTAAATTGTTATTTCTAACTAATGGTTAGTATACTGATATATATCTAAGTGCAATGAGCATGCAATGAAAAGAGAGGCAAGTAGGAACTTCTATACTTAGAGAAGTCAGACTCTTACCCTCATCTGACTTCTCCTGGCAGAGCCAAGTCATATGTCTGTTCTATGCAGTGGTTCAGCTAAGGGGCATCTCTACATTCTAGTGCCACCTCTACATTCTTGACTTTGTTAGTTGATGATTAAATACTAGATAAAGTATTTTAAAACACTCAATAGATGACACTGGATATAAATTTCATGAGGTACTGGATATGATAAGATAAAATACATTACACAATGCAAAGAGAGCATATAAGGAAAGCAAAAGAACATGAAAAACAGAAAGCATGCATCAAGATATTAGAAAAAAGGCAAAATATATAAATGAATAGTAACAATTTAGGACGCCTGGATGGCTCAGTCCCATTAAGCATCTGACTCGATTTCAGGTCAGGTCATGATCTCAGGTTCAAGAGGTCAAGGCCTGTGTTGAGCTCCACACTGAGCATGGAGCCTGCTTGGTATTGTCTCTCTCCTTCTTCTTCTGCCCCTACCACTCCCACCACCCGCACACATGTTCTTTCTCTAAAAAAAATAATAATAATAATAATAATAATAATAATAACAATTAACTTTTACTATAAGTACAAATTTTAAAGTTTGTGATGAAAGTCTCTAGCATACATAAAAACAGAGAAATATAATTTAAAAATTATATAACCACTACCTAGATTCAGCAATTGATATTTTCCCAACTTGCTTAAACTATGTATTTTAGCTGAATCATTTAAAAAATAGTCACAAACATCAATTTAATTCACTCCTAAATACTTCAACATATATATCATTTTGCATATTTTCTTTTTGTTATATATATATATATATATAGTTATTTGTGATAACTATTTTCTTCTTCTTCTATCTCCTTCTTCCTCTTATTATTTATACAAGTCTATTGGGGAAAATGTTATAATTTTGTCTTTAGGTAAAGAAATACTTGATGAGACTAGGACTGAAATTATGGAGTAATTGATATAGCCATTGATTAGCACAGTACCCGTTGGGATGATACAACTCTTCATTTTGAGAGGGGGGAAAACTTCCTTTCTTATATGATGGAAGGCTGCATCTTTTAAGGTGGAAGTGTAGAGAGGGTTATATGGAAGTTCAGATAAGTGTAGAGATATACAAATGATGCTAAGGAGTGAAGTGAATAGATTGGAGCAGTTACAACTTTCTGCCTATTAGCTGTAATTCCACTTTTCTTTGTCCTGCTCTGTGATACTTCAGTGCCCTATAGACATTTCTCCTTTGGCAGACGGTTTTTATGTTAGGTTTACTAATTATAATCTAACTTCATTTTTCCAAAAAGATGTTATGTAAAATTTCCAATGCCAATTTGTGATAAAACCAAAAGCTCCAAAAAATGTAAATATTTTCCTGAAATAATAAAAAAATTCTATCTTAAACCAATATGCTGACATTGAAGTTGATGGTAAAATGAAGTAAGTATTACCACTAGATTCAAGAATGTCATAATTCATCAACATTTTCCTGGAAGTTCTGTTCGATGACATGAAGTGAAAAAGAAATAAGAAATATAATGACATTTATAAGCAAATGTCATTTGAAGGCAATGTCAATATTTACCTAAAAAACACATGCTGCTTGGCCACATGTCTATTCGATGCAGTGGTTTCAGCAAACTGACCAAAAACCAATTTAAAATATTGAGTTTAAATAAAATCTATACAAATTAGATCAATTTAGAAAAGGCAAATCTTGGAGGAGATGCAAGATGGCAGAGGAGAGGCAGACTGAAATGACATCAGGTTGCAGGAGTTCAGCTAGATAGTTATCAAATCATTCCAAACATCTACAAACTCAACAGGAGATTGAAAAGAAGAAGAGCAGCAATTCTAGGAACAGAAATCCACCACTTTCTAAAAGGTAGGACATGCAGAGAACTGAATCTGAGGTGACGGGAAGATAGACCACAGGGGAAGGGCTGGCTCCTGGCAAGCGGTGGAGCAGTGGAGCACAAAATCAGAACTTTTCAAACTCTGCTCCACTGAGGGACATTGCTCCAGAGCCTAAGCAGGGATGGAGCCCTCCTGGGGATGCTGTGGTCTCAGGACCTGTGGGGCCACTGAAAGATTGGGGTGTCTGAATGTGGCAGAGCTCCCAGATATCAGAGCGGGGAAGCCGACTACAGAGACAGAGCTGAGGAGTGAGCTCTCAGCTTGGGGTTACCTTAAACCGTGATCCACAGCATAGTCAGACCACAGCTCATTGAGCAGGGACCCCACAAGTGGCAGATCCAGGAAGACTCACTTTCCTCCTCTAAAGGCAGGAATCTGCTGGGTTTGGAGACTCCAAATGGGGCTGTGCGTCAGAGACAGAAAAGCTCAGTCACAGGCCAGGTAAGCCCAGAGCGCAGTGGGAGACCAGGGAGACAGCAGTGATTGACCCCTGATCCCTTTTCTCTGAGGGTGCACTGAGGAGTGGGGCCCCAGCTCTTGGCTCCTCTGGGCCAGAGATTGGGAGGCCGCCATTTCCATTCCTGCCCTCCAGAGCTCTATGAAAAGCTTTCAGGGAACAAAAACTCCTGAGAGCGAACTTGAGCAGATTTCTTAGCCTGGCCCCTAGCAAGGGCAGTGCAATTCCGCCTCAGTCAAAGACATTTGAGAACCACTACAACAGGCCCCTCCCCCAGAAGATCAGCAAGAACATTCAGCCAAGACCAAGCTCACGGATCAAGGAGAGCAGTGGAACTCCAGAGATAGGGGAAAGCAATGCATGGAACTCATGGCTTTCTCCCCATGACACTTTAGTCTTGCAAAGTTAAATTAAATTTTTTTAATTTTTTTTCTTATTCTAATTTTTTTTAACTTTTCCTCTTTCTTCTGACTTTGTTTAACTAGTTTATCTTAACAATACCTTTCTAAAAAAAATCTTTTAAACTTTCATTATTATAGTCATATTTTATCATTCATTGTATTTAAACTTATTTTTTGTATACATATGGAGTTAATTTTTCTAAAAAAAATTGGGATACAATTTCTTCTAATAGATCAAAATATACCCTAAATCTAGCACAGGGATTTGTTCTACTTGCTAGCCTAAGAACATTCTCTCCACCCCCCTTTTTTTTCTTCTTTCTTTCCCCAACCAACTTATCTTATCAATTCGTTTTTTAGAATTTTTTTTTAATTTTCATCTTTACATTCATATTCTATCCCTTCATCGTGTTTACCTTATTTTTGGACATATATAAGTTTTTCTTTCTATAAAATTTTGGGAGGTAGTTTCTTCTAAGAGACCAAATGTACCCAAAATCAAGTGGGTGGCTCTGCTCTATTCACCAGTAATATATATATACACAGGTGTATGTATATATATACATTTTTTTTTAATTTCTATTTGCCCCCTTTCTTTTCCCAGTTTGGGGTCTCCTCTGATTTAGTTAGTATACATTTTCTGGGGTCTTTTCAACCTTTCAGTATTTTATTCTCTCATTCATATATTCTTATCTGGATAAAATGACAAGGCAGAAAAACTCACCACAAAAAAAAAGAACAAGAGGCAGTACCAATGGCTAGGGACCTAATCAATATAGACATTGGTAATATGTCAGATCTAGAGTTCAGAATGATGATTATCAAGGCGCTAGCTGGGCTCAAAAAAAGCATGGAAGATACTAGAGAAATGCTCTCTGGAGAAATAAAATCCTTTTCTGGAGAAATAAAAGAACTAAAATCTAATCAAGCTGAAATTTTTAAAAAAGCTATTAATGAGGTGCAATCAAGAATGGAGGCTCCTACTGCTAGGATAAATGAGGCAGAAGAGAAAAGTAGTGATATAGAAGACTAAATGGCAGAGAATAAAGAAGCTGAGAAAAAGAGAGAGAAACAACTACTGGACCATGAGGGGAGAATTCGAGAAATAAATGATACCATAAGACAAAGCAGTATTAGAATAACTGGGATTCAGAAAATCAAGAAAGAGAGAGGGGACGGAAGGTATATTGGAGCAAATTATAGCAGAGAATTTCCCTAATATGGCAAAGGGAACAAGCATCAAAATCCAGGAGGCACAGAGAACCCCCCTCAAAATCAATACAAATAGGTCAACAACCCATAATCTTTTTTTTTTTAAAGATTCCATTTATTTTCTGACAGACAGAGATCCCAAGTAGGCAGAGAGGCAGGCAGAGAGAGAGGCGGAAGCAGGCTCCCCACTGAGCAGAGAGCACGATGCGGGGCTCAATCCCAGGACCCCGGGATCACGACCTGAGCCGAAGGCAGAGGCTTCAACCCACTGAGCCACCCAGGTGCCCCAACAACCCATAATCTAATAATAAAACTTACAAGTCTTAGTGACAAAGAGAAAATCCTGAGATCTCGGGACTATAACATAACTATATATGACTATAACTATAACTATAACATACAATGGTAGAAATATTAGATTGGCAGCAGACTTATGCACAGAGACCAGACAGGCCAGAAAGAACTAGCATGATATATTCAGAGCACTAAAGGAGAAAAACATACAGCCAAGAATACTTATCCAGGTAGGCTGTCATTGAAAAGAGAAGGAGAGATAAAAAGCTTCCAGTACAAACAAAAATTAAAAGCATTTGCAAACACCAAACCAGCCCTACAGGAAATATTGAAAGTGGTCCTCTAAGCAAAGAGAGAGGCTAAAAGTAGTAGACCAGAAAGGAACAAACAATATATAGTAACAGTCACCTCACAGGCAATACAATGGCACTAAATTCATATCTCTCAATGGTTATCCTGAATGTAAATGGGCTAAATGCCCCAATCAAAAGACACAGGGTATCAGAATGGATTAAAAAACAAAACCCATCAGTATGCTGTCTACAAGAAACTTATTTTAGACCTGAAGACATCTCCAAATTTAAAGTAAGGGGGTGGAAAAAAATTTACCATGGTAGTGGACATCAAAAGAAAGCTGGGGTGGCAATCCTTAGATAAATTAGATTTTAAGCCTAAGACTATAATAAGAGATGAGGAAGGACACCATATCATACACAAAAGATCTGTCCAAAAAGAAGATCTAATAATTTTAAATATCTATGCCCTCAACATGGGAGCAGCCAACTATATAAACCAATTAAAAACAAAATCAAAGAAACACATCAACAATAATACAATAATAGCAGGGGACTTTAACACCCCCCTTCACTGAAATAGACAGCTCATCCAAGCAAAAGATCAACAAGGAAATAAAGACCTTAAATGACACACTGGACCAGATGGACATCACAAATATATTCAGAATATTTGATCCCAAAGCAACAGAATACACATTCTTCTTCTCTAGTGCACATGGAACATTCTCCAGAATAGATCACATCCTGGGTCACAAATCAGGTCTCAGCCAGTGTCAAAAGACTGGGATCATTCCTTGCATATTTTCAGACCACAATGCTCTGAAGCTAGAACTCAATCACAGGAGGAAAGTTGGAAAGAACTCAAATACATGGAGGCTAAAGAGCATCCTACTAAAGAATGAATGGGTCCACCAGAAAATTAAGGAAGAATTGAAAAAAATCATGGAAACAAATGATAATGAAAACACAACAGTTCAAAATCTTTGGGACACAGCAAAGGCAGTCCTGAGAGGAAAGTATATAGCCATACAAGCCTTTTTCAAGAAACAAGAAAGGTCTCAAGTACACAACCTAACCCTACACCTAAAGGAGCTGGAGAAAGAACAGCAAAGAAAGCCTAAACCCAGCAGGAGGAGAGAAATCACAAAGATCAGAGCAGAAATCAATGAAATAGAAACCAAAAGAACAGTAGAACAGATCAAAGAACCTAGGAGCTGATTCTTTGAAAGAATTAATAACATTGATAAACCCCTGGCCAGACTTATCCAAAAGGAAAGAGAAAGGACCCAAATAAATAAAATCATGAATGAAAGAGGAGAGATGACTACCAACACCAAAGAAATACAAACAATTATGAGAACATATTATGAGCAACTATACGCTAGGAAATTTGACAATCTGGAAGAAATGGATGCATTCTCAGAGACATATAAGCTACCAAAACTGAATCAGGAAGAAATAGAAAACCTGAACAGACCCATAACCAGTAAGGAGATTGAAGCAGTCATCAAAAATCTCCAAACAAGAGCCCAGGGCCAGATGGCTTCCCAGGGGAATTCTACCAAACATTTAAAGAAGAATTAATACCTATTCTTCTGAAACTATTCCAAAATATAGAAATGGAAGGAAGACTTCCAAACTTATTTTATGAAGCCAGCATTACCTTGATCTCAAAACCAGACAAAGACCCCATCAAAAACGAGAACTACAGACCAATACCCTAGATGAACACAGATGCGAAAATTCTCACCAAAATACTAGCCAATAGGCTCCAACAGTAAATTAAAAGGATTATTCACCATGACCAAGTGGGATTTATTCCTGGGTTACAAGTTTAGTTCAACATCCGCAAGTCAATCAATGTGATACATTAATAAAAGAAAAAACAAGAACCATATGATACTCTCAACAGATGCTGAAAAAGCATTTGACAAAGTACAGCATCGTTTCCTGATCAAAACTCTTCAAAGTGAAGGGATAGAGGGTACATACCTCAATATCATCAAAGCCATCTATGAAAAACCCACAGTGAATATCATTCCCAATGGGTAAAAACTGAGAGCTTTTCTGCTAAGATCAGGAACATGGCAGGGATTTCCACTATCACCACTACTATTCTACATAGTACTAGAAGTCCTAGCCTCAGCAATCAGACAACAAAATGAAGTTAAAAGCATCCAAATTGGCAAAGAAGAAATCAAACACTCACTCTTTGCAGATGATATGATACTTTATGTGGAAAGCCTAAAAGACTCCATTCCAAAACTGCTAAAACTCATACAGGAATTCAGTAAAGTGTCAGGAATTAAAATCAATGCACAGAAATCAGTTGCATTTCTACGCACCAACAAGACAGAAGAAAGAGAAATTAAGGAGTCAATCCCATTTACAATTGCACCCAAAACCATAAGACACCTAGGAATAAACCTAACTAAAGAGGCAAACAATCTGTACTCAGAAAAGTATAGAGTACTCATGAAAGAAATTGAGGAAGACACAAAGAAATGGAAAAACATTCCATGCTCATGGATTGGAAGAACAAATATTGTGAAAATGTCGATGCTACCTAAAGCAATCTACACATTTACTGCAAGCCCTATCAAAATACCATCAATTTTTTTCAAAGAAATGGGACAAATAATCCCAAAATTTGTATGGAACCAGAAAAGACCCCGAATAGCCAGAGGAATGTTGAAAAAGAAAGCTAAAGTTGACAGCATCACAATTCCAGACTTCAATCTCTGTTACAAAGCTGTCATCATCAAGACAGTATGGTACTGGCACAAAAACAGACATAGTTCAATGGAACAGAATAGGAGCCCAGAAATAGACCCTCAACTCTATAGTCAACTAATCTTCGACAAAGCAGGAAAGAATGTCCAATGGAAAAAAGACAGTCTCCTCAACAAATGGTGTTCGGAAAATCGGACAGTCACATGCAGAAGAATGAAACTGGGCCATTTCCTTACACCACACACAAACACAGGCTCAAAATGGATGAAAGACCTCAATGTGAGAAAGGAATCCATCAAAATCCTGGAGGAGAACACAGGCAACAACCTCTTCGACCTCAGCCGCAGCAACTCCTTGCTAGGAACATCGCCAAAGGCAAGGGAAGCAAAGGCAAAAATGAACTATTGGGACTTCATCAAAATCAAAACTTTTGCACAGCAAAGGAAACAGTCAACAAAACCAAAGGACAACTGACAGAATAGGAGAAGATATTTACAAACGACATATCAGATAAAGGGCTAGTATCCAAAGACTATAAAGAATTTATCAAATTAAACACCCGAAGAACAAATAATTTCTTCTGACCCCTTCAATATTTTCCAGATTTTCTGTGGAACTCCTCTTTTACTTTTAACAGCATAAAAAGCAATCACAACCTTCTGTGTTGTCATGTATGAAGGGTGCTGGCATACACATTATTGACTCCATATTTGTGGTAAGTGCACTATTGGATAATTCAAGACCAATGACTCTAAATTACCAACACTGAGGCAAATATATGGATTGATCTTAATCATTTTGTTAGAATTTTAAATTGAAGTAAGTGATACAAATTCCACATTTTCAGAACCACTATCTATTGTCAAGACTTTCATTGGATGAGAAAATAGTTCTGTGGCTCTTTGGGTATAAGCAGAATTAAGAGTAAAGTAAAAAGAGAGAAAACCTAGCAATTCCAAAATCATTCAACTGCAATTACCCAAAACCTGATTTTGAAAAATCAAGTGGGGTTGGCCCTTGGTCTTTCATTAAATGTACTGACTCTGGGTCTCAAAAACTACAACCTCTTCTCTAAATTTGACATGTCATTTCTACAACTGATTTATCACCCAGGCAAGTCTGACTCTGGCAGTGCCAGGAGCTGTCAATGTTTCACCTCAGAGGAATGAAAGGCAGCCAGAATACCTGATAGTCTTTTTGATTACGATTAATTTTTGTGGAACCAACTTAAATTTTTTAAAATCAGTGTCATCATAATCTTCCTCTGTTTCCTTATCCTAAAATAGAGAAAGGAGTTTTCTAGTTCTACAAGTGTAAACCTAATTTTGTGGTTGTTTCAAAATTATCAATGCATGACAAAAGTCCAAAAAAAGGGTTTTAACACAACGTGAAGACTGTTGTGTACAGACAACTTTGTTAATGAATTCCACCTTACATTCAGAGGTACTGACAAACGGGGCAATTTCAAGGGCTAGGAAAAGGCTGGTAGCCTTTAGAAGTTTACCACTGATTCACTTTTCCAGCATTTTCTGAAAGAAAACCATAAACTGAGTAATAACCAGCAAATAACATTCAAAACTACCCCCATTTTATTCCCCAGTTCTTTGGGAAGAAGACTGTTCTAACTTTTCTGAATTTTGAGAAGATTGTGCTTTATCACTTAAGAGGAAAACATAAGAATAAGAGAGTAAGAATTGATTTATTGCTTTTGAAATTGTATCTGAATGGAAATAAAAGAGAAAAACTAATTGGTAGGACAATGTAATTGATTATATTTTCTTATTTTTTCACATAAAGTATAAGTTGTTAATCTTTCACTAGGAAGTAAACCCTAATGAGAAACATATTTGTTTAGATTTTTATAATTTCCAAAATTATTATGCAAAATGTGACATACATTTTATCAGTTTTAAGAAAATTACATACAGTCTTCATATCCACTATACAGTATCTGGTTTTGGCTATGGCTGTGGCTTTCATTCTGACTTTCAGTGAACAACAGATTTAAGAGTCCATACCAAAATGTTGCTAAATGGGCAGATTTCCTCAGATTTGCAGACTCTAATTTTAATTATTTTACATTATTTCTAAGAAAAAAATTTTTTAGCAGTGAATAATATCAAATATCATTAACATACACAAAAATTGTCACAAAATATTATGAATCAAAGTTAACATGTTGGTTGAACACAAGGTAAAGCTTACTTTTGATTATAAATTTTAAACATCTGTTTCCAGGTCAGGACAGAAAAAAAGAGAAACAGCATTAACTCAAGAGAAGGATCTTGAGTCAGAGCTTGACATAGTTTTTATTCCATGAACAATAAAACCCTAGCGTGATGAATCAGCAGTGGTTCTCAAGGAGAAAAGAGAATCACACAAAATAAATATGTCAAGAAAAAGTGAATTTACATGTTTTGTGATATAAATAACCAATACTTGATGGTAACTAATCCAAAAGTCAGGAAAAATTTAGTTTTTTACAAAATGTAAAAATGAGATATCAGATATAGTTTTAATCATTGTTATAATCAAAATCCATATCTGACTGAATCCATTATGTCTTTATTCACTTTGAAGAATACCTGATTATTTTTTAGCCTGAAGCAATAATTCAAACTCATACCTTTCCTGAGTACTTTCTTTTTCTTTCTACTTTTTTTTCAAGCTGTATTGAAGAAGTTAACTACTCCGAAATGTGCAACTTGTATAGATGGTAATGAGTATTGGCTACTCTTGTCTTCAGTCCAATCTGTATGCTACAAAGATGTGGGCCTGTGATTTTTCCACTGAGTTGAGGAGAGATTTGTACTTTCATTCACATATCAAAGGTATGGATCATTGGGGTTGATATAAGGAAAACTATAACTATTAGTATTTCTACTGACATGAAATATATCTTCAAGGTTTATGTTCAGTCCCTTTGCAAACAACAAATAAAAATAAGATTTTCATTTTGGAAGAAGAGGTTTTATACATTCTGATGGCAAAAAAAAAAAAAGAAGAAGTAAAGAAGGGAGGGAAGAAAGAAGAAAAAAAGAAAGGGATGAAGAAAGAGAAGGGGTGTGAGAAAGAACACATATGTGCCTCATATAATTTTTTAAGGTTTTTATTTATTTATTTGACAGAGAGAGAGAGACAGCGAGAGAGGGAACACAAGCAGATACAAGCAGGTGGTGCAGGAGAGGAAGAAGCAGGCTTCCCGCTGAGCAAGACACCCAGTGTGGTGCTCGATCCCAGGACCCCAGGATCACAACCCAAATGGAAGGCAGACACCTAATGACTGAGCCACCCAGGTGCCCCTGTGCCTCATATTCTTGATGGAAAACTTGATTTGGGGTCAGATTTTCAAATATTGCAGTTACTACCATAAGTGCAGTCATCATTCCAAGATAAGAAATGCCTGTCTGAACAAAAGACAATGTCTATGCAACTCAAAATTTCTGCTTGAGTTTTTGTGCTTTTCTTTACTAATACTGACCACCACTGAAGCTTAAGTAGCTTAACAATGTTTGCTCTATACAAGGCATTCAAGAATATGTCTTGATTGAGACTGTCAAACTTTGAAAAGTCAACACTTTATCCAAATTAGTTTTCATATAATCACTTTTTGATTTCTGATCTATGGAAATGAGAAGTGCCTGGGAAAATGACTGGTACTTATCCTGTGATAGTATCCTTCTATAAGTTAGCTGTGACCATTTGGTAAATTTTGGTAAAATATATCCTTAAGAAAAAAAACGCACATTCTCAACTTTTAAGAAATTTCTAAATGAAAAATTCCTTTAATCTTAGTGGAAAAGTATTTGACAGATAAAGAAGAATGTGGAAAAGACACTTAAATTTTTTCTTATTGTGTTTATCATCAGTGAAACAAACCTTATCATAAGCAACATTTTGTTCTAACACACAGCCAAAAAAGACAATACCATAATTAGTCTTTAGTGTCTCATGACTGGATCGTTTTTTTTTAATTGAAAATGATAATCACAGACCTCAGAAACTTCAAATCATATTTCTCCAAGGGATTAAATCCCTCTTATATCTAACTTCTGTAAGCTATTTATTTATTTATTTTAAATCCTGCATAATTATGAATGTACTTTTAAACTATTTGAGTTGTTAAAATCGTTTTTTAATATATTGGCATTTCCTTTAAATACATTTTATTATCTTACCACAGAGAGATGTTCACTGAAAGATTATCCACTATTTTTTAAATGTGTTTCTAGCTACAAATCAAGCAATTTTGTTAACAAGAAATAATAATTTTAAAATTGAAATACACAGGTAATTCCAAAATGTGTTTTTAAATCACTGGTGGGGTTTTTTTTTTTCTTTTCTCGCCTTCCAATTTTCCAACCAAGTCTTTAAGTGGAAGTATTGAATATTTTAGTCTCTTTTTGCTTCATAGTCTTTATTTCTCATCCCTGACCTCTAGTGGAGGCAACAGAAGAAGCAAATGACCACCAAGTAATCATCAAGAAACCTAGATATTAACTGACATCAATTGAGAGCCAACTACCTGTAAGGCGCCATCCTCAAATGTGTTTAATTTTAAAAACCTAGTGATCTTTTCTTTAAATGGTGGAGAATGACAAGATATTGCCACCTCTTTATTTATCTAAGTAAAGACAAAAATTTGGAAGGAATAACTATCTAATCTCAACATCATTTCATGTTTAAAATAAAAGATTTTGGCCAAAATATAAAAAAATTTGTCTCAAAATAAATTAGTTTTTTAAAATTCTGTATCACCATATATAAGGAAAATTAATTTTTTTTTATTTTTCTCATTTGACTCAGGACTAGAATAAATTTTGTCCCAGTTCAGTACTTGTCAGTGCAATTGTTCTTGGTAAAACCTTGGTTTGTGGGGTAAAAAGATGAGTAACATACCATTTCTGCCTTAAAGAAATTTAGAATGTATGAAAGAGATAAGAGCAAGGCACAAAAAATTAAATGAAGATGCCGGTTGTAAACAACAAGAACTGCCAAAAGAAAGGCAAGTTAGGAACAGTTAATGTGTATTGATGACTTGTGGCATGCCAGTTGCTTGCCAGGACCTGTATGGTAGGTACTGTTACTATCCTCATTCCCAGTGAGGAATGAGGAGACTAAGGCTGGGAAAAAGTATGTAACTTACTCTAAGTGATACAGTTTGTAAGTGATGAGCTAAAATTCTAACTTGTATCTATCAGACACAAAAGTTCTCTGTCACCGAAGAATTCAAGCAGAAGCTAGAAAACTGGGTTGTGGGATAAAGGTTCAAGTAGGTGACCCCTAGCAACCCTTCAACCCTTCTATCTATAGGAGGCATGTTCACTAAGGGATTGAGAACTCAGAAGCACTTGACTAAGAGGTCAGGGTAAGGGTTGTGGGGGTGTCAGTGTGTGTGTTTGTGTTGTGCATATAGAGGAAAGAGTTACAGCAAGCTTTAGTGAATGAGGATTCACTGTACAACATAGGGAAAAAAGAGCAGATGATTTTGAGTCAAGCTTTGTAGAATACTTCCATTTAAGAGACAGGAAGATAAAATAATACTGGTGAAAGAAACATAGGAGTAATCAGAGTAACAGGAGATGAGATTATATTTACAGATAAACAACCCATAGAAAGCATGAGTAACTATGCCTATATGGAAATATTAGACATCCCTATTAACTAACTTAAGAAATAGTACCATATCATTATATAATTAAGTCATATCAGTCTAAATTTCAAATGAAAGATTTTCAATTTGTAAAACTATAAAATCATAAATCAGAATGGCTAGACTCTGTTCTTTTTAAGGCTTAAGGCTGTTAGGAAGAAATTGGCACTGGGAGTTTTAAATATTTTTTTCTCATTTCCCTTTTTTCACATGAGACCTTGAACTTACATGAAGATGCAGCTTGTCCTTTGAATTTGACTGTCTTTATTTTGTGCTTGATTTGAGGCTAAAATTTAGTGTTGTATATTCTCTGAACCAATGTGTCTGTCTGCCTCTGAAGTACATGCCTCCTCTTGAATATCTTTATAATTCACAATTAAATTTTAAATCATCTATTCATTTTCAACCTATATAATTTCTCCAGGCTATCTGCTTTTGCTCATGAATGTGAACTGCCAGAACCCTAGAAATAATTATCCAATTTTTCCAAGTGTAAAATGTGGGGCTTGGAGGTATATTTTGGCTCCCAGAGGTATCAAGAATTAACAAAAGAAAAGCAAAGGAAATAGCATAGTGTCAATATGAAGCTGAGCTCAACAACCCCCTATTAAAAGGGCAAGATGTCTGAAAGCCTCTTCTTGGTAAATCTAAATATTGCTAAGAAAGAGTTCTCAAAACTATATAACAGAGGGACCCAAGGTTCATCAGCTTCTGAATGTTTTCTCAAGGCCTTGTTGCTGACTGGTTACCATTTTGGAATAACAAAAAGATAGAAACTCAAATATCATAATGCCTTTTTGAGGGGAAAAAAAGGTCAGAAAGTGGTGATTTTTCTCAAGAGAATACCGTTACCTGATTCCATTTCAATATATATAACAGTAATTCCCCATTGATTCAAAATCTTTGGGGAAAGTGGAACTGTGCCAAAGCAGAGAGTCTGGCCAACTGAAGCCTGCTCCTTCAGGCAAGATGTTATTGGAATCATTCTTGTTAGAAAGCTTTCACCAACACCCTGCCTCACTACACAGAAAATGCTGCTCTTTGTGTCATGCGTTCTGGATGACATGGACATTCATCCTATGAACATCAGTTATTGTTCTGTACAGGTGGTGATATGGAGGAGCATCTAGAAGCTACCAGGGAATGTAGAACCATCTTCCTTCACTTGATTGGCTTTTGTATTTCTTCTGACTCTGCCATCAGCCATGACAATGTCTACTGCTATATGTCTATCCTTTCTGTTTTCAGTTGTTTTACTATTGTATACAGAGTTCTGAGGAAATTATACTAAGGCCTACTAAGGATTCACAATAAATAAATAATTTTTGACTCAATAATAGTGTACCACTAAAGATATGTTTGGTTCATTTCTAGGATCAAGTCTATATACCAAAGACATAGAGCTACCAGAAGTCCAAAGTCTAAGAACTGAATTCTAGTTTTTCTTTTTCATAGCGTAGTTTCTCTATCACTGTTTTTGACACTGAAACATGTTGAAGAGTTGGGAAGATATCAATGTCATGGAACACCAAAGCTATACTATATGGTTATATAAGTAAAAATTACCATCTATGAGTTAACAAAATTTTATTGAGCACTTAATATATGCCAGACATGATAAATCCCATAGTGTATGAGCCCTTTGAAAGTAAAGATTAGTCCTACCTTTATATTTGCAGTGTATAGCACAATGGATGTATAATGAGTGTATGTAGAAAACAATTAGTGGTGGAATTACAATACTCATCTTGCCAAAAAGAAAACTGGACTCAAAAAGTTAGGTGATTTGCTCAAGTTTGTATAGTTAGTGAGTGGCAGAATCATGACTTTATCCCAGACCCTTTGATTTCAAACCTTTGCCTTTTCCCATTCTACCAGCTGGTCTGTGAAATTAACCTATATATGAAAATCTATATATTAATGATTATACAAGTTAGACTCCAAAACACAGTAGTTTAAATAAGATACAAACTTATTTCTCTCAGGGCACCCAGGTGGCTCAGTCGTTAAGCATCTGCCTTCGGCTGAGGTCATGATCCTGGTCCTGGGATCAAGCCCCACATCGGGCTCCCTGCTCAGCAGGAAGCCTGCTTCTCCTTCTCCCACTCTCCCTGCTTGTGTTCCCTCTCTCGCTGTGTCTCTCTCTGTCAAATAAATAAACAAAATCTTTTTTTTTTTAACTTACACCATTCTTTTTTTTTTAAAGATTTTACTTATTTATTTGACAGACAAAGATCACAAGTAGGCAGAGAGGCAGGCAGAAAGAGGAGGAAGCAGGCCCCCTGCTGAGCAGAGAGCCCGATGCGGGGATCCATCCCAGGACCTTGGGATCATGACCTGAGCCGAAGGCAGGGCTTTAACCCACTGAGCCACCCAGGTGCCCAATAAACAAAATCTTAAAAAAAAAAAAAAACCTTACCTTACTTCTCTCACATAATTCATGAGTGGGTGGTCCTAAATCCTTGAGGTGACCTTCAATCCTCAATATGCTGCTTTTAATTTTGCATTCAAGGGAGCTGCTCTAGCTAGGGGTTCTCTTAGCCAACAGGAAACAAAAAAGAATCCGGTGAAATGCAGCTGTTCTTTCAAAGGACATACCGCAGAAGCTATCTGTTCACATCTTTGTGCCCACAATCTATCCACATTGTCAACTGGGGCTGTGTGCCCCACTAAAATGTGGTTATTGCATTGTCAAAGAAGGAGTAAATGAATACACTTGGATAACTAGGAGTCTGTGCCATAGGTCATTAACTACACACTGTTGGTAACTGGCCAGACTTCTTCCTGTTGTTTGTTCTTTTGATTTCTCACTCTGCAGGAATAAAAGGAAGAAATTATACTTAAATCAATCCATTTGTCCAGGACTAGTAGCTCAGACTAAAAGAAGTTTGAGGGGATTATCTGAAAACTATTGCAGTTCCATCTTTCATTATTATGCATAAGGAAGTAAGGGCAAGTTCAACATGGTGAGCAGAACACATACATGTCTTCTTGCCTCCCCAAGTCCCCTAGAAATGCAGAAAAGATAAAAACCCTGAAAAACAGAGGAAGTTGCCTTACCTAATCAAAAAATGCTATAAATAATTTATGGAATACAAAGAGCAAATAAGACTGCATTAAAACACGAGGGTGGGGGTTGGGCAGCACCTGGATGACTCAGTCATTTGGGCATCTGCCCTCCACACGGGTCATGATCCCAAGGTCCTGGAATCAGGCCCTGCGGCAGGCTCTCCCTCTCCCTCTGCTGCTTCCAATGCTTGAGCTCTCTCTCTCTCACAAACACATAAATAAAATCTTAAAATTAAAAAAAAAATAAATAAACAGAGGAGGCAAAACTCCAACAACAACAAATGCTTAAGGGCACCACCACTGAGATGAGAGCCATTCTTTTTTTATTTATTTATTTGACAGAGGAGGGACAGCATAAGCAGAGGGAGAAAAAGATGAAGGTTCTCTCCACTGAGCAGGGAGCCCTACGTGGGACTCAATCCCAGGACTCTGGGATCATGACCTGAGTTGAAGGCAGATGCTTAACCAAGTGAGCAACCCAGGGGCCCCAATGAGAGCCATTCTGACCAAGTGTGGCATCAGTGGCCATAGGGGAGGGTGACAGGGGATCATTATTAAGCATTGCCTGCTGGATAACTGGCTGGGTGTGGTATATGCCTCCAAGATTAAGCAGTGAAAACTGCTTTCCAAAAAAACAGGGTGATGACTAAAGGGTAGAGTTGGGTTCTCCCCACCCCTGGAAGGAACTCTACATATCAGTGTAAAAAAAGAAAAATAAAGGTAACTCCAACAAAAGTTAAATGTATAAAAGCACTTAGCAAAGAAATAAAATGTTTGTTTGTTTTCTGTTTGGCAACGGTAGAAGTCTATGAGGGATTAGCTACTCTACTCTCATATACCATAAAAGGAAATTTCACTTATTGACAAATTCTGCCCGCTTACCCAGAGCTGACAAATCAGTCTTTTAATTCAGGGGAAAGTCCTCAGCAAAAAGAATTACTTGGGAAAATCCACACCAGCAACCTTTAATCACGTGTTTAATCCTTTATTTATAAATATAAACAGATAATCGATAACCATTAGACATTTGACAAAAATCAGGAGGATGGATATAATATTTTGAAAATAATAATTGGGGGTGCCTGGGTGGCTCAGTCGGTTGAGTTTCAGACTCTTGGTTTTGGCTCAGGTCATGATCTCAGGGTCATGAGACACAGCCCTGTGCCCAGCTCCACACTCAGTGAGGAAGGAGTCTTCTTGTCCCTCTCCCTCTGCCCCTCAACACCACCCACTCTGTCACTCTCTCAAATAAATAAATAAATAAAATCTTAAAAAAAAAAAAAAAGGAAGTAATAATTGCATGAAGTGTTCAAGCTATCATGTTGCTCTTTACCCTGTCCACCATGTAGGCTAAGCTAAGAGGCACAGCACCTAAGGAAGAGTAAAGGTGCCATCAAACAAAACCCAGAGGCTTGGGAAGAGGCTGCAACACTGGGGAGGTTCCCACAAGATAACAAGGGACAGGAGAAGCCTTTCAAGAGAAGAAGAAAAGACAGAGGGAGAAAGACAATATCCTTCTCTCCTCTCACTTCCCACCCACCCAGCCTGTACACTCTTCCAGGTGGTAAGCAACACTACACCTGGCAAACAGAAGTATGGAACTGAAAAGAGATCTAATTTTTCAAAGTAAATAAGAATGTCAGAGAAAATATTAAAAGAAGCCCCTCCTATGTTTGCAAAGTGCTATCTAAAGAGTCAACATCTTCAATGCTTGATCACACTCTGCACCTTGTGGGGTCTGTGGCAATGGTTTGGATAGTCCTGCTTTAAGTCACGTGCCACCATCACATCACCAAAGCAGCTCCTGCAAATTGCAACGGTCACTAACAAAGTCACTGAAGACTGCAAGCATTCTTTTTGTCTTCATCTTAATTTAACTCTCAATATCATTTAATATGATCACCTGGCTTCCTCAAGTCTTTTGTTCCTTTGGTTTCCATCATACCAATGACCCTCATGTCCCCCCCGCCCCATCTCCTTTGCACTTTTGTGCATTCCATAGCCAGGATCCTGGCAGAAAACACATGACACACTGAAGTTAACAGAAGTCTCTTTCCAGGTGCCGCAGGGTTAAAGCAGAGCACCCAGGGACGAGTGGACAGGAAGTCACGACCTCTATATTTAAAGCGGCAAGAGGAGGAAAAGCTGTTACCCAGTCCTGAAGACCACTTGGATCCCTGGAAGAGAGGATACCTGAGAGGAGTTACAATAAAGAAGCACAGCCTCACCAGAACCATATCCAGGCAGTGAGGGAACAAAGAGGGGATGGGAAATATGACCTCTTTCTCTTCCTAGCCTCAAAGCCCACCAATGCTTCCTATTACTTGGCCTAAATGAAGCCAGAGGCAAGAAAGCCAGATGGCACAGTCGGAAGAGAGAAACTCCCCTCTCCCAAGCAGGGCAGAGAAAGGCTGGTAGTAGATGGAACAGGCAAACTGAAAATCATCAGCATGTTCCTCCATGCTCAGCTGTTAATTTAGATTTAATTTAAATGTTGGAGCTCCCTATGGTTCGAGCTCAAGCTCTCTCCGCTTCTCCCTCTGACCTCAGTACAGGGGCAACCTCATCTGTACTCACAACTTCAATTTCTATCTATAGTCAATTGGCTCTCAAATATATCTCTTGCCCAATCTCTCCTTTGAGTTTCAGATTTAAATATTCCCTTGACTTCTGCATGTGGGTATAAAAGAACTAAGTCTCTTCAAATTAAACATTTCAAAATTATCTTACGGTCACTCCTGTTCCCTGCTGCCTGCCTCCCTGCTGCCTCCCACACAATATAAAACCCAGTCCTCTTCCTGTATTTTCTCCTGAATGGCACTACCACACACTCAGTCACCAAGCCAGAAACCTATGAATCATCCTTGAGACTTCCCTGTTGTCTTCCACACCTAATCTAATAGATCTTTACTTGTCTATTTCTTTCCACCTCTACTGACTCATCTGGGGACAGCCTCCCACCTCCACTACTGTATTAACTGGTAGTTATATTACCAGTCCTCTTCTATGTAGTCTTAATTGCTCACAATTCTCCATTCACACTCACACTGATTTTTTAAAATGTAAATCCAATCCTGTCAACACCACCCCCATCCCACCCCTACTTCATCTTAAAACCTTTCCCATTGCTCTTAGGATAAAAACCAAAGTATTACATGAAGCAAAACTCCTGCCTTTCTCTCCTTTACCCTCAATCATCTAGCTGCCTTGGCCTTCTCTCAGATCTTTGGATACACAACATTTTCCATCCCACAGAGCCTTTGCATGTGCTCCTCCCTGTTTTTGAAACACTTTATCCTCACTCTTCTAACTCAGTTTACAAAACTGAACATGAGGTTTACACTTCCTGAAACCTTCCCTAACTCTCCATTCCTGTTACACTTCCATAGTACCATTTTCCTTTCCTCTATAGCACTTATTTTTTATCTATAATCATAACTTATAGGATTATTCAATTAATGACTAGCTCCTCCTATGCCAATTACCTATTGCTGTGAAAGTAGTGGCTTAAAACAATAATTATTATAATTTCTCATGATCCT
The DNA here is from genome assembly GCF_002288905.1 of Enhydra lutris kenyoni. Classification (NCBI taxonomy): domain Eukaryota; kingdom Metazoa; phylum Chordata; class Mammalia; order Carnivora; family Mustelidae; genus Enhydra; species Enhydra lutris. The sequence continues at coordinate 7,546,741 of NW_019154147.1, forward strand.
GAGGTTTGGCTGAGGGTTCTTGCTGCTCCCTTCAGCTGCTGGATAACTTAGAGACTAGGCTTGACTAGGATAGCTGAAAGAGCTGAAACTCCCTCTCCACATGATCTTTCATCCTCAAGAAAGTTAAAACAAGCTTCTTCACAGGATAGCAAAAGTGTTCTAATCAGGGAAGAGTAGAAGCTCCTATGAAGGAAGACTGGAAGTCCTCTAACATCACATAAGTCTCATTCTATTCGTCAGAGTAAGTCGTAAGTTCATCCCAGATTCAAGGTGTGGAAAAATAGATTCTTTCTTTTTTTTTTAAGATTTTATTTATTTATTTGATAGACAGAGATCACAAGTAGGCAGAGAGGCAGGCAGAGAGAGAGGGAGGAAGCAGGCTCTCCGCTAAGCAGAGAGCCCAATGCGGGGCTCAATCCCAGGACCCTGGGATCATGACCTGAGCCGAAGGTAGAGGCTTTAACCCACTGAGCCACCCAGGCACCCCTAGATTCTCTCTCAATAGAAGGAGCTATAAAGTAATTTGTGACCATGTTTACTATCCCACACTGCCTCTAGAATGCTAACTCTAGAAAGGCAGCAAATATGTCTCTCTTGCTTATTGCTGGAACCCCATTTATTCAAAATCTATTTGTGGATTATTTCCTTCACTGTGCAGAAGCTTTTTATTTTTATGTAGTCCAATAGTTTATTTTTGCTTTTGTTGTCCTTGCCTCAGGAGACATCTAGAAAGAAGTTGCTATAGCCAACATCAAAGAAGTTATTACCTGTGTTCTCTTGTAGGATTTTTATGGTTCCACTTCTCACATTTAGCTCTTTCATCCATTTAGAATTTATTTTTGTGTATGGTGTGAGAAAATGGTCCAGTTTCATTCTTCTTCATGTTGTTGTCCAGTTTCCCAACACCATTGGTTTCAGGGACTGTCTTTTTTCTATTGCATATTCTTTTGTCAAAGATTAATTGACCATATAATTGTGGGTTCATTTCTGGGTTTTCTATTCTGTTCCATTGGATCTCTGTGTTCATTTTTGTGCCAGTACCATACTGTTTTGATCACTGCCACTTTGTAATATAACTTGAAGTCTGGAATTGTAATGCTTCCAGCTTCGGTTTTCTTTTTCAATATTGCTTTGGTTATTTGGGTCTTTTGTGGGTCCATACAAATTTTAGGATTGTTTATCCTATCTCTTTGTAAAATGCTATTGGTATTTTGATAGGAACTGCATTAAATGTGTGCAAATAACATATCCAACAAAGGGTTAGTGTCAAAATATATAAAGAACTTTGAAAACTCAACATCCAAAAAACAAGTGATTCAGTTAAAAAATGGGCAGAAGACATGATTAGACATTTTTCCAAAGAAGACATACAGATGCCTAACAGACACATGAAAGCATGCTCAACATCAATCTTCATCAGGTAAATACAAATCAAAACTACACCTCACACTGGTCAGAATGGCTAATATCAACAACACAGTAAACAATATATGTTGGCAAGGATGTGGAGAAAGAGGAGCCCTCTTACACCATTGGTGGGAATGCAAGCTGGTGCAGCCACTCTGGAAAACAGTATGGAGGTTCCTCAAAACATTAAAAATAGAGCTACCCTATGGTCTAGCAATTGTACTACTAGGTATTTACCCAAAGGATACAAAAATACTGATCTGAAGGGACACATGTAACCCGATGTTTATAGCAACATTATCAATGATAGCCAAATTAGGAAAGAGCCCACATGTCCATCAGCTGATGAATGGATAAAGAAGGGGTGGTATATACATACAATGAAATATTAGCCATAAAAAATAATGAAATCTTGCCCACTGCAATGACGAGGCTAGAGCTACAGAGTATTACGTAAGTGAAATAATTCAGAGAAAGATGAATACCATATGGTTTCACTCATATGTGGAATTTAAGAACAAAATAAATGAATGTAGAGGGGAAAAGCAGAAGAACACCAGGAAACAGACTGCTATAAACTATAGAGAACAAACTGATGGCTACCAGCTGGGGGGCGGGGATGGGTGAAATAGGCGATGGGGATTAAGGTGTACACTTGTGATAAGCACTGAGTGTTGTATGTAACTGTTGAATCACTAAATTCTACACCTGAAAAGTAATAATTGCATTGTATGTTAACTAATTGGAATTTAAATAAAACTTTAAAAAAACACAAAATATATTTGTAGAGTGTTTGATACATGCCAGGCAATATGTTTATGATAGGCACTCAAAAAGTATTTTTGATAAAGAAAAGAGAGAGGAAGAAAAGAATCTTCACACACACACACCCAGTCACAGCTCTGTTGTTTCAATAAACAAAAGGCTTGCCACAAATTATAAACACATTTTATTCAATGTGGACAGTGACTTACTTTGTACATACTGGAATTAGGACAATGTGATATCGTGGAAAGAGCTCAAAGCTGAAAGTGCGAGGATTGGGCTTTAAATAAAATTCTCCCCTTAGGTAACTGTGTGCTTTTAGGCATCTGACCTTTCTGGAACTCAGTCTCTTCATCTGTAAAATGGTAGTAGGGTTGAAAGATATTTTTGTCTGCTTTATGTAGGCCAGGACCCAGAACAATTGTTGGTACACAGTAGGCAGTCAATAAGTATTTGTTGAATAAATGAATGAATGAATGAATGAATGAATTTTAAAAGAAGTAGTTACTCTCCAACTCCCCTTCTAATTCTAATATTTTATAATTCTAGTCCCTGGAATTTCTGTAATCATTTCATGGTATTGTACTGCCAAATATATTCCACCTCTGGCAGCAGAGATAGCTAAACCTGTTTGCTTCTATAATCTCAAAATACAAAGCATAATTCCCTAAGCTTCTCAAGCTGAGAGAGAAAAGATTTTCACCATAACCAGATCAACTGACTACAGTCTTTAGTGGGTTTGCTTATTTATTAAACAACAACAAAAGGAATCTTTGAGAAAGGGGAAGCAATTACCCACATCACATCTTACAATACATACAAACCCAGCAGGCTCTGGTAAGTGCGATCTTTTGGTGGAGGCAGAGTGAAAGTTCCATAAATATCATTTTCCCTAAGCAGGCAGACAGACTAACAGACCACAATATCATTTCAGTTTGCTGTTGCTATGGATTTTCTTCTAAGACAATGGCCCATTTTTGCATGAGCATTACAGAACTACAAACAGCTCTGTCAAGTGTGGTCGCTTCCCCTCCATCCTTCCTCATAGATAACAATGTAATATAACATCGGCCAAAACTTCCACAAGGTGACAGAATCATGGGGTGCCTGGGTGGCTCAGTGGGTTAAGCCTCTGCCTTCGGCTCAGGTCATGATCCCAGGGTGCTGGGATCGAGCCCCGCATCGGGCTCTCTGCTCAGCGGGGAGCCTGCTTTCCTTCCTCTCTCTCTCTCTGTGCCTGCCTCTCTACCTACTTGTGATCTCTGTCTGTCAAATAAATAAATAAAATCTTTAAAAAAAAAAAAAGTGACAGAATCATAACACCTCAGCCAAGGAAGCAAGTATCCCCACAAACACCAGCATCAGCCAACCAAGGTCTCAGGGAAGGACAGAGAACATCTTCTGTCTGCAGGAACTGAATGTAGCCCCAACCTAACTCATGCCCCAGCCATGGAGCCAGGGCCATCAGCCAATGTCGGTCAACCCAGCACCTTGCACTAGAGGCTGACTGTACTCAGCTGCTATTCCCTTAGTCACTTTGTATCAGATCTTCTCCATGGCACAAAAAACATAGTTGAAAAGGGCATGGCCTGTGAATCAGAGAGATTTGTCACTGATGCTTACAAAGCCATATGACCTGGGACAAGGTCTACGAAATACAGTGTGTAAGATCTAGCTTGCCGAGATGGAGCAAGAATTTTTACTCTGCTTGTTTCATTGCAGGAAAATCACTGTTTCATTGTTGTTTTTGGTCACTGAGTAAATAATAAATACAGCTCTCACTGCTTCTTGCTCTATCCTGAACCCCCATTCTAACTATAGTGGACTTTTACTTTCCAATTTATTTACTTTTGTGTAGTTGATATTTTTAGTCATTATTTTTATCTTTTTCCAGGGATGAAATTATATTACATACTGAATATCCTTTTTTAAAACTTCTATTCCAGTATGTCCCTCTAGCAGCACTGAGATTCACTGCTCCAGTTTTTTCAACTAGAAATCAAAAATGTTTATTATTAAGTAGGTACATGTGCTTATTAATTAAAAATCATTGAGTATGACTGCTGAATGTTCAGGGAGAAATCTGAGGCTGTGAGATACACAGGAGTAAATTCTCAGAGAAAGAATAGAAATGCCTTTTTAGGACAACTGATGAAATGAGAAGGCCTTTTGTGTTTAGCAAATGTGTTAATCATATGAACTCTGCTTCCATGTGCTTCCAAGGCTGGTACAGGGGGATGCAAGAACTGGCCTGGAATGGTTAGTTTGCACTCTAACTCATTTAATATTACGTTTTTATTTATGCTCACAGCTGCGGCTATCATGTGCCTTATTTTTAGAAGCTGAAAAATAAAAGTAAGGAACGAAAAAGAAAAGGTGTTTTTCTCTACCGAATTTTCAACAATTAAAGAACAAATTCTAAAATCCAAGGGGATGTTTAGAGAAAATGGTAAAGATGGAAAAGACAGTTTTGGGCTTCCAATACATTCTGGAAATAATTTTTTTAAAAAAATGAAAATGCAATGCTTGGACCTGGGGGGAATTAAAAGCTAAAACATCATGGGTATCTGATGCCTCCCAAATTCCTGCAGAGCTATGCTACTTTTTCTTAAATTTGATGGACTTCTGTGTTTGCAACAATGATCTAGGTCTGTTCAGGTATTTATTAAAGATGAGACACACTTTTCATTACACTTAGGGACCTGGCTTGTTATGGAGAAAAACAAACCTGCTTTCAGACTAAATACAATAAAATCCTCTCTAAATCCAGGCTTTGGATATGTCTTAAAACATAAAAAAAAATTCATAATATCCTTATAAGTAAAGGCCAGGGAAAATTATAAAATCAACATGTGTATTTGAGCTTGTAGATCACAAATCTTTATCTTTTTTAGGATTTCTGAGATGGAGAAAGCTTTGGTGGAATATCAACACATAGAAGGAAGTCAGAAATCTCAAGAAATGAAGAAAACAATAGCATCCAGATGCCAAAGAACACAGGGGTAGTGATTGTGCAAAATTAGTGAAAATTTAGAACTCAGAGGTGGAGGAGGGATGGATCTAGATTTTGTGGGCATAAGCTTCATATAATGGAAGATGAGAGAGACCTCTTTAAAGAAAAGGAATTAAAAATTACGAACACAAAATTGGGCCCAGGTCTTTGGAAGGGGCCTGTGTAAGGGAGGGGCACTGAAGCTTACATAGTTTCATAGTAGATCTACCACAAATTAAAGACAGAGGAATAGATTTATGGGCCCCAATTCAATAGCTGTAATTTCTGATCTCATCTCTCCCATCAATAGTTTATGAGTGAGTTATATATTTTCACTGTACATTCCATATCTTATCTGGCCAATAGTGTTTGTAATACATGATGCAGTGAAAAAGAGAATGGCCTTGGTATTATTATGAAAATGACTTGATAGAACTTGAGGTTTGAGATACGCCTGTGAATCCATAAAGATAACTGGGCCCCTAATATAGCTTTTCCTCTGTTATTCAAATTACGGCTTAATTCATGCTTCCCTATATTTGATTACCTAATCAGCCAACAACATTTACTGAGTTCCTACTATGTATCAGCTACACTAAGTGCTGGGAACACTGACATGAACAAGACAGGTAAGTCCCTGCTCCTTGTGGGGCTTCACTTAGGTTGAGACTACTAGATGATTAATGAGTAAGAATAGCCACAGAAAAATGCAGTGATTTTAGCTAGGGATAATATTGATGGAGAAAATGCAGGTTAATGGAATAAAGATGCATTTATTTTAGGGGCACCTGGGTGGCTCAGTGGGTTAAAGCCTCTGCCTTCAGCTCAGGTCATGATCCCAGGGTCCTGGGGTTGAGCCCCACATCAGGCTCTCTGCTCAGTAGGAAGCCTGCTTCCCTGTCTCTCTCTCTCTCTGCTGTCTTTCTGCCTACTTGTGATCTCTGTCTGTCAAATAAATAAACAAAATATTTAAACAAAAAAAAAGAGGCATTTATTTTAGATCAGCTTCTATGGTAACCTCATTATAAGACTTGAAAAAGTGAAGGAAATGAATTGTGGTTCTCAGGAAGCTTACCTAGTAGTACAAGTAGGAGAAAGTCTACGAGGCAAGAAAGGCAGAAATAGTCAAATATTTTAAGAGAAATAAAAGAAAAGGAGGTGAGTATTCAAAGGAAGGAAAAAAATAAAAAAGTTTACCTGAAGGAGCTGACATCTGAGCTGTGTTTCAAAGGATGGATGAGTTTCACCCAGACAATTCTAGGAGGAGGATAGCACATCCCATGTGAGATGCTGAAGTTTAAATACAAAATTTAGTGAGATAGCCTCACCGTTCACAATCAACATCTTTAAATGCCCAGTCAGAAAAGTTTAATATTTGGGGGTTTTTTAGAATGTAATCTATATATTTCATGTAACTATGGTACCTGTATGAGAAAACTTAACTACAGTGCATTTTTACTTGAGGTACAGGTAGGAACTGTGTAAATATACATCAACATTACTTTTCATTAAATGTGACTTAATTACAGCAGCTTGCTAATTAAGTTGCAGTTTATCAACACATTGAAACTGTTTCCACTAATGTCAAAAGCACATTTGCATTGCTAAAGAGATTTATTTAAATAAAGATTTATTTAAATAAAGTTATTTATATAAATAAAGTTATTTATTTATTTATTCATTTATTCATTTATTTATTTTTGGTGTTCCAAAATTCACTGTTTATGCACCACACCCAGTGCTCCATGCAATACATGCTCTCCTTAATACTCACCACCAGGCTTACCCAACCCTCCACCCCTGTCCCCTCCAAAACTCTCAGTTTGTTTCTCAGAGTTTACAGTCTCTCGTGGTTTCTCTCCCCCTCCAATTTCACCCAACTCACTTCTCTCCATCTCCCCATGTCTTCTGTGTTATTCCTTATGCTCCACAAGTAAGTGAATCTATACGATAATTGACTCTCTCTGCTTAACTTATTTCACTCAGCATAATCTCTTCCAGTCCCATCCATGTTGATAAAAAAGTTGGGTATTCAGCCTTTCTGATGGAGGCATAATACTTCATAGTGATATGGACCACATCTTCCTTATCCATTCATTCGTTGAAGGGCATCTTGGTTCTTTCCATAGTTCGGTGACTGTGGCCATTGCTGCTATGAACATTGGGGTACAGATGGCCCTTCTTTTCACTACATCAGTATCTTTGGGGTAAATACCCAGCAGTACAATTGCAGGGTCATAGTGAAGCCCTATTTTTAATTTCTTGAGGAATCTCCACACTGTTTTGCAAAGTGGCTGCATCAGCTTGCATTCCCACCAAAAGTGTAAGAGGGTTCCCCTTTCTCCACATCCTCTCCAACACTTGTTGTTTACTGTCTTGTTGATTTTGGCCATTCTAACTGGTGTAAGGTATGTATCTCAATGTGGTTTTGATTTGAATCTCCCTGACAGCTAGTGATGATGAACATTTTTTCATGTGTCTGATAGCCATTTGTATGTCTTCATTGGAGAATTGTCTGTTCATGTCTTCTGCCCATTTTTTGATGTGATTATCTGTTTTGTGTGTGTTGAGTTTGAGGAGTTCTTTATAGATCTTGGATATAAGCCCATTGTCTGTAGTGTCATTTGCAAGTATATTCTCCCATCCTCTGGGTTGCCTCTTTGTTTTGTTGACTGTTTCCTTTGCTGTGCAGAATGAAATGTGACCATTCTCTTACACCATTCACAAAGATAAACTCGAAATGAATAAAAGACCTCAACATGAGGCAGGAATGTATCACAATCCTAGAGGAGAACATAGGCAGTAACCTCTTCGACATCGGCCACTGCAACTTCTTTCAAGATATGTCTCCAAAGACAAAGGAAACAAAAGCAAAAATGAACTTTTGGGACTTCATCAAGATCAATGTTATTTATTTTTGAGAGCATCTTAAAGGTTTGAGCTGCAGGGATATTTGCCTGCAAGCCCAAATAATTTGAAGATAAGGTTGACAAGATATTTTAAATTGTATTGAAACATACTGGAGGAAAATGAAATTATCTTCTCATTGTAAAAGGTCCTTTTCATGACCCATCATCCACAATTTTAATAAATTTTTTTTCTATTGATTATTCTTTGAAATTTGAAGATAGGAATTTATTAAGAATTCCATCATTTAAAGGGCGAATTTCTAATTCTGGAACATCCCCCTGTCTTCACATAGAGTATGAAAAAAGAATCCATGAATCAAATGTTTGGGGGGGTTATTTGGAGGGTTTTTATTTTTGGTGTTGGTCTTTCATGCAGTTTCTATTGTTGTTCTTTGTTGTTGTTTTTTTTAATCTTTGTTGGTGTTTATTTTCATAATTATCCTACAACCTTAGAAGCAACAATCCATGCTGACTTTATTTTCTGAATTTGTTACATAATATATGAAGGAATTGCAAGACAAATTAAAAACAACAACAAAAACAACAACAATTAAACAACAAAAACAACTTTTCTGGGTCACCAGCAATTTCAGCCTCTTTAGTAACTTAGTAAGAAGTCTCAGTCAACTCACAGGTCTACTGATTCACACTTACGATAGTTTCTATTATCAAATAATTTCTTTAATTACTATGGCTTATTCATTTTTTTTCTTACTGAGTTGAATACAAATTCTTTTTTGCAAAAGAATGTATTTTACATTTTCAAATTTATTGTCAAATCACTTTTGTAGTTTTGTTATGAGTTTTGCTTTTCAATTTCTAGTCATATGTATTGTATTTAACTAGTAAACTTTCCATAAGCATTTGTTGTTCTTTATCCACTATATATATGTGTATGTGTGTGTGTGTGTGTGTATACACATATATATATAAAATATTAGTTTTACTATGTAGATAGTAAAACTAATATATATTAGTTGTTCTTTGTTTTATTTGTTTTTATGTTTTAAGAGCACAGGCAAAGGCATTATTGCATATTCCTCTCCAAATTACTCTAATCTATATTTCATTTCCAGGAGGAGATCTTAGCTAAAATAAACAAATGTAGATTAGGCAGCCAATAAACCTGCTCTAGAAACAGGTGGCAAATTTCAAGTTCTCATTCAAAGAGAGCAAGCTTCCTATTATTTTCTACCTAAATCTACTTCTTCCCAGTTGCTTTGTTGTGCTTTGGTGGTGATAATGGTGATGATGGTGATGATTTTAGACATATTCATCACCTGCCATAATGAGCACTGTGTTAGGTATGAGGCATCCCTGAACTTGGCAATACCAACTAGTAGGAAAAAGTCTTTGACAAGGATCAAGTAACATGGGACTAGGAAACAATAACAAATGACCCCAGCAGTAGAGCCATAATAACCCAGAGACCCAGTGGCTCATGGACCTCATAGGAGGGTGAGACTGAAGGGTCTCTCAATGGTTGGAGAGAGACCATCTTGCAAGTTTGTCTTTGTCTAAGGAAATCCTGCTATCATGGGCACCCAGCATCTGCCCTTTAGGGAACAAGAATTAAGTCAAAAGTTCTACTTGTTATTTACTATAAGCAATAGAACTGCTAATTTATTACCTGCTCAGAAACTAGAGTGCTCTTAGTCCTATGGTAAGGACAGGGAGTTATTCACTACATAAATATGGGGGAGGGGAAGAAGGCCAATGGAGCTGATGGCCAGGAATTTAGAAACAGCCTTAGAGACATACCACTTGTTTTTCAACTGACAGGGTGAAGTTTCTCTAAATCAGTTCTCCTCATCGTAACAGAGCTCTCAAGTTTGCCAATGAGACATCATCTTCTCCTTCATAGTAGTCCTTTACTACTTCATGGTAAAATTCTAACCAACATAACTGCTTCTCTAGATTAATCAACAAAGACAGAATACTGATTGTCCCAAGAATGAAAATGGCAAAAATACCTTAGTTTTTAAGAGAAAAGAAAGTGAGTAAAGTCGTTCTCCATTTTAATCATCTCTCCTTGCATTCACAGAGAATCACTTCCCAGGAAGTTTCTAGGAGAACGGAACACAAGGTGCCAAGTAATGCGGTCAAGAAAAGTCCAACACTGGGGCGCCTGGGTGGCTCAGTGGGTTAAGCCTCTGCCTTTGGCTCAGGTCATGATCTCAGGGTCCTGGGATCGAGCTCCGCATCGGGCTCTCTGCTCAGCAGGGAGCCTGCTTCTCCCCCTCTCTCTCTGCCTGCCTCTCTGCCTGCTTGTGAGCTCTCTCTCTCCGTCAAATAAATAAATCTTTAAAAAAAAAAAAAAAAGAAAAGTCCAACACTGAGTTATCCCTCCATTGATCCATCCATTAATCCATGTCCCAGTTATGATAATGGCCTCATTCCCAAGCCCCCACTGTAATGGAACCCCAGTGCAAACAGCCTGCCTCACTCTCCTGAGTGCCAACTCTGCCTCTCCCACTTCTTGGTCTTCCTCAGTCTGCTCCTGCTCATAGTCACCTTCCTTCCCAACTTCAGCCCTGGATCTCCAGTATTCCAGCACCAGAATCCCCCCTAAGACTCTCTGCCCATTTCAAGGGACATGTAGGTACTTCATCTTGAACTCTTTGCTGAAAACTGCCAGAACTCTGACCTCTGTTGCAGTCTCTAATGGATACAATTTCAAGTTTTAGTCCAGCAACTTCTGTTGAATCCCAAGACAAACTACCTGTCAACAAACCCCAACCTTTTCCTCACCTTTGTCATGAAAAGAGACTAAAGATCATCCTGGGAAATTTACGGTACTTGGGCATAAATAATCTTCAAATTAGCAGTAAAACCACATTAAATTAAGACTAAGGAAGGGAATGCCTCTATTCTCTACCCTTGCATCTGACTGTTAAGATCGTGCCCAAGATACTTTTTTTTTAGTATTTTTAAAGAGAATCTAAAGCAAGTTAATAAAAATGAAACTATGTACAAACATAGAGAGACTGATTAATGGGGGGAAAACCTGGAGATGTTATATGTCTCGGAAAATATTTTTTTTTTAAAGATTTTATTTATTTATTTGACAGACAGAGATTACAAGTAGACAGAGAATCAGGCAGAGAGAGGAAGGGAAGCAGGCTCCCTGCTGAGCAGAGAGCCCAATGCAGGGCTCAATCCCAGGACCCTGGGATCATGACCTGAGCCGAAGGCAGAGGCTTTAACCCACTGAACCACCCAGGTGCCCCTGTCTCGGAAAATACTTAATAGAAGAAGTGTCCATGAGCATTTAAAAATATAAACTAGGCAAAGAAATGAAGTGTTTGGAGAAATAAAACGCAGAAACAAAACTGAATTAAGAAAAATGTAACAGAGGAGCCTGTGTGGCACATTTGGTTGAGCTTTGTACTCGTGGTTTCAGCTCAGGTCATGATCTCAGGGTCATGAAATCAAGCCCTGGGTCAGACTCCATGCTCAGTGCAGAATCTGCTTGAGATTCTCTTCCACTCTCCTTTTACCCTTCCCACTCACACTGTCTCTCTAAAATAAAGAAATCTTAAATAATAAGAACAATAGGGCGCCTGGGTGGCTCAGTGGGTTAAGCCGCTGCCTTCAGCTCAGGTCATGATCCCAGGGTCCTGGGATCGAGTCCCGCATCGGGCTCTCTGCTCAGCAGGGAGCCTGCTTCCCTTCCTCTCTCTCTGCCTGCCTCTCTGCCTACTTGTGATCTCTGTCTGTCAAATAAATAAATAAAATCTTTAAAAAAAAAATAAGAACAATAATAAATAGGGATGATTAAATAGATGATGGGGATTAAGAAGTCTACCTGTGATGAGCACCAGGTGGTGAATGTAAGTGTTTAATCACTAAATTGTACACCTAAAATTAATTTTACACTGTATGATAATGAGTTAGAATTTAAATAAAAACCTTAAAAAATAAACAGTATAGTCACTAATAATAATAATTGTGAGTTAAATATCAAAATTTAACTTTCCAAGGAAAGTTAGTTGCTGTCATGTCCACTGCCTACATATGGGAAACTGACTGTCATCTAATAAAGCTTCGCCCAATAGCAATCGCTACATATGCAGAGCCTTTTAGTAGGAGAGAGGTGAAGGTCAACATTATACTTATGCCTCTAGGCAGGTTCTGCTAACCTCTGATCTAGGTAGGTATGATTATATCTTAAAACAGGCAACTCCCTAATCCAAAGAACTTATAAAGAAGGTTGTGAATAGATATTCATTCTAAAACCACATTTATATTAGGAGATAACTACTAAACTCAAAATAAATGTGTATTCATAAAGTAAAACACAATTTTCCTCAGGAAATTGTCCCTCATTCTCACCCAAAAATTGCTTTGTCTTATTAAACTTGCCAACTGCAGCAACTAAAACAAGAAGTAAATTCTACCCTGGACTCACTCTTCCAAAATCAATGTAAAATATCAGAATAAAACATTAGAGTTAGTGTAAGAAGATCTGGGCAGCAGTCATGATCCCATCATTTATCAGCTTTAAGGCCTAAGACAACTTGCTTCCCTTGATCTGCTTTCCCAATGGGAATGCTCTTGACTAATAACTGTCCTTCCTAAATCATGTATTACTATGAAGATCAAATGAAATGATACCCGTAAGAAGGACTACAGACCAAAAGAGTCAGGGGTGTCTGAGATCATTCTGGAAGAACAGACCAAAAAAACATGATAAGAGATCATTTCAGGGAGAGGGAGCATGGATGTAAGAGAGATAACTGGGTTTCCAGAGAGCCATTAGTGGTTATGTCAGTATAGTATGTCTGCAAGACCCCAACTTTTAGGGAAGATGGGGCTGGATCAAGAAAGACCCTATGAGCCACAGTAAAGAGCTTACATTTTAGCCTGGGGAGGGTTGGGCTCAAGTTTTATGGTTTCCCTCTTTCAAAGAATCAGCAAGAGCAGGAGATTCCCAGCAACACATGGGTACATGTTTTTTTCACCAGAGACTAAATTTATCATGGGCAGAGACTAGAGAAAGGATTAGCAGCGTACTGCCTCTTTTAGAGAATTTTTGCTACTTTAGGGGAGCAAAATTTGCCCTCCCAAAATGTGTATCTTTGGCATGTGGATTATTTGGGGCTGATTCTTTTTTAAAACAACAGAAAACTTGGGAAGAACCTTTCATCTTTCCACTAACTGGCTAAAAAAATTTAGATACAAGACATGCTCCAGGAAGGGAGTTATCACCACAGATAACTATAGTATTATATGAAATAAGTGTGGACAAGGAAGAACTTAGCAAATTTTGCTTATTAAAATTCCTGTGTCCCAGGGCACCTCAGTCAGTTAAGCATCTGCCTCTAGCTTAGATCCCAAGACCCTGGGATCAAGCCCCGCATGGGTCTCTGTGCTTGGTGAGGAGTCTGCTTCTCCCTTGCTCTCTCTGACCCTCTTCCCCGCTTCTGTGAACGCACTCTCTCTTTCTCTCTCCCTATTAAATAAATAAATAAAATCTTTTAAAAAATTAAAAAACAAAGTAAAATAAAATTCATGTGTTCCATTGTTTCTCTATGGCCCGGCAATAGCAAACATTTACTTTTTTTCTCTTTCTGTGAATTATCTTCCTTTCCTTTTGAAGTCCCAAACATGTACTCCCATCTTTTTTGCTCTGGGTAACATATATGCTATTTTTGGCCTATCTTTAGTATCTCTCATGTTTATGTGGATTCACTATACGTAAGCAATTAAATTTTATATTCTTCTGTTAATCGTCTCATGTCAGTTTAATTCTTAGGCCAGCCAGAAGAATCTTGAAGGATAAAATAAATATCTTCTTTCCCAAAACTACCAAATCAACAAGGACCTGTTGATAACAAACTCACATCCATTAAGCTGTGAAAATAGCTTTACTATATGAAAACTTTAATCACTTAAATAATCAAATAATACTGAATTTCTGCAATGATGAATGCTCAAGGATCTCAGATAAAGCTTCAGTTCTCTTTCCCAAAGTCCTATTAATTCACTATCCAAGTTTAAGGATCTCCTACAATCACAAAACAATGATGCCTGGGCTTTTGAATTACTGACACCTTTCTCTCAAATTGAGAATCCTTTTGTGGAACACCTTTCACATAGCAGACAGTGAGATACAGACTTTCACATATAATGTCCCTTTTAATTCTCCTGAAGACATGGTTTCTTCTTTAAATTTAATATCATAAAATTCAATAATATTCTGAGAATTTCATAAAAACTTTGATCATTAGCATATCCCTACAGGGGTTTTTCTCCAAAAATGAGAGTCATTAGGCTAGATAAAGCAATTTCAGCCTCTTTAGTAACTTAGTAAGAAGTCTCAGTCAACTCACAGGTCTACTGATTCACACTTATGATAGTTTCTATTATCAAATAATTTCTTTAATTACTATAGCTTATTCATTTTTTTCTTATTGAGTTGAATACAAATTCTTTTTTGCAAAAGAATATATTTTACATTTTCAAATTTATTGTCAAATCACTTTTTCAGTGGCTGTAGCATTATCTACCTTACTACTCCTACCATTTGAACTCTTGTTTTGAAATCATTTCCAAATCCTCATCCAAGCTGATACTTTTTTTTCTTTCTTTTCTTTAAATTTCAACAAAATGGCTAGTTAACCCACACAATATATTTATGTACCTCTCTTTTATTAAATTGGATGAGTAGGCAATAACAAAACAAAATCCTCACACAGAATTCTGTATTGTGCTTCTTTCTACAAAATTCTAGCACCCAATAACGCCAAAGGTAAATAAATATTCCACAAATATCACTGAAATATATCAGGACCAGTAGACGAATCAACCATAACCCTAACTCTTAGGTACAGTCTGAAAGGAATAAATGACTTTTCCTTTACTTGGTTGTGTGACAATTCCTTTCTGAGAATGGATAAACGAAAGCTTTTGTCTGTTCCATAATATTATGAGTACATTTTCCTACCCTCAGACATCTCCAGTTAAGGAGGTATAAAATACAAAAAAAGGAGACATTAAAAGTATTGGCCAAGTGTTTGACATTTGGCTAAAATCTCTGATATGCTGCAAGAAATTTCTAAAATTGCTGACTGCTGACCCTGAAAATATTTCAGTGAAGTAACTTCTGGGAACAGTGTTGTTTATAGTTTCATACCTGTTGGCCTCACAGTTTGACATAAGTATGGAGGGTTTTATTCATGTCAAATTCTGTTCATGAAGTTTTGATTACTTTCAAAATTGACCTTTCCTGAACATACCTTATTTCTATATGCAGTTCTTGGGCCTAACTTTTTGTGTTTGTTTTAATTAAGTTAATTTAGAGGCAAGGAATAAACATTATTCAAGCTAATTCAAATAAAGGGAACCTCAAAGCACATGGAGCTAGAAATAAAGAAGCCATCAAAAAAATTGAAGCAAATGCTCTCTTGACCTGTTGATCTGTTTCTTTACCTTAATCTCTCTCTCCCTACCAATCTCCACACTCTCCTATCCAACCCTGGTTCCGATCTCTCACTAGAGTCCCAGTGTTAGCCACTCCTACCTTTTCGTTTACTGGACTGTTATTAACCAAATAAATGTCTCAGAGAAATTAGCTCATTTGCTTCTAAGATGAGAACTCGAAGGGCTCATTAAAAGTATTGCGTATGACTCAAAGCTCAAAGTTGTCGAACATTTCAGTTTGCTTCTGAGAAAATGTCAGTGTTGCCCATGCTTCCTCTGTAAATTCCATAAGCTGCTTGTTGATAGAAGTAAATAACATAACCAAATAAAAAGACCAGAAGACTAATAATGGATGATTTATACATTCAGATTCAGATTTTAAATGTATTATAAGCAACCATACTTAAGAATTGAATCTCTGGAGAGCCTGGGTGGCTCAGTCCTTAAGCGTTCGCCTTCCGCTCGGTTCATGATCCCGGAGTCCCTGAGATCAAGCCCCGCATTGGGATCCCTGCTGGGCGGGAAGCCTGCTTCTCTCTGCTTGTTCCCTCTCTTGCTGTCTCTCTCTCTTTGTCAAATAAATAAATGAAATCTTAAAAAAAAAAAAAGAATTGAATCTCTGAAAAAATATTAAAGTATATATTTAAAACTTAGTCCATCAAGTAAACTCATTTGGTAAAACTGGGTATGTACTTTGAATAACAATAATGCTCACATCATAGAGTAGAAAAATAGTTTTTGTAGATTGTAGCTTGAATCTTGAACTTGGTAAAGGAGACTTTATTAATAGCCTGAAACAGGTGAAATTTTGGAATATTAAGTCATACTAGTGTCTCTCTCATTAAATTGTATTCCATTTTTTAAAGCCCTCAGTGGGATAATCCAGAAACGGTTTGACACCTTTTGAAACATACTATTCTCACTTTACTTATTATATAATGAAATTTTTAATATACTTTCTAGCTCTAAGTCTCACTTAAATGAGAATAATCCAATCATATTGGACAAAGGGATAACAGAATGTAGGTTAAATAAAAATACATTAATAGCCCACATATTTTAAAAGTCTCTGTCCTCCATTTCAGGTATATATGTGCAGCTGAGAGACTGTTCTTCCCTGATTAACAAAATTTGGGGAATGAGAAAATTTCTCAACAACTATTAAAACCGAAAAATCTCTTTGTGAAACAAGAGACATGATATATTAGTTTCTTAAGGTTGCCATAAAAAATGACCACTGACTTAGTGGCTTAAACAACAGAAATACATTTTGTCACAGTTCTGGAGGCTAGAAGTCAAGATCAAGCTGTCAACAGATCAAAGCTAAGGCCTCTCTCCTTAGCTTACAGATGGCTGCCATCTTGCTGAGTCCTGACATGGTGCTTCCTCTGTGCATGCACACCCCTGTTGTCTCTCTGTGCGTCCTAATCTCCTCTTCTTATAAGGACATCAGCCATATTGAATTAGGGTCCTAATGGCCTCATTTTAACTTAATCACCTCTTTGAAAGTCTTATCTCCAAATATAGGCACATTCAGTTTCCAGCATATGAATTTTGAAGGGATACATTTCATCCCTTAACACTTGCTAAGAGATATTTTTAAAATTAAGAACTAAGAACAATTAGCCAAGCTGTATTTCTCAAATACCGGGGAAACACCAACAGCTTCAACAGTATTATCCTACTGAATCCTCAAAATGAACATGAGAGGTCACAGAACAAATCTAAGTGTTGATTTTGCTAGTGTGGCTATCAGAATACCCCAATGTATAATACCTTACCAGATTTAGTAAATGTAGCTCGCTACATTTACTAAATCTGCAGTTGAATATTTAATATCCTTAAAAATCTATTTGTATCCACACATCCTAAAATGGATGATGGGGTGAAATCTTTTGTCATATATACATTCTGACTTCTAACTTAGAATAAAGATTAAAATAATCTAATGGGTACAGATTCTTAAATTCTTTTTAAACATCTTTTGTCCTCAGAGATTTTAAGCATATGTACCATAACATATGCAACACAAGGTATTAAAGCTTCTTATGTTCTCTAACAATAAAAATGTCTGATCAAAAAAACAAAAAGCCTTAATTAAAGAACAAATGGAAAAGTTCTCATTATTTCCCCATGTAGTATGATGTTGGGTTTTTCATAGGTGACTTTTTTTTTAAATTTATTTGACAGAAAGAGAGAGAGCACAAGCAGGGGGATCAGCAGCCAGAGGGAGAGGGAGAAGCAGGCTCCCCACTGAGCAGGGATCCCCATGTGGGCCTCGATGCCAGGACCCTGGGATAATGCCCTGAGCCGAAGGCAGATGCCCAAGAAACTGAGCCACCCAGGTGCCCCATAGATGTCTTTTATTATGTTGAGGTATGGTCCCTCTAAATCTGTTTTGTTGAGGGTTTTTATCATGGATAATATACTTCATCAAATGTTTTTTCTGCATCTATTAAAATGATCATATGTTTCTTATCCTTTATTTTATCAATGTGATATATCACATTGATTCATTTGTGAATATTGAACTACCCATACAACTCAGGAATAAATCCTACTTGATCATGGTGAATGATTTTTTTTAATGTATTGTTAGATTTGGTTTCTAGTATTTTATTGAGAATTCTTGATCTATGTTCACCATGGATATTGGCCTGTAGTTCTCTTTCTTACTAGAGTCTTTATCTGGTTTTAGTATCAGGCTAACGAATTTGGAAGTTTTCCTTCTTTTTGTGTTTTTTGGGATAGTTTGAGAATTGATATTAACTTTTCTTTAAATGTTTGGTAGAATTTGCCTGTGAAGGGGCACCTGGCTAGCTTAATTGGTGGAGAATGCTGCACTTGATTTCAGGGTTGTGAATTCAAGCCCCACCTTGGGTATAGAGATTACTTAAAAATAAAATATATATTTTAAAAAATTTTACCTGTGAAGCCATCTGGCCTGGACTTTTGTTTATTGGGAGTTTTTTGATTACTGATTCAAGTGTGTTCAAATTTTCTATTTCTTCCTGTTTCAACAGTTTTGGTAGTTTACATGTTTCTAGGAATTTGTACATTTCTTCCAGGTTTTCCAATTTGTTGGCATATTAAGTTTTTCATAACATTCCTTTATATTTTTTGTATTTGTTTGTATTTCTGTGGTATTGGTTGTGATCTCTCCTCTCTCATTCATGATATCAGTAATGCAAACAAAAAGTAACAAAAGTATACTAATAATATATTATAAATCAGAATTAGTAATGGTCACATAAATAAGAGGGAATAAAATTCACATTTATGAAGAATTTAAAAATATATAAAATGTAGATACCAAAATAAAACCTAAATATGTGGAAAGAGACATAGATTCACCACCAAATTAATAAAAAATTATTCACACCTGGAACAAAATATCAAAATTGCTCTAAAGGGCCCCAGGTGGCTCAGTCAGTTAAGCATCCACCTTTGGCTCACGTCATGATCTCAGGGTCCTGGGATCAAGCTCCACACTGGGCTTTCTGCTCAATGGGGAGTCTACTTCTCCCTCTCACTCTCCCACTGTGCTCTCTCTTTCATTCAAATAAATAAAGATCTATAAAAACATAAAAATAAAATTTCTCTAAAATTTGAAAGTACATACCAATACTAATTTTAAATCACGATTGATGGGGGCTCCTTGGTGGCTCATTTGGATAAGAATCTGACTCTTGATTTTGGCTCAGGTTATGATCTCAGGGTCATGAGATTGAGCCCCACATCTGGTTCTGCGCTCAGCAGGGAGTCTGCTTAATTCTCTCTCTTTGACTCTTAACAATGGGAAATAAACTGAGGGTTGCTGGAGAGGAGGTAAGTTGGGAGATAGGGTAACTGTGTGACTGGCATTAAGGGCACATGATGTGATGTCCACTGATAAGTACAACTGATGTTATATGCAA
This sequence comes from Enhydra lutris kenyoni, assembly GCF_002288905.1. Taxonomy (NCBI): domain Eukaryota; kingdom Metazoa; phylum Chordata; class Mammalia; order Carnivora; family Mustelidae; genus Enhydra; species Enhydra lutris. Next base: position 7,566,156 of record NW_019154147.1, read on the forward strand.
CTGATGAATTACTGAACTCTACATCTGAAACTAATGATTTACTTTATGTTGGCTAATTGAATTTAAGTAAAAACCTTAAAAAAAGAGATTCTGTCTTCCTCTGCCTTCCCCAACCCCACTCCTGCTCTCTCTAAATCATTCAATCAATCAATTAATCACAACGTGAAACTGATTTGTTTGGAACTGAAAAATAATATATCACTAATAGTAAATAAAATGCATGTTCTTTTCTCTTTAAAAAGAGTTATTGAGATTTTAGTGAAGAAAAGCTAAAGAAAACAAGCAAAGGAAAAAATAGCATTAAAGCTAGTGTAAACTTAGCTATGTATTTGTTGCAATTCACAGGAAAACAAAGGATAATGCCATCCCTAAATGCATAGTTTAGTTAAATTATGCTTTTAAATCACTGTGGAAAAAATCTATTGTAATCAGAACAATATACACACATAAAAATCTAAGATTTAGAATCTTGCAAACAAATATCATAAAATAAATCCCTAAAAAAAGTTTTGAAAATTTAACTCATAAGTACATAAAGTGTTTTCAATATTTGACTTGAAACATTGTTTCGCTGCTAACAAAAGATAGCAACTGGATGGCACTTCCAAAATTAGGAAGCATTTTCTAAAATAAAAGAACAAAAAGAGATGAATATGGCATTCTTAGATTTGGCAATCCAATAGTCCTTACATACCTATGATCTTGTGGGCTTTATGTTAGGAGAATACAATAATAATTAATGTAGCAATTTTTCACTGACTCTTTACTATGTGCTAGGCCACTGTGCTAAACAGTTTATATTCATTATCTCATTACATTTTCACCAGAAAAGCCTATGGCCTCACTATCATGCCCAGATGAATGACAGAGCTAGTGCTACGAACTGAGACATCTGACTCCTGGCATAAACTCTTCAATGTCACTGCTAAGGTACAAAAGACCCAGCGCTAGCTCCCAGAGGAATCATAAATGAATGCCAACCTGACAGAACACTAAAGATAAAGTGAAGGCCATAGGGAATATAAAAGAAATTTCCTTGACGTGCATTTATTCATTCAAAAAATATTTATCGAGTGGGTGTTCTAGGCATCAAGGACAAAACAACGTCCCTGTTCTGATGGAATATGCATTCACCTGAAAAAAACACAGCAAAAAAGTGAACAGGGCACCTGGGTGGCTCATCCGATTAAGTGTATGACTCTTGATTTCATCTCAGGTCATTATCTCAGGGTTGTGTGTTTGAGCCCTACATTGGGCTCCATGCTCAGCATGGAGTCTGCTTGAGATTCTCTCTCTCCCTCTCCCTCTGCCCATCTCCTCTCTCCCTTTCTCAAATAAATAAATAATTTTTTTAAAAAAGTGAACAATTTCAGTTAATGATAAGCATAAAGAAGAAATGCACAGCACTTCTGGGAAGGCCTTTCTGAGGGGATGACATTTGGACAAAGACATGAATCTCAGTGATGTGAGAGCAACAGCCCTGAAAAGATGCAGCAAGAGCATTCCAGGCAGAGGGAAAAGCACATATAAAATCCCAAAGTCTAGAACAAGTTTGGTGTATTCCAGGTCCCAAGGAGGCAAGAGTGAACATCAGATAGATGATAAGGGAACTAGTAAGAGCAGACTACAAAAGACCTTATAGGACATGGTTTTAAAAATTACTTTTTAAAATCTTTTTATTTGGAAATAATTCCAAGCTTACATAAAGGTGAAACTATAATAGTACAAAGACAATTTATATGCCTTTAATCTAGATTTGCCTATTGTTGACATTTGCACCATTTCCTTTACCACTTGTGGTGTGTATGTGTATGTATGTGTGTGTACAATTTTTTTTTACCATTTGAAAGTGGCATACATCATTGCCCTTTGCCCTTAAACATTTCAGTATTTATTTCATAATAATGGGAATGGGAATAATCTCTGGACACCTGGGTGGCTCAGTCAGTTAAGCATCTGCCCTCTGCTCAGGTCATGATCTCGGGGTCCTGGGATCTAGTCCCACATCAGACTCCTTGCTCAGTGGGGAGCCTGCTTCTCCCTCTACCTGCCACTCCTCCAGCTTGTATGCTCTTGCTCTCTCTCTTTGATAAATAAAATCTATTTTAAAAATGGGAATATTCTCTTATATAACCACTGGAATCAACTTCAGTAAATTTAACACTAATATAGTACTTTTACGTAACCTACCATCTGTGATCCAATTTTATCTATTGACCTAACAACATCCTTTACAGCCTTTTTTCCCTCCAGTATAGAATCCTGTCTAGGATCAGGTATTTCATTAGTTGTCATGTCCCAAACAATACATAATTCATTTTGGGTTTGTATGATGGTTCCTTAGTTATTTGGCTCAGGAAATGGATCCCAGCCAGAACAATATCTAAGTGATGTTGTACCCTTCCCAAGTTAGCATATCTAGAGGAACTCAATGTCCATCTGCCCTTTACTGGTAATATTAATTTTAAAAATTTATTCATTTACTTAAGGGGGGAGGGGCAAAAGGACAGAGAGTGAGAGAATCTCAAGCATGTTTCCCACAGGAGTGTGGAGCCCAATGCGGGACTTGATTTCATGACACTGAGATCATGTCCTGAACCAAAATCAAGAGTCGGACACTTAACCAACTGAGCCAACAGGTGCCCTCCTGATAATGTTAATTTTAATTACCCATTCAAGGTGTTATCTAATTTCTCCACTATAGCGATACAGTTGTGGTTTTTTTTTTTTTTTTCACAACCATGAGACTGGAGTGAAGAGGAAAAGCCAGCTCAGAAGATTGAGAACAAATAGACAATGATGTAGAAGTAGACCAAGGGTCCAATATCCTAAAGTCAAGTCAATAAAGTGTTTGAAGAAGGAGCACAAATTATTTGATACTAATCTTATATTATACATTTAGTGATACTTAATATTTTTATGCATATGGAAATAGAACCTTATATTTCACAATTTACACTTCTCAATGAGCTTTCAGACACCATGTCTCATATGGCACAGTGAGTTGTGTAAGAACAAAACTGAAAAGCAGTAAAAATCAAAGAGTTATAGCCTCTACTCTGATACCATATGGAAGTGAGTGACAACCCACGCTTACATGAATCAAAATCCATAATGTGAACAGTCCTGAGACTGAAACAAGTATCCCTAAGATCAGCATTTCTTGGAGACAACAGAGGAACATTATGGTTACAAATGTGGACTTAAAACAACAACTAAAATAAACATTTACCCAGTACATCCTAAATGCCAGGCAAGGTCCTAAAGCTATAGCAGAGAACAAAACAAAATAGCTACCCCTGCACAATTACCTTCCTGGGGGTCTAAGAGATGTGGGTTTGCATCCCAGTTCTGTCCTGTGACCTTGAGCACTCAACTTCTTGCAAAACTTGCTTTTCTTTTACAAGTTGCTAACTTCTACCTCATACTTCTAACTGAATATGGAGAGTATTTTCAAAGGCTTACCTCTATGTCACTCCTAAAACTCTGCTAAAATTTCTCTAAGGGAGAGGAGAGGTATAAACCATTAAAGACAAACAAAATGACAGAACATAAATCGGTAATAAAATCTTGAAAACCAGAAAATGGATGACCAAATGATAATCAACTTAGCAAATCAGAAAGCACTGAAACCCAAGTCAACAAGAGAAGTCCAAGAAGTAGATTGAATCACATTGTAATGCAGTTTAGGAGTCTGCAAATTTTTTTTTTTTTTTTTTTTTTTTTTTTTTTTTTTTTTTTT
>NW_019154147.1:7569997-7620325 GCF_002288905.1 Enhydra lutris kenyoni
ATTTTTTTTTTTTTTTTTTTTTTTTTTTTTTTTTTTTTTGGTCTAAAGGCCCGGATTTAAGCTTTGCAGGTCATGGGGTCTCTGTCACAATTACTCAAGTCTTCTTTGTAAAGCAAAAGCAGCAATAGACAATACACATCTATGGGAATGGCTATGTTCCAGTAAAGCCTTATTTATGACAAAGAGGCAGGGATTGAGGGAGAAAGGATTGTGATTTGGCAAGCAGACCAGTCTGCCAAAGTCTTGTAGAGTACCTCAGGGATGAAGGCATCAGATCTCTCCAAAAGTAACACAACAATGAGTCTGAAAATAGTAGTAAGAGTGTATAAAAGAGGGAGCTAGGACCCCAGAACCCCTTTCCCACCAACTACAGCCAGATAAAGGCCTCTCTTACACCCTGCCAGAAGACTAGAGAACTATTGTCCAGGAAACAGAATTCAGGAGATTCTGGCTTGGGTATGTATGAAGGTGGGTGTGAGATGCCTTACTAAAAACAAGAGATTAGCTAAAAAAAAAAAAAAAGTCTGAAACCCTAGTCCCCACTCAGCTGGCAGAGGCTGGCAAGCAGGCTTGGGCACTTTCCACAGAAAACTGGTAGATTTCTCTCTGGAGAAATGGATCAATCCTAGAGAAAAGATCTAAAGATGCTGAGAGTTGGTGGTCACCCAACAAAACTGTCCAGACAGATCTTCCTAGAGTAAGGCTCACTGGTTAACCTCCTCCATCCAAATATAGTTTCCAGTCTGCTTTTTACGGCTTCTATCTTAAAAAAAAAAATCATCCTTTTTCACTAAAGACAGCAATCAAAATGGACATATAGGAATAATTTTTTTTTTAATTAAAAAAATTTTTTTTATTAAATTTTATTTTTTATAAACATATATTTTTATCCCCAGGGGTACAGGTCTGTGAATCGCCAGGTTTACACACTTCACAGCACTCACCATAGCACATACCCTCCCCAATGTCCATAACCCCACCCCCCCTCTCCAAACCCCCCTCCCCCATCAACCCTCAGTTTGTTTTGTGAGATTAAGAGTCACTTATGGTTTGTCTCCCTCCCAATCCCATCTTGTTTCATTTACTCTTCTCCTACCCCCTTAACCCACCATGTTGCATCTCCTCTCCCTTATATCAGGGAGATCATATGATAGTTGTATTTCTCCGATTGACTTATTTCGCTAAGCATGATACCCTCTAGTTCCATCCACGTCGTCGCAAATGGCAAGATTTCATTTCTTTTGATGGCTGCATAGTATTCCATTGTGTATATATACCACATCTTCTTTATCCATTCGTCTGTTGATGGACATCTAGGTTCTTTCCATAGTTTGGCTATTGTAGACATTGCTGCTATAAACATTCGGGTGCACGTGCCCCTTCGGATCACTACGTTTGTATCTTTAGGGTAAATACCCAGCAGTGCAATTGCTGGGTCATAGGGTAGTTCTATTTTCAACATTTTGAGGAACCTCCATGCTGTTTTCCAGAGTGGTTTTACCAGCTTGCATTCCCACCAACAGTGTAGGAGGGTTCCCCTTTCTCCGCATCCTCGCCAGCATCTGTCATTTCCTGACTTGTTAATTTTAGCCATTCTGACTGGTGTGAGGTGATATCTCATTGTGGTTTTGATTTGTATTTCCCTGATGCCGAGTGATGTGGAGCACTTTTTCATGTGTCTGTTGGCCATCTGGATGTCTTCTTTGCAGAAATGTCTGTTCATGTCCTCTGCCCATTTCTTGATTGGATTATTTGTTCTTTGGGTGTTGAGTTTGCTAAGTTCTTTATAGATTACTCAGACCAGCCTGGGTAAGGGCGGAATAATTTTTTTTAAGAAAGAAAGAAATACTCCAAGGAACAGAGCAGGTAGCTAAGAAAATTTCAAAATATAATAATTAATTCTCCTCAGAAGAGAAGAGAACATATTGCACCCATGAAATAAAAAAAGGAGGCTGAAAAACAAGCGCACTGTCCGAGAACACAAGAGCACCCTTGGGAATGAAAAATACAATGGCTGAGATGAAGAATTCACAAAAAACCACACTGGAAAATAAAGCTGAGAAAGTCTCCCAGAGACTAGAACAAGAAAATAAGAAAGAAAAAAATAAGAAAGTCAGTGGATCAGTTGGGAAGTTCAGCCAGGTCCACCAGGGTCTCCCCCTACGGTTTTTGGCATTCGGACCAGGTTGCTTAGAACGTGAGACTGTTTTTTAAACAGAAATAGAAGATGTCTTTTAATCATTTAGTCAGTTTTCACACAACAGTCATTTTAAAGGAAGAGGTTCTCTTTGTTTCTAATTTTAAAATAATAAAGACACTTAACCAAGACAGAGCGACAGGTCAATGGCCATCAGACTTTAGCGCATGAACTCTGAAGTTGAACACACCTGCCACTCATTAAAAACTCAAGAGTCAGCAGTAGCAGCAGCAGAACATGAGAATCAGGGAGATGCAGAAGATCTTAAAGCTACATTGGCTTTGACATTTCTTGGCCCAGAAATACTTCTTCATTACCTTGCGTGCTTGTGAGGTGAATACACTTTTTTTTTTTCTCTTGAGACCAAGACAAATAGCAAAGATGATTTTATCAGCAGCTGGAAAGGCAAATATTCAATGGCACAGGGAGTGATGTGAACAATACCTTGCTAACCCCAAAGCTGAGAAAGATGCCTGCTCTGAATAAACCAAGTCTAATGACCCTGTGGCAGAAGGGGTGTCCCAAATGCCAGGAAATAAGAAAATTCTCAATAGAAAACAAAGAGGTCATACACAAAGATTCATCTAGATTTCTTGTTATCTCCTACTCAAGGAAAAGAATTGCCCTATCACTTTTTAAAGTATAATTCACATACAGAGTCCATCTATAGATGAATGGATAAGAGAAGATGTGCATACACACACATACACAACAGACTATTATTCAGCCATTAAAAAAGAATTAAATTATGCCATTTGCAACAAAATAGATGGATCTAGAGAGTATACTACTAAGTGAGATAAGTCATTCAGAGAAAGACAAATGCCATATGATCTCACTCACATGTGGAATTTAAGAAATACAAAAATGAACAAAGAAAGAAGAGACCAAAAAAACCAGACTTAACTATAGAGAACAAACTGGTAGTTGCCAGAGGGGAGGTGGGTGGGGGATGGGTGAAACAGATGAAGGGTATGAGTACTGAGTAATGCATAGAATTGTTGAATCATTCTATCATACACTTAAAAGAATTTACCCACCTTTGATAGTAAGATCAAGAACCAAAACAACATATTCCAATGTTTCCTCTACTAATAAAGGCAATGGAAGAGCTGCTTTAAAAAACAAAACCAGATTTAATCTACAATTGGAGTGAGTGAATGTAAAATCTTTAACTACCAGATGATAAGATTCACTCTGAGAGCTGAACAAGTCAAATCTGCAGTCTTGGGGCCCATGAGATGCGTATTTCAGACAACACAAGGTAAATGATTCCCAGAGTTGCATGAGCTTATTGGGACCTGTAACTGCCCCATGGATCCATGGTAGATCCACAGTAACTGGGCAAGGAAAACTCAGAAATAAAGGTCAGCTTTAAAGAGTAGTTTTAGGGGCACCTGGGTGGCTCAGAGGGTTAAAGCCTCTGCCTTCAGCTCAGGTCATGATCCCAGGGTCCTGGGATCGAGCCCCGCATCGGGCTCTCTGCTCAGCAGGGAGCCTGCTTCCTCCTCTCTCTCTGCCTGCTTCCTCCTCTCTCTCTGCCTGCTTCTCTGCCTACTTGTGATCTCTGTCTGTCCAATAAATAAATAAAATCTTAAAATAAATAAATAAATAAATAAAGAGTAGTTTTATTTGTAACTTTATATTTATATCTCAGAAAAACTGGTGTCTCAATAAAAAATATAGCTAAATATTTTTTTAATAAGAACCTCATTGTTTCAATTAGTCTGTTTATAATTCTCAGTGATGGGAAATAAAGCTACCCACATAACTACTGTATCTGCAAGGGTCTTACATATCTGTTAATATCTGCATTTAGTTAGGAGGTCATCAGCTTCTAGTGAAGGGGCTCAAGGCTTCATCTATCTTGCAAAATAGAGTGAAATACAGTGACTGTGTGCAAGCACACGTGAGTGCACACACTTTATCTTCGGGTTTCAATGTGCTTAGACAAAAGCAAGGTAAGATATTTGTTTTGCTGCCCCACACTTCTATGACCTAATTCCACTTTCTGCTTGAAGTACTTCACATATAAAGCTTCACATCATAACTTATAACATATGTAGCTTTAGCTGAATGTCAATTATGTATTAAGAACTATCTAAACGCTGGAATACAGTGGGTACGAAGACAGGAAATGTCCCTGACCTCATCTTTAAAAATTGAGGCCATGCTTTACTCATTATAACATCCATAAAAGTATCTTGCTTGGAACCTCAGATATATGTAATAGATGCTAAAGAAATGATTGTGAAAATGAATTGAATTTTTAGTAGAAGTTCATTTCTAAATGAAGTTCTATTATAACGATGCTATTTGTAAATGGGTATTTGGGTGCAATTATTGTATCAATCAAATGTGTATTGATCAAAACTTACTCATAGTTTTTCACACGCAATGCATCAGCACTGAGACTGATGCTGGTTAGTATAAATCAGTGAAATACCTAATGATGGATGTTCTAATCTTAATGCTTCTTAACATTTCCATTTCTGAGTCATTACAATTAAAAATACTTTTGTATTTATCCATAGATACTTGAATTCTTCCTTTTAAATTAAAGAAAAATTAAGAAACTTTCATATAGTATAACTCAGTAAGACTTGTTTTTTTCATCCAAAGCTGGTTTGCTATGAGTATACAGTTTTTTTCTTCAATCAATAATATTTTCCTCAATCCCAAATCTGCCAGAATTTGCCAAGCTGTGGGCAATTCAAGGCAAGGGTTTTTACCTCAAAATGTCCAGTACAACACCTGACATAAAGCAAGATCCCACTCAGTGATTGTTACATTGGACCAAATCTATTGCTTTTGACTAAGAGTCCTCTCATCACACAGTATTACAACTGATTTCCATTGAGAATTTTTTCTTTAGAATCTAACTTCATAATGTCTAACATCTAAAATGACATGGAAACTCGAAAATACTGCATAGTTATGTTACCTAAGTAGACAAAAATATTTTCTTCAAAAGAAGAAAAATTCTTGAACTGAGGACTTTCAAAGGTAACTCAAAAGTAGCTTTGAGTTTATGTTTTTGGCCTCCTAGATTATATTGGATGCCTCCAGTTGTTTCTCTTCTTTTTCTTTTTAATTGAGGAGCAAATTTAGAAACTTCATGATTCCTTTGCTCTGTTTTGTATTGCAAGCAACGAAACATCATTTCTGGTCCTAGTCACAAAACTATTCTTCTCTTTCATACAGGAAAAAGTACCCCCTGCCTAAAAATGTCTTTGACTAGCACTTCCTTGTAAAGGAGGGATACTCTAAACTTATCAAGTGGGATAGATGCCCATGTGTTCAGACATGCAAAAAGCAACATTGCTATATATTCCTTAATAGTAATATAATTTCCTCATAAGAGACTCTTAATCTCACAAAACAAACTGAGGGTTGCTGGAGGTTGGGGGGTAGAGATAGGGTGGTTGGGTTAGACACTGGGGAGGATATATTCTATGAGGAGTGCTGTGAAATGTGTAAGCCTGATGATTCACAGACCTGTATCCCTGGGGCAAATAATACATTATATGTTAATATAAATAATTTAAATAAATTATAATATAATAATTTCCTTCCAGCCCCATTCCATCTAATGAAAGATAATATAATCTAGGTCAATTTTGCTAAAGTTTAAGCATTCCAGTTAAAAATTCAATAAAGTTTAGTTAAAAGGTTAATATAGGATCCTCATCACCATTTTTCTCCCCACTTAGGAATTTGTAAGTTCTTGAGGCAAAGACTATCTAGTATCATGGCATAAGGATGGGGCATTTGTCCACACTGAACTCTCTGTCCAGGTTGGATCCTCTACATGTCCTGAATTCCCTGTCCTAGGAATTGGATTCACTGTTCGGGCAGATTACCTGTACAGGCTGGATTCATGTTCTACACTAGCACCCAATGGCCTTTGGATACAGTCATTTTTTTCTCTGCTCTGGCATCTACACAAATGCCCATACTTTTGGGCAGACTCTGATGACATCTTCCACTTTATTTCTACCAAAAGCAACAACTCTAGACCACCATAGTTTGGCCCAATCTCTTTCTCAGCCTGGAGTGGCAGAAAACCTGATGCAGTGGTCTTGGGACCCCTCAGTGCCTCATATTGAGGCCCTCTGTATTTACTGTCCACATTGATGGTCTCACTCTGCTGTCCCCACACAGGAAATCCAATGCAGTGCTTTCCAGGCAAGAAGAAGCTACACTTCTCTCTGTGCTCAGATTCCCACTGCTACTGATGGCTATATTGCTCATCTGAAAGGGGAGGGGCAAGAAACAGGGCCGCTCTTCGGAAACCGTGAATAACTGCCACATATCCTAAGTTTCTGACAATTTATGCTTCTTCCCCACCATTCAGAATATTTATATAGTCTAGGAGAAAAAGAAAAGAATACTTACGGTTTAGGACCAAAAACAAAACAAAACAAAAAAACAATGACCTGAGAGCTCTGCTTTTGAGAAACCAAAATTCTTTTGAAAAACCAAAATTCAAGCTCTTAAAGCTCAAAATTATTGTCTGTCTTGGGATTCAAAAGAACATTTTTAAAAACTCCATTAATCCCTAAACTTTCTCTCTTTCTGGACTTCGACAGAAATCCTACCCTAATTATTGTCCTACCCTAAAGGCAATAATCCTAAAACATTCCAGCTACCACAGCTGTGGGAAAGGGAGATACATGCATGGTTCAGGGTCCAGACTTGAAAGGAAACCCAAATTAGTTGCTTCAAACACAGGAAGTTTAATCAAGGCAAAAGAGTATGAAAGGAGCTGGAAAGCTAATAGAACAAAAATTGGACTTTGAGGTAACTCTGGGAGGCAGCCACCATCTCTAGGGCTGGAAGAACAAAAATGAAAAGAGAGGTGTTGCCAGATCCCAGGAGCTCAGAAGAGGTGCTACCATGGAGCTGGCTTTAGTTCCGACCAGTGAAGCAGAGCCCCAGCTAGTACACAGATGTCTGGGTAGGGAAGGGTCCCACACAGCTGGCATGCAGACCTCTGAGACAACACTGTGAGTGCTTGGACTCCTGAGGAGAGTGCCACAATGGCTGACTCTAAGGAAGTTACTGCTCACCTGATCTTGCATTCCTCGGGGCCTCCTTGAACTGTTAGTGCCATATCTCTGAGAGTGCCCTTCCCATCTAATCCTTGAACACTGGAGGGGCTGTGCATGCCTCTTAATGATGCTCAAAGCTCTGAGTTGAAGCTGCTCGGGGGCCATTTCTCAGTACTCAGGGAAGGTACTACACATCTGTGCTTATATCTCTAAAGGGGATATTTGCAGCCATTACTGTGCATACCAAAAAATGCAGGAGTTAGAGCTGTCTGCTGTTCCTGCAGCTTCTGCCACTGGAAGTATGCTTATAGGACTTGGACACAACATGAAGGTCTCTTCTGCTTGTCACTGGCTTTCCAGTCTCTAATTAGTTCCTCCCATTGAAGCTGCAAGGAGGTCTTGAAAATGTAGTTTGCAGACTCTTAGCCTGATTATCACAGAGCCACGTATAGAAGGATGGGCATGAGTTAAGAAATAATAGGTTGGGGAGCCTGGGTAGCTTAGTTGGTTAAGCATCTGCCTTTGGCTCAGGTCATGATACCAGGGTCCTGGGATCGAGCCCCATGTCAGGCTCTCTGCTCAGAGGGGTCTGCTTCTTCCTCTCCCTCTGCTCGTGCTCTCTCTCTCTCAAATAAATATATAAAATCTTCTAATAAAAAAAAAAAGAAATAACAGGTTAGTAGCTAGTACAGTACAAAAAGAAAATGTGTCACTGGTGGGAAGGACTATGAGGATACTTTCAAAGTTTTATGCAGGAGATACTTTTCAAGCAAATAAAGGTACTACAGAGGTACCTGGACCCAGGCATGAGTTTTCCCAACTGCCTTCAATCAAAGAAGCTTATAATTTATTTTTATTTTTATTTTTATTTTTGTTAACAAAAGGTTGGAATTTATTATTTTAAGCTATTAGGTTGCCAAAACTTGGCTAAGCCACCCACTAAGTAAGCATCCTATAAAATGAGATTTTTAGGATAGGTACATTTTACTGGAGAAACAAGGGAAGCAAAATCTTAGCCTCTGCTCACTTGAGCAAGGCCTGCAGTGGAAACCTGCATCAACTGTACCATCACTCAGTGAGTGAAACTAAGTCAGAAGAGGCAGCATGGAGCCAAGTTCACTCTAGGTATAACTTGTATCTCATGTTCCCCAGCCCTGACTAACCCGACATGTTCTACTTCCCTCCAGTCACAGACTGAGTTTATCTATGGCCCTTCTCAGGCCACTGCTCTAGCTCTAGCTCCTTATCTGGAGCTTCACTGTCCCTCTTTTTTGTCATTAGGGTGGTTAACTTTATGTGACAGTTTCGCTAGGCTATGATGCCCAACTTTTTGATCAAACACTCCTCTAGATATTGCTGTGAAATTATGTTTTAGATGTGTGATTAACATTTACAGTCCGTGGGCTTTGAATAAAGAAGGTTATCCTCCCTCCCATAATGTGCATGGGCCTCATCCAATCAGCTGAAGGCTTTAAGACGAAACACTGAGTTTTCTTAAAGAAGAAGGAATTCTCCCTCAAGACTACAGTATAAAAACCCTGCTTTAGTTTCCAGGCTGCTGACCTGTGGAAATTTAAACTCAGGACTGAAAAATCAATACACCCTGAGTCTCCAGCCTGCCAGCCTGCCCTACAAATTTCAGATTTGCCAGGCCCACAGTTGCATGAACCAGTTCATTAAAATAATCTGTGTGTGTGTGTGTGTGTTCTATTTCTCTAGAGAACCCCAAGCCATAGGCCTCCTCACTCACTCATACGCTTCCTCAAAATTAATTCCAGTCATCTCTGGTTACTGCTATTTTGGGCTTCCAAGTCTGGTTGTGAGCACAATTTTTGAAATACCCCTTCCTTGGTTAAGTACATCCTTGACCTGCTCTATACACTCCCCAAAGTCTTCAGTAGCCTTGACCAGCCTTCTGTCCTGAGTGACTAGAAATTGAAAATCATTTATTATCTCCTGACTCCTAGTCACCATGGTATGGCCTGCCTAGGGCCTTCATGTTCCAGTTGGAATTATTTATTTGGTTGCTGACAGCCTCTTATATAGTCCACACTGAGCAACTGGGGTACTAGAAGTCTGTTGGAAAAGTGAGTGGGGATGTTGCAAGGAGGGGCTGGGGGGTTACACAGAAACCAGGCAGAGTGAGGGTCATCACACAGAATCCAGGTAGAGTGAGGGGCATCACCATGAGTTTCAGCTGTTCCCCCACTGTGTCCCGGGATGTCTGTCATGAAGGAAAGAACTGTAGCTTTGTATGTGGATTTTAATGTATCTCAAAAAATGAAAGATTAAGTACTGTTCAAATGAAAAAGTATCCAGCTGCTAAATTGTTTTTTACTTTTCCCTAGAAAGGAAAACAAGCCTTGGGTGTTTTCAGACTGATTACAAAGGTTTTGCTCTGGATTTTATTGAAGCAGATGGGTTTGGCTGTCTTTTTTGTGACTAAAAGCCATATTCACCCAAATCACTCATATCTTTGTCATTCTAATTGTTCCACAGTTCACTTTGAGAGGCTCTTAACAGCTTTTCTTTCTATCTTAAAGTATTGCAGAGAGAGCTAAGGCTGGTGTTCAAGTATGCAGCCTTTCTTATAAACATCTCAGGGCCCAGGCTGTGAAAGCTAAATATTTATTGAAGCCCCTCTCTCCAAGGTCAGCAGAGACATTCAACTAGGCAAATCCAATGACCTCTTATCTTTAAGATAAGTCTTTATTCTATTTGACTTCCTCCATTCATATTAAAAAACATCTACAGAGCCCTACTGGGTATCTGGCTCTATCAAGGCACTAGGGACAAAGAAATCAACTAGGTATGTTTCTGCTCCCAAATGAATTGAAAGAAAAAAGAGAGATAATATTATTAAGATACACATGATGGTTCCACAAGAGCGTGTAAATAAAAGGTATGCATGAAGGAGCACAGAAGAAGACAGCCTTATTCAGGCTGGGATTTTAAGAGATGACTTCCTAGAGGAAGAAGCAGGAATCTCATTCATAAAGCCTAGGTAGAAATTAGCACTTTGGATGCAGGAGAGAAGGATGACCAAGAAGAGGAATCACTTGTGTAAAAGTAGCTGGGCATGAGACAGCAGGAAGCATTCCAAGAACTGCCAGAAAACTGAGTGGAGGAAAACAAGTATATGGGGATGGCCAGATGTCAGGCAAGACAAAAACAGGAGATGGGGGAGGATCTTAAAAGAGCACTCTAACAGTGACACGGAAATGAAGGGGGAAATGGCAGAAAGATTCTTCAGAAAATTATTGGAATAGCCCATGTGAGAACCTGAATGAAGGAATTTGCTGTATCACCCTGCCCTTAAATGAGATGGCACATGTAAGAGAAGAAAATGTTAGCTGGAGGTGGATTCAGGTTGACTTTGAGGAACCTTCAGACCAACTGAATACAAGTTTCTGGCTAGATCACAGATGTGGGACATGGCTGCATACTTAGCAATTAAAAGAATTAGTATGATTATAATCACCTAGTGTGAAGGTAAGAGGAACAGTGACCTGAAGATAGAATTTGTGAAAGAGATGACATTTCATAGAAGAGCAAAAGGTGATGAGCTTGGGGCATCTGGCAGCTCAGTGGGTCAAAGCCTCTGCCTTTGGCTCAGGTCATGATCTCAGGGTCCTGGGATTGAGCCCCACATCAAGCTCTCTGCTCAGCAAGGAGCCTGCATCCTCCCCTCTCTCTCTCTGCCTGTCTCTCTGCCTACTTGTGATCTCTGTCAAGTAAATAAATAAAAAAGTCTTAAAAAAAAAAAAAAAGTTGATGAGCTTGAAAAATAAAGGAGCAGTCAAGAGGAGGAAACTCAAGAGGTAGATATATCAAAGAAGTATGGAAAACTATTGACCAGCTAGAATAGGATCTGTGTAAAAGCTGATAGAACATGGGTAATGGAAATAATGGTTTCCATTTTACAGATGTGCTTAGTTCTTTTGCCTTCTTAAGTAAACCGTATTTCACACTGGGTACACATCTGCCTATGGGAAATTTAAATCCGTACATAAGAAATGTAAAGAAAGGACAAAGAGAAAGTCAGTTTTGGGCACTCTACGTACAAATTGGATATGCAGCAAGGTAACAACCTTGTTCAATAGGATGTTACCTGAGCAAAGAGTAGGCTGAAGGACTTAAAATATAGGATTTACTTATGTGGAGGGATGTCCCAAACCCCTACCAATAGCTAGTATAGAAGAGGGAAGACATAATGAAGAAGAAATTTAAAAAGACATCTGGCAGTTTCTGGCCTGGAAACAGAAAAGAGAGAAAGATATTTGAAGCCATAAAACTTGTGTCTCCCCATTTCTCCTCCCTAGACATCAGGGAGATGTGCAGTATATAAGTGAAGATAAAATCAATGATAAAGATATGGGCTATAGTAACCCATTTGTTTTTTAATGGAAGAGTCTGGGGAAAGAGCATCTTTCAAGTTGTTCCCTTCCCCCAAATACAACAATCTCGCATGCATACAACAATCTCGCATGCAAACAACAGCTCCTTGGCTATGCAGTATATGCAGAAAGGGAAGGTTCCAAGGATGAGTTTTCTCAAACCTCCCCAGTTCCTGCATTTGTGTAGCCAAGGGACAGTAGGCCTGCCAAGGGGCCTACAGGGCAGAGCAAGGTGACCTCACAGAGGAGGGTTAGTAGCTGCTGGGGCATGAAGCTGGACAAAGGCCAAAGAAGTTAACCAGGAGCAAAGTGAGGCCAGGTCAGCCAGGAGCACTAACGGATCCTTGCAGAGAGAACAAATTAAATGACAGCAGTTGTAGACTGCCTATAACGGGGCCAGCAGCACCCAGTCAGCCACAAGATATTACTCCAGGACCAGCATGAGCCAGGGAACCTCTTCCTTACACACCTGGATGCCTCTAGAGAGAAGAAGCCAAGGGAGAAGGCCATCCAAGAAACCAAGTAAGGGGCACCTGGGTGGCTCAGTAGCTTAAGCCTCTGCCTTCAGCTCAGGTCATGATCTCTGGGTCCTGGGATCTAGCCCCACATCAGGGTCTCTGCTCAGCAGGGAGCCTGTTTCCCACCACCCGCCCCCCCACCCGCCTCTCTCTGCCTGCCTCTCTCCCTACTTGTGATCTCTGTCTGTCAAATAAATAAATAAAATCTTTAAAAAGGAAAAAAAAAAAGAAAGAAAGAAACCAATTAAGTATCTTTCTCGAAGAAGTGCCAAAAAACCCTCCTAATATCATATTGACCTTTATTTATCCCAGACAACAGATTGAGTCAATCTGTTTTCCTCCTTAGGAAAGGATAAAAAGATAGATAAAAGATAAAAGCTCAGGGAAAAGATGAGATTCGTTGTAGCTAACATAAAGAGTTTTTTTCTTCACGGTACAGTATAACCATAATTTGAAACCTAGCTGTATAGATAAAAATGGGCAATAACATTTGCCAAAGTATATCCCACAGAATACTAATTCCTTAAAATGTTGACAAATATTATACAGGCAAAACAATAAATAAAAATTTTTAAATTGGGCTAAAAAATAAACAAAAAATATTTAATGCAAACCCTTCTGAGATCATTTACTTTGCTCATGAATATTCTGAATCTCCAATAGAGCAATTTGGTATACCTCATTTCCATACATCTGTCCAAGAAGTTTACTTTCATAGACCATCTCTCCAAAAGACTTTTGGAAACACTTCTAGCATTTAAAAAACGGAGATCCTCCAAATCTTTCAAATAACTGGGATCATGAGCCCTATAGTCTACTGTCTTCCCCTCTGCCATGGTTCTTCTGGACATGTTATTATTTTATTTATTTTTAATCTTATTTAATATGATTTAAGATTAAGATTATGATTTAAGACTTAAGATTAAAAATTTATTATTTCTAATCTTTTTTAATATGATATCTAACCTCAACATATTTTTAAGAATGCAACACATTATTGTTTATAGGTACAACGTTGTACAGTAGAACTCTAGAGCTTATTCATTTTGCTTAACTGAAACTTTATGCCCTTTGATTAGTAAATCTCCATTTCCCCTCCCTCCCAGACCTTGGCAACCAGCAGTCCGCTTTTTGATTCTATGAACTTTATGAATTTGACTTTTTTTTTTAAGTAAACTCTACACCCAACATGGAGCTCAAACTCACAACCCCGATATCCAGAGTCATATGCTCTATGAACTGAGACAGCCAGGGACCCCTGAATTTGATTATTTTAGATATCTGTTATAAGTGAAGTCATGCGGTATTCATCTTTCCACGACCTCCTCATGTCACTTAGCATAATGTCCTCCATGTTATCCATATTGTCACTCCCTGCAGAATTTACTTTTTTTTTGTTATTGTGAATCTTGCAACCTGAGTAATAGTGCCACATGAGATATGAACGTAGGAGTGCTAAGTATTATTAATTTCATATTTATCAGAATTCCATTTAAAAATACAAATGCTAAAATGTAATTTAAAATTACATTTTGGGAAATTAGATGAAGGTGATCAGAGGGTATAAATCTTCTGTTAGAAGATGAATAAGTACTAAGAACGTACTATATACAACATAATGGTTATCATTAACACTGCTATAGGGTATATTTGAAAGTTACTAAGAGAATAGGTCCTAAAAGTTCTCATCACAAGGAAAAAACACTTTTTTGTGACTATATGAGGTGATGGATATTCACCAAACTTATGGTGGTAATCACTTCACAACATATGTAAGTTAAGGCATCATGTTGTAGAACCTCAACCTTATACTCTATTATATATATACTGTATGCCAGTTATATCTCAATAAAATCATATCTCAATGAAACTGAAAATTTATCTCTATGATTATATGTAGTTTGAGAGCACATATATTTATATATTACATATTTGAAAGACAAAAAAATAAAATGTGAAAACTATCCTCAACTCTCACAAACTACACAAAAGAGATGACTGGTCCTATTTGACCCATGGACCATAGTTTTCCAACCCCTGTTGTAGAGCATGTTAATGTGGGAAATGCTCTAGACAAAAAAAAAAAAAAAAAAAATCCAGGCACTATAGCAAGCAGGAAAAAAGGTGTGAGACAAAAACAGAGAGATTCACTGAAAGTCTATAGATGGAATAGTCAGTCATTCTCTGGCCCCCCTGGAACTCCTTTGGAGGAAAAAAAAAAAAAAATGACTTGAGAGATAAGAAACCCCAGTCCCTGGCTCTGCTATTAATTGAGAGAACATGTGTACTTTGTTACTTTCTCACTATTTTATCTTTCCATATGTTCTAAAAGGGTCTTCTCAAACTGGTTTCATCCTTTTTCATGTTACCCTGCTTCTTTACATCATCTGTGCAGACACCTGAACAAACATTTTGCTTGTCTGACTTCCTCTGGGCTGCTTTCAGCACCGCTGACATCCAGGGAGGCAGAGGAAGGACCTATGACATGGCCTTTCTCTTCCATCCCTCCCCTGCCCACCCAACCTCTGCAGGGCTGGAGAGCACCACAGATAGAGCTTCCCAGGGAGGGAGCCCATCAGGTACCTCAGGAGTTATTCTGCACTACAGCTTTTCCCTTTTCACGCTGCTTAGTTTCAGGCTCTCTTCTTTTCCCTTGCTTTCGATGGAATCCCAGAAAACATTACTGGTTTACAGAGATGCAAACATGCATGGACAAGCTACACTAACAACTATACTACCCGTTTTATAAAGTCTTAATATCAACAAGCTCCCTTCTGAACATTTCAGAAAATTCAAAAAAGGAGTCAAGAGAGAAATGTGTGTTTTCTTTTCTACTGCAAAAAAAGAAACACATTCTAAAGGCGAGGGTGGGGCTACTGATGATAAAGAAAGCTAGGGTCTAGGGAAAGGAAAGGGCTCTATCCCAGGAAAAGTAAGCCAGGAGAGACTGAAGGGCCCTGATTCTGACACTCAGTCTTGGAAAAGGATCATTGTGCCATCCTAAGACACAGAGATCAGGTTAACTTTGTTGTATTTAACTAGGTTCTTAATTGTTGATAGATGACTTTATTTTACTTACTTACTTACTTACTTACTTACTTACTTATTTATTTATTTTAAAGTAGGCTCCATACCCAGTGAAAAGTCCAACACAGGGCTTGAACTCATAACCCTGAGATCAAGACCTGGGCTGAAGAGTCAGGCACTTAACCAACTGAGCCACCCAGATGTCCCTGATCAATAGTTTTAAACACAAAGAAGAATGATCATGGCAATTTTGACTCTGTCTAGTTTCCTCTTTATTAATTTTTAAGTGAATAACTTTTTCTAAATATTTCCATGCTTATTACATAACTAACAAATAATATAAGTATTAATGTATTAGATAAGATTTCTCCAAACATTTGTACATTGATTTTTAAATTAATTATATTTCTTACCAGTCTATAATATACCAGACTCTAAAAATGCTTTAAACACCTTAAAAGATATATAAATACTGATTCAGTTCTTCTAGAATTGATTAGGACAGAGACTGGAAAACTATTAGAAAATCACTAACATCATAGATCCAAATATGTTTATTATGTCTTTTTTATTTTAATATGCATTTTCTTTCTTCTTTTCCAGTTACAATTACACTTATTTGCCCTGAGAGACAGGATTACCTTCTTAACCAACTAAAGCTGCAAATAGGATTTGAAAGTCTATAACTGGGCCTAAAATCACACATCTTGGGTCACCTTCCCAATTTGTTCTATGCAAGACCACTGTCCAGTTGGATGAATCCCTTTCCATGGGTAGACTTCTATCACATAAGAAACTGTTTAAATTATTAGCTCTAACTTTCTTTTTGTGACCTAAACCTTTTCCCCAAAAATGATGCTTATTATAAATGTCTTACCTTTTATAGATCAGGTGATATAGACCTACTTTGCAACAGTTTTTTCTGCATATATTTCTTTCCTTTAACAATCCAGTTCTTGTTTATTTTGTAATTGCTGGTCCTGAGTGAAGTCTTGTCTGATTCAGTTAAATCTAAAGACTAGATTGGTTTGAGTCACTGAAATTACGACTTTACTATGAACCAGCCATTAAAACATAATATTTACCTGAGATGGCTAGACTTATCAGAGAGATGGTTAGGTTGAAACCTCACTTAGAATATTTTTTAATATCAACCAGCTTGTTCTACTGTAGAGATATTTGTTATTAAGTACAAGAGCCAAACATTCATCTAAGAATTGTTGTCTGTATCAAAACCTTGTTTAGGGGTGCCTGGGTGGCTCAGTGGGTTAAAGCCTCTGCCTTCAGCTCAGGGCGTGATTCCAGGGTCCTGGGATCGAGACCTGCATCGGGCTCTCTGCTTAGTGGGGAGCCTGCTTCCTCTCTCTCTCTCTGCCTGCCTCTCTTCCTACTTGTGATCTCTCTCTGTCAAATAAATAGGTAAAATCTAAAAAAAAAAAAAAAAAGAACCTTGTTTAATTCAACCTGGTACTCTTCTCACTAAGGCACAGAGGGTAGTGTGGGAGGACAAAAGGTGACTATCATGGATTTTCCCCCAAATCCCTGCCGGATCCAGTTCTGCATTTCCTGTGACTGCCAGAGACTTCTGCCCAGAAGTCCCACTAACACATCAGCTCAGTAGAACTAAAACTAGAACTTATTCCCCCAACTCACCAATTCGACCACCTTAAATATTCACTCAAAATCCCATCAAATTCTTCCTTTCAACTTGTTAGCCACATTTGTTAAGGTAACCTGCTTATAGAAAAAGCTGAACTCCTCTAAGCAACAGAAATTCCTCTGTGTTAAACTAGCTCTGTTTAAAATTATTTTCCACCTCCAGATGAGATCATGGCCAGGTTCCCTGATTTAACAATCATTCAAGAATAAAAAGTCATCTAAGCATTCTGGGAAGATGGCAGAGTAGGAAGCACTGGAAATCTGTCTCCCCACCTAGACAATAATTTCTTTGGCAGAATCTGTCTGATATTATATTATTTTGGAACTTTGTGGAGTCTATTGAAGAATTGCAACCTCCAAGGGAAGGCATGGACAGTAAATTGAAATCAAGTTCAGCTCTTAGCACAGTAAGAACTACCCATCTCCTACCCCCAGACTTGTGTCACATAGCTAGCAGGCCAAAGGGGCAAAAAACCCTGTCCTCCAAATATTGGGAAGCCATACTCTGCAAACTGATTGATGTTCCTTATCACAAAGATGCAGACAAAATGATGGGCAATCATTGTTGCTCCTCCCCCAATTGTTTCAAGCCCCTCCCCTTCTAGTTAAAGTGACTTCCAGGGAATTTAAAAAGCCAGTACCAATTTTTCCCCTTCTCATTTTTCTTTTTCCCTTTTAGGAGCCAGATATTAAAGACTAAGGTATTGAAAAATAATTGCATATATGGAGAAAATTAGAAAGTTACTGTTCATTTTCAGGGAAAGCCTCAGAAAGGATCTGAGAAGAACTTAAATTTATACTTCAGAGTGATCCTTGACATAGAGACAGCCTACGACAATCAAAAAAACAAAAACAATAATAAAAAACAGCAAACCTAGGGGAAGGGGGTGAATCTGATTTCTAGGATTGCCACATTACTAGGTTCAAATGTCTAGTTTTCAACAAAAAATCATAAGGCATAAAAAGAAACAGGAAACTTTTGCCCCTCTAAGGCAAAAACTAAACCAACAAAAACTGTCTCTAAAAAAGACCTGATGGCAGATCCATTAGATAAAGACTATGAAAAAACTGTCTTAAAGATGCTCAAAGAGGGGCACCTGGGTGGCTCAGTGGGTTAAAGCCTCTGCCTACTGCTCAGGTCATGATCTCATGATCTCTGGGATCAAGCCCCGCACTGGGCTCTCTGCTCAGCAGGGAGCCTGCTTCCCCCACCCCCGCCTGCTGTTCTGACTGCTTGTGATCTCTGTCCATCAAATAAATAAATACAATCTTTAAAAAAAATAAAAAAAGAAAGATGCTCAATGAACTAAAGAAAAAAAAATGTGGAGAAAGTCAGGAAAACAAGGAATGAACAAAATGGAAATATCAGTAAAGAGACAGAAAACCTAAAGGTAACCTAAAAGATATTCTGGAGCTGAAAAGTAAGATAAAAAGTAAAAAATTCAGTAGAGAGAGTCAAGTCAGATGTGAGCAGGCATTACTAAGAATCAGCAAACTTAAAGATAAGTGAAAATTATCAAGTCTAAGAAATTGAAAAAGACTGAAGAAAAGTGAACAAAACTAAAAGGACCTGTGGAATACAATCAAGTAGAAAAACATACGCATTGTGGGAGTCTCAGTAGGAACTATTGGAGGAATTACGTCTGGAATCTCCCAAAATCTGATGAAAGACATAAATGTAAATATTCAAGAAATTTAACAAACTCCAAGTAAGATGAACTCAAAGAGGCTTATACTACAGCACATTATAATCAAATTTTCAAAAGACAAAGACAAGTAGAATATGAGTAGAAGTGGTGTTTGTCACTTCCAGGCCTGGACCACAAAAGTCTCCCATTCAATCCTCTATAGTTCCTCATATAGTGACTTGAAGGAGAGATTCTGAGGCCCTAGTGAAACCAAGCAAAAGCAGAGCCCACCTCCCTGAATCACTGCAAAGGCTGTTCATTGAGTGCCATCTCTAAATAAAGGGATTGGGAGATAAACCTCTATTATGTTATACCTCTGATAGCTCAGGGGCTATCTGATTTTAAACTAGCATTATACCAAAAAAATAAAATTTTTCTGTGTCATTCTGTTGCCAGGAATGCTTACCCTATTACATCTGACTGTCAAAATGTTTAAAAGCCCAGCTCAGGGGCACCTGGATGACTCAGTCGCTTAAGCGTCTGCCTTCTGCTCAGGTCATGAGCCCAGGGTCCTGGGATGGAGTCCCTTGTGGGGTTCCCTGCTCAGGGGGATCCTGCTTCTCCCTCTCCTCCTCTGTCCACCCCTCCATTTGTGCTCTCTCACTCTATCTCAAATAAATAAATAAAATCTTTTTAAAAAATATTTTATTTATTTATTGACACAGAGAGAGATGGTGACAGAGGGAATATAAGCAGGGGGAGTGGGAGAAGCAGATTTCCCACTGATCAGGAAGCCCAGTTTGGGGCTCTGTCCCAGGCCGCTGGGATCATGACCTGAGCCGAAGGCAGATGCTTAACAACTGAGCCACCCAGGTGCCCCAAATGAAATCTTCTTAAAAATATAAATAAATATGCCGATTCTTTCTCTAGTTACCCAGGCAAAATAATTTGTCCCTCTTCTAACATTGACTATATCTCTTATTATCATTTCATAGTAATGATCACATAGCATTTAATAATATTTGTATCCATGTTTTGTCCCTACAGTGGACAGTATACTTCTAGAAGGTAAGGATCATAGTTCTTCTACCTTCATATGTCCCACAGTATCTAGCAGTGTTTCTAGTACACGAACACTACATACATATCAAATTATACAGATAACTTGTGCTATACATCATCCATCTTCCTGAAATCACCTTGGCAATAGAGGGTCATCAGGTTGCTCCCTCTGGTAGACAGCTTGTACTTAGGACCCCAATTTCCCATTTCTTAAATGCTATCTTTGCTCTGCCTCCACCATCTTTATTGTTGTTATTCTTTGCTCAGACATACATATAGACAGCTTTCTCTCCTAACACACCTCCTTAAAGCTAATTTTGCCCATACAGAAGTCCCTATTTGTCACTGACCTTTGGTTTAGAAAAACAGTTTTTTAAAATATTCATTACATCTTGGAATACTGAAAACATAAAATTAAATTTAAAAAAAAGATTCAATACAGAAACTCATTAGTTTCTCTACACTTCCCACCTGGTCTTTTTTTTTTTTTTAAAGATTTTATTTATTTATTTGACAGAGATCACAAGTAGGCAGAGAGGCAGGCAGAGAGAGAGAGGAGGAAGCAGGTCCCCCACTGAGCAGAGAGCCCGATGTGGGGCTCGATCCCAGGACCCTGGGATCATGACCTGAGTTGAAGGCAGAGGCTTTAACCCACTGAGCCACCCAAGTGCCCCCCCCCACCTGCTCTTTTAAGAATGAACTGCAGTGCATATCCCTAGCCATATTCTCTTCCAGCACTTCTCTTTTCACCCAGAACAATACTTCCTCTCATATAAGAAGTCAAGTTTTGTTCTCTAGTACTCTCACAACTGGTTACTTTAATGTGTTTCACTCCATTACCCTAAAGATACATTCATTGACTTCCCTTACTCTTCTCTTCCTCTTCTGAAATCTAATCTTTATTTGAAATGTTTAAGTAGTATTATCTATCTTACACATACCACTTTATGTATACAAATTATTTTGTGCATATTATCTCATTTAATCCTAATCACAGTCATATTAGTAAGTTGTTATTATCATCAATCTATATTTTTTTTAAATTGAGGCTCAGAGAGGTTAAGTAACTTACTCTAGGTCACATAGCTACTAAGTGGCAGAATGGAGTCAAAAATAAACAAATAAATAGCTTCCCTGTTTACCTTATTTTTCAACTACTCATCTTCATTACTCTGCTCTTCCAGGAAAAATTTCTGTCCTACAATTTAAATAAGTTTAGTAGAAGTGCTGTCATCTGTGTTGGCAGAGGCAGGATCCTAGGACAAGTTGACCTGGGGCAACTCTTTCACAGCATGAGGCAAAATAGCCAAAAAACAGTGTCTTCAGAAGCCAGAAACATGGCCAAGGAAATGCGAAATACAAAACTTTCAAGGGCCAGGGGAAAACACAAATGGGAGGTGGGCATCCAAGTGCACAGAACAGAAGCTGGTGCAAGGAAGAGATCAAAGAGCATAGTGAGTACCTAGAGCTCACCCACTATGTGGCACCTGGAGGAGTACTGTTAAAGCAGTTGGACTTGAGAGATTTGATTTTTGGCTTGGAGGAGAGGAGCTCTAAAGTCCTGTACAGACCTAGACAACAACAATTTCCAAATCTTCTTTAGAATTTAGAGCCTCTTTGAGCTCTGAAGTAAAAAAAAAAAAAAAAAATAGATTTGTTTTTGAGCATTACTGTGGAGTTGTACTATCTTATATGCCTATTTTTGATACTGAATAAGAAAAAAAGTACAAAGTAAAGACATAACATCTATCTCCATCTCATTAATGGAGTGAGATTTGTAGCAGAAGTTGATAATTAGGGAATCTGAGCTATTACTCTTAGCTACCTTTGAAGATTTTGGTGAAACAAGTTTAATATAGACCCTGCATCTTTTTTAGCCTCTACTTTACCACTAACATTTTAACTTTTACTATGTCTCACATTCAAACTCCTCAGAGAAAGTATCTCCTAGTCTCAGTTGATGACCGTCTTATTTGTTGGCAGAACTTTGGGCTTGACCAATTTAAGGACCACTGCTCAGACCACACATGGACTCACCTTGGATTAGCTCTCCATTCCTCCCTGGGTTACGTTGTAGTGACCATGGCCACCTAACTGTTTTTGAAGGTGATTTACACATCAAGAGTTGTTCTATTAAGCAAAAATTATTCCACCAATGTGTGCCCCAAAAGGTCTCTATTCCTCAAAACTTTGTGAGGGTAGCTGAAAAAGAGGGGAATTGTTTTATTTAAAGGCTAAAATAATTAAAGTTTATTATTTGTAAGTTCTTCCACACTAACACAATAAGAGTAAGATCAACACAAATCCATAAACTTGTTAGGTTTCTTTAAAGTTGTTTAATTATTTTAAGAGTCTCATTGGTTTTCATATGTGTGTGTGTGTTTCATAGCTGCCCAAATGAAAAATCCTTGAAGGCAGGAATCACATCTATTACTTTTTTATTCCCGACATCTAAGATTCTGTGCTCACCAAGAGTGTTAAATAAATGTTGCTGAGTGACAGCCTATGGATCTCTGGATACTATTGAAAAACTGACTTTAACTGCTTCATTAACTGTCTGTATAAACAGAGAGTTGAGATCAGCTATTTAAAATAACACACAAGAAAGCCTTCTGTTCCATAATGTCAATAAAAAATATTGAAATTAGAGTGATGGGATCCTAAATCACTGAGCCATAAGGAAATTATCTCTGTTCTGTGTGTGATCCAAGTATTTCTTCTTTTTTTTTAATCTAATAAAATATTTATTAATAAACCAATAGCATGAATTGAAATTATTTTCTGGGCCCTAAAAAATTTTTGATTAAAGTGACCCAATCCATGGGGCACCTGGGTGGCTCAGTGGGTTAAAGCCTCTGCCTTCGGCTCAGGTCATGATCCCAGGGTCCTGGGATCGAGCCCCGCATTGGGCTCTCTGCTCGGCGGGGAGCCTGCTTCCTCTTCTCTCTCTCTCTCTCTCTCTCTCTCTCTCTCTCTCTGCCTACTTGTGATCTCTGTTTAATAAATAAATAAAATCTTTTAAAAAAATAAAGTGACCCAATCCTGTTTCTTGAGATTCTGAAGAAAAGTCAAGCAGGCACGGATTTTTCTCTTCATCTCAGAGGCTTTCTCCTTTACTGTGTCAATCAGTCTTGTGCTTGGGGTTTTGTGTTTTAGAAAAATGTCAGTGGAAAGCCATTTTAGGCTTGCAGCAAACCCACCAATATAGGTGACTTTGAGTCAGGGAATAAACTTGGTTTTGGCAGTAACTCTCTTGGCCCCAAGCAAGTATATATGCTTTATTCTCAAGCTTTACAGTAATCAGATTTCTGAGTAATCAAAAATCTTTATATATAATATTTTAACTGCAAAGGCATATACATAAAAAAAAAAAAATACTCTGTGTGTTTTAGCCTAATAGAATTAGTGACTTTCCCTATATTGCAGAAGATGACTATAACTTCTCCTATCACCAGAAAAACATGTCATTTGCCTTTAATCTCAGTATCTTAGGGTTATCTCAATATCACAACCAATGAAGACATGAGTTTTAGTTTTTCAACACGGAAACAGTTCTCACACATGAAAGTCAGATACAGTATTAGGATTATTTTTTTGATCTGCCACACTGGGAAAGGGCTTCCTGTCAAAAGCCTTCAGCTTGGAAGTCACAACCTCAACCCACAACTCTTTAAGCTCTATTCACAGACAAATAACACAAAAGGAAGGGAAATGAAGGACAATATATCAAGGTACAAACTACAATCCCATGCAGGAAGCCATGTATGCTAGCATTGTTATGTTAAACTCTTTACCAATTCTAACATGCCATGTCC
This sequence comes from Enhydra lutris kenyoni, assembly GCF_002288905.1. NCBI lineage: Eukaryota > Metazoa > Chordata > Mammalia > Carnivora > Mustelidae > Enhydra > Enhydra lutris. The sequence goes on from NW_019154147.1 coordinate 7,593,355, forward strand.
TAAATATGACAGGACACACATTAGCTCCTTCAAGCCACAGCTTTATCTATATTTTATAATTTCACTGCCTCACAGTACCTTCTCATCTGGCAATTAGAGCAAAGATTCATATGCTATATAGGCACTGTTAATAAATAGCCCTTCAAATGCCATTGTATAGAACCAAACTAAGCCACAGGCATAGGCATTTGTTTTGATATGGGAAGGGAATGGGAAGATTATGCTGGCATTACCCAAACTGTGTTCCCACATGTTCTACAGAAAAAGAAAAAAAAATGGTAGTCAACCATATTCAGGAAAATTCAAATGTGGTACCACTTTATTGAAAATTTACATCTCAATGTGCATATGCTCCAAAGAGTCTTGTAGTGAAAAAACTTGTTCAACATGATTAAAAACAACATTTCCCAAATGCGATGGTTAGTTTTATGTGTCAACTTGATTGGGCTAAGGGATGTCCAGAAAGCTGATTAAAAAATTGCTTCTAGGTGTGTCTTGAGGGTGCTTGCAGAAGAGATCAGCATTTGAATTGGTGAACTGAGTAAAGCAAACTGCCTACTCCAGTGTGTGTGGGTGTCATCAAATTTGCTAAGGGCCCAAATAAAACAAAAAAGTAGAGGAAGGGTGAATTTTCTCTCGCTGTTTCAGCTGGGACATCTATTTCTCTGACCCCTGGACATCAGCCCTCCTGGTTCTCTGGCTTTCAGACTCCAACTGATAGTGAAACTATCAGTTCCCCCTACCCTAGTTCTTCAGGTCTTTGGATTTCAGACTGAGTTACACTACCAGCTTTCCTGGTTCTCCAGGTTGCAGACAGCTGATTGTGTGATTTCTCAGCCTCTATAATCAAGTGACCCAATTCCTATAATAAATACATATGTATATACATACATAAACATATTATATTTTTTACATATGATATATACATATACATTAAAAATTATATATATACATATATCTATATATATACATACAGATATACATATATCCTTCCTGTTGGTTCTATTTCTCTGGAGAACCCTATTATACTAAACACACTTGACAACAGAGCCCTTTGCAGAGGATATCTACTAACATTTATAAGGATGTCAGTGTCCTGTGGAGCAAAGTCTGAGAAATCTTCAGTTGTCTGATTCAAACCAATAAGCAGACTTTAAGAGAAAAAGCACAGGCTTCTGGAGTCAAACAGATCACAATTCTCCCAGTATCAGAGTCGCATGACCTTGTGCAAGTTATTTACCCTCTCTCAGCCTCAGTTTCCCCAAATTCAAACTAGGCAATAAGGCAGCCTTCATATACTGTTGTTATTGTTAAATAAGATAACATACTCTCATCTTTTTAAAGATTTTATTTATTTATTTGAGAGAGAGAGAGTGAGAGCAACCATGAGTAGGGAGAGCAGCAGGCAGAGGGAGAAACAGGCTCCCTGCTGAGCCAGGAGCTCAATGCGGAATTCAGTCTCAGGACCCTGGGATCATAACCTGAGCTGAAGGCAGATGCTTAACAAACTAAACCACCCAGGAGCCCCTACCTGTCTTTTTAAAAAATTATTTTTGTTCTTCCTCAAAAGAAGAATTATCCATTCCTCTTACAAGGATAGAAGAAAGAGGCAAGTAGCATAGTAGTTACTGATAGATGTGGGAAAATTAGGATAGATTAGAGTTTAGTTTCCTTCTTTTAAAGTTAACTGAAAAAATATAAAATATAATATAAAAAATATAAAATGCACTGAAAAATAAATGCTAGCAGAAGTACAACAGTATAGCAAGAAGAAATGGGAAAGGCAAGAAAAGATCCTTTCCTGCCGTGAACATGGAACAGTGAACTTCAGAAAATGATGTCTTTAGGTCTGCAAATGGACAGAACAACATTCATCTCTGACTTAACTTCTCTGAACATCCTGCACGCTTGAAAGCAAGACAGGCTGAATGTCAGGTTTTTGTGACCTACCATTAGGAATTAAGGTTTAATTTGTCAACTGTTCAAATCTGGTCTAACCCAGATACTCACTTTCTTTTCTGACAGTAGTGGTGTGTGATAACAACATCTCAGCCCTTGACAAAGCCTGTACCACAGAGAGAGAAAACTCAAAAATACCAACAGTGGAATGGTAGGTTAGAGAAATTTAGTCAGCGAACCTTCAACTCCTGCAGTAGACTTGTCAGCATGTTACATAGGGCTTTAATGCAGTAGCTTCCCCACATATGGGCCACAATATGGTCTCAGTGGTTCCCTGCTACCGGCATGGCTGAGGAGGAGGGAGAAATAATTAGACATCTGACAGGCAAGTGGCTGCACTCACAGCTCAGCCAAGGCTTTTGCCATGGGCACTGGGTATTTTTAAACCACCGTTCCATTGCTGCTAAAGAAATTGTACATTTTTCTTTTGCTGATGAATAGACATTGGTTTGTTTCAGAGTCTGATGTTAAAGAAGTGATGGAAGTCATAGCTTAATTCTTTCATCCAGTTTCCTAAAGAAAAGCATATATGCTGCCTACCATATATGCAGTGGAATATAAGGAGGCCAAAACACTAATACTATTCTTATTTTCCTCTGCTTGAAAAATGCACACATCTGAACAAATCGTTTTTAGCTGTCAGAATCGCCGTTCTGCACTTTAAATGAGTGGACTAAGGATTCTGTATAAAACCAGCAAAACAAGCCATAAACAGGTACATGGGAGAGGGTGAGGACAGTAAATGTTTTCCCTAACTGGACTATAAAAACACTGCTCAAGGTCAATGACTCTATTTTGATTCCCACCCACAACACTGTCACCACTATGACCAACAAGCACAGTTCTCAGTGTCCAGCAGTAATTCATAAATATCGGCCAATGTATTGATATTTTTCTAGTATGCAGACTCTATATGTATGGCCTGTAGAAAAAAAGTACAGAGAAATCAAGCAGGACAAAAGCGCCATGCTGCTTCTTTGTGCTGTCTTCATCACACGCAATAGTGCCTGGCAGGAGTTCAACCAACAGGAATGTTTGATTTGTCTGAGATTAGACACTTTTTTGTGCATTTTCTCCAAAGAAACCACATGTAAAAATTTCAGCCAAGTTTCACTTCTTTTTCTTCTTTTCCTTTCTTTATATAACCAAGCATGTGTATGTTTATTTTCAAAAAATTAAATCTCTTGTCTAAAGCTCATCTCCTGTTTATAACCATAGTAATAGACTGAACATCTGTATCCCCCCCTCCAAATTCATATGTTGAAGCCTTAACCCCCTGTACGATGGTATTTGGAGGTAGGGTCTTGGGGGGCAATTAGGTTAGGATGAGGTCATGAGGGTGGGGCCCCACAATGGGACTGGTCCCTTCTAAAAAGAGCTCACTCTCTCTCCATGTGCACACACTGAGGAAAGCCATACGAGGACAAAGGGAAAAGGCAGCCATCTGAAAGCCACAAAGAGAGCTCTCACCAGATCCCAACTATACTGGCATCCTGACCTTGGACTTCTGGCCTTCAAAACCAAGGAAATAAATGTCTGCTGTTTAAGCCACCCAGTCTATAGTATTTTGTTACAGCAGCCCAAGCAGACTAAGACATCCAACAAAACTCTAGGGATAAATGTGCTTGAGAGTAGAGCTAGTGGTCATATGGGAAAGGTCAGCAGTGACACAGGGAGGACATACACTTAGAAAACCAGGATATATTCACCTCTGATTTTTTTTTTTTTAAAGATGATATTATCAGAGTCAGACAGGGTAGATCTGCCTTGTCAGGGGTGTAGGCACTCCTTCTGTGGAAGCTATAAATTCTATGACAGGAGACTAAACCTAGCCAGCGAGGCTGAATGTGAACAAGCAGCTCTCTAACGGCAGCCGTGTGAGACAGATGCACACGGACAGCGTTTAAAAGTCGGATATTAATTTCCAGACTCACTGATGTTTGATGCTATGGATTCCAAAATCCAATCAACTTTCAAACTTCTATATTTGGAGGAAAGAAGACATTATCATGTAATACACCCCAAAGCATTCCATTTGTCTTCATAAATTTGCTCTAGAGTGGGGCATTGTATTAGTCAGATTCTACAAAGAAACATAACCAACAGGAGAGAAAGAGAGAGAAACAGAGAGAGAGTGAAATTGTAATGAATTGCTCTGTGCAACTGTAGGGGCTGACAAGTCCAAATTCTGTAGAACAGGCAAGTAGGCTGGAAATTCAGTTAAGAGATGATGTTGTAGTCTTGAGATCAGAATACGTAGGGCAGGACAGCAGGCAGGAAACTCGTGCAGGGTTTCTATATTGCAATCTTGTAAAAATTTGGTTCTTTGGTAAACTTCAGTGTTTGTATTGAAGGCCTTTGACTGATTGGATAAGGTCTACCCACATTAAGAAAAGTGACCTATTTCACTCAAAGTCTACTGACTAAATGTGAATCACATCTAAAAACTGTCTGCACAGCAACATCTAGACTGCTGTTTGTCCAAACAACTGAGCACCGTAGCCTAGCCAAGTAGACACATAAAATTAACCATCACAAGCATAAACCCGGAAGTAAAAAGACAATAAAAACAAATTTCCAAATCCTTCAAATTCTTCTTCTGTCCTAACCAGCATTGGTTGGTCTCATGAGAATGGGTCTCATCCATTGTCACAGTAAACTACTCACTGAATCAAATATGGTCTATTATATCCCTTGCGTTCCCAAGACATCCCTTGAATTTTTACTAAAGTCAACTTGCTAGTACAAGATGAATTTCTAGGATGCAAGAAATACAGTCAACCCTAAGTCCTGAGACATCAAAGTTTAGGAACCTAATGTAAAGCTGCACTCCACAAATAGAGCAACTGGGGAGGGCTGGGATACTGCTTATTTGTCCAACATTTTAACCCCAGAGGTTAGCCCTACATTTGGCTCATAAGGGTTTCTCAGAAATCTTTGTTAAATGAATACCTGAATTAATTAGGGAAGTAAAAGAGATTAACATTATTAAAGGTGCTTCCCACTTTGAGATGACAAAGCCAAACAGAGGACTGTTGTGCTTCTTTGTTTTTCTACTCCATTGCAAAATAAAATAATTACCTCCGCAAATTGAACAGATACAGACTCTACTCTGGTCCCCATGTCAGTCAAGTCTTATAGGTATTTTGGAGCTCTTCATTTTCATCCCATATTTCAGCACTCAGAATTCAGTAAGCATATTTACTAGCTGTGTAAATATGGACACTAATAATTAATGCCAAATACCAAGTACTGCCCTTGGTGTCTCTATTTACCCATAACATTCTCATGAGGTGGGTGCTGCTATTTCTCCCCTTTTTACAGAAGAGGAAACTGCAGCACAAATAAATAAAGGAACTTACTCGAAAGTCAGACCAGTAGTTAGTGGCTCAGTTGAAATTTGAACTCAGTCTGGTTCCAGATACCTCTCTCTGCCTCACTACACTGCAATTTACTTAACTACTCAGAGCCGCAGTGTGTTCATTTACAAAATAAGAATAATAATTCCTCCCTTGTAGAATTGTTTTAGGATTAGTGCCAATTTATAGCCCGGTGCCTGGCACACAACCCATGGGCACTGAGTAAATGGTGTTGGTGTTGATGCAAAAAGTAATAGCCGTAGTATCTGTCACTACTGTCACTGCCATCATTGTCGTGGCTGAAGTAGCTTCCCTCTATAATCCAGTTGTTTTCTAACTGCTACTTAAGTCACAAAATTCAAGGGCACATGTACCTGTCTTAGTACACTTAGTTCACAAAATAAATACAGCATACACACTAATAAACGTGAATTCTGGGCCACAGACTTGTCACTTCCAAACTGTCTGCCATGTCACTCAGCCTTAACATCAAGTTTTAGGCTAAAACTGCAGGACAACTGTGGTGAATGACCAAAAATTCTTTACTACTCCTTCTCCTGAAAAACTGACTCTAATTTCCCTCTCTCTGAAACTGGGCTGGCCTTAGTGAATTGTCTGACCAAAAGAATGTAACAGAATTGACATTCTGGAAATAATTAGACTAGGTCATCGAATCCTTTCAGCTTATCCCAGGGCCACTTGGAATACTTGCTCTAGAAGCCTGGGCTCCATAGGAAGTCTAACTATCCTGGAGAACTAAGGCCAGCCTTCCACCCATCTCCATCAAGGTGGCAGACATGTGAACGAAGTCATTTTTGACCCTCCAGCCCAGGCCATCTGCCGGCTGAGTACACCAGCTGACCTCAATCAACACCACATGGAAGAGACAAATCACCAGAATCTTAAACTCATGATCAACAAACTAGTGAGATATAATCAATCCCTTGCTTTCAGCCACTAAGTTTTGGGGTAGTTTGTTAAATGGCAATAGTTAACTGGAACAGAAAGAATTCCGATATTATCAAATGAGATATTGCACCGCACTATGTCCTGAGAGGGAATATTTCTTGATTCAGCTGCCATTCAGTAGAATTTATATGTGTGGTGTTGAGTGGGCAGCACCGGTCACAGGAGGATATTTTTACTGGAAAAAGGAAATGAATCAAGGTTAGTGCATAGGAATAGAATGTGTGATGTCAGTGAATTCAAGGTAATGGTTACAAGTCACCAAGACCTAGTAAAGACAAAATAAGAGGACAGAAAGTGCAGAATATCTCTTTCCATCCTTGCTACCACAAAATTAAAACAAATCATGAGTAGAATTAGATCAAATGGAGCAGAGGATCCAACTGATACTAACATGCATGTGCCATGTAGATGTCCTTAGCAACAGGACCCTCTGATGTTAACAATATTGCGATCAGAAAGTCATGTACAAATTAAGCTTATAACTAAACCACAGCCACATATATGTTGCTAATTCCACTTTGGGGAAGGGTCTGGAAAGGAGGGAGAGAGCCATTTATGCAGTAAACAAAAGGTGAGAACCTGAGGAAAAGAATCTGAGTTATGCCTAAGAGGGTTAAATAGGGCCCAAGTGCTCTAGAACTTTTTGTGTAGAAGACCTATCATACCTCCCTCTTACTGGGTCAGTGAAGAAAATAGAAAATGTGATCCTTTTTTTAATTTATGAGGTTTTTTTTTTTTCACTTTTATTATTAAAATAGAGTTGACATACAATGTTATATTAGTTTCAGGTGTACAACAGTGATTTGACAATTCTATTCATTATACAATGTTCACCATGATAGATGTAGTCACCATCTTTCACCATACAATGCGATTATATTATTGACTATACTCCTTATGTTCTTTCTTTCATTCCTGTGACTTATTCATTCTGTAACTGGAAGCCTGTCACCCACTCCTCTTACCCATTTTGCTTCTCCTCCTACCCCTTTATCCCTCTGGCAACCACCAGTTTGTTCTCTGCATTTCTGAATCTGCTTGTGTTTGTTTTTACATTTCACATATAAATGAAATCATATGGAATTGTCTTTCTCTGCCTTATTTTACTTAGCATAATACCTTTTAAGTCCATCCATGTTCCCAAAAATGGCAAGATTTCATTTTTTATGGCTGAGTAATATTCCATTGTATATATACACTACATCTTCTTTACCAATTCACCCATCAATGGACACTTAGGTCACTTCCATATCTTGGCTATCATAAATAACGCTGCTATGAACATGAAGGTGCCATATATCTTTTCAAAGTAGCATTTACATTTTCTTTGGGTAAATATCCAGTGGTGGAATTACTGGATTGTATGGTACTTCTACTTCTAATTGAATGTTTTATATATAGACTCTACCTGGCTGCTGGATAGAAGGCAATCAGGCAGAGTGAGATATAGCCACATAGCCTAAAGAAGTATGCAATTCCCTTACTTAACCTATGCAACACCCTTCTGGAGCAATAACAGTATCTTCATTTCTAGAGTTACAAACAGAGTTGTAAAACAACTTATTTGCAGCCATGCGACACTTAAAAATTTGCAAAACAAGGTTTTATCTGATTTGGAGGATTTTATTAATCTCTCTCTCCTCCCTATTTTTTTTTTTTTTTTTTGGTCCAGGAAGTTCAGAGATTTGGTACATTATGAAAATCTTTCCTGAGTATTATCATGCAGATATTTCAAAGTATCCCTAGTTTCTCATATTTTTAAATAGCTCTATAACAGGAAAAAAGAACTGAAACTATCTTAGAGAAAGAAACTAATAAGATACCCCAGTGACAATATTTTTATTCCAGGTAATTCCTGCCTATAGAAAGGTTCTGCTGTTATGTCCAGCTGTTATTGAAGAGCATTGCTAGGTGGCATCCCAGGGTTAAAAGCAGCTGGAGCAAAATGAAAACATGGCATTCTGCTACAAACCAATATCAAATTATATATATTTCCCAGCAGCATAAAACCTAAAGCAATTCTGAGCCACAAATATTGATTTCTTTTTATTTGCTAAAAAAAAAAGTCAAGTTTAATGAGATAAAAGCTTCACAAATGTCTTTCTTTGTATCTTTTCTGTTTTTAATAATGTAAGAAATTAAAGATTTTGTTAAGTGTAAAGACAGTCAACAATCCTTGAGACACAAATTATTTTCTCTCTTCTCTTAAGATTTTATTTATTTATTTGTAAGAGAGCGAGAGAAAGAGAGAGAGAGCACACAAGCAGGGAAGCAGAGGGCCAAGGGAGAAGCAGGCTCCCTGCTGAGCAAGGAGACCGATGCAGGACTCAATCCCAGGACTCTGGAATCAGGACCTGAGCTGAAGGTATACGCTTAACTGATTGAGCCACTCAGGTGTCCCAGACACAAACTATTTTCTAAACAATCCATCTTGGAAAACATGTTGCTCCTATACAATTTAAATACAGGCTTAGGACAACCCCACGAAAGAAGCTGAAGATTTTTTTTATTTTTATTTTTATTATGTTCCGTTAGCCACTATATAGTACACCACATTTTATCTTTAAATGTAAAGTGATTCAATATCCTGCTTTATCTTCGAACTTGAAGATAAAAAAATAATTGGGGCTCCTGGGTGGCTTGGTTAAGCCTCTGCCTTCGGCTCAGGTCATGATCTCAGAGTCCTGCAGGGAGCCTGCTTCCCCCCACCCCCGCCTGCCTCTCTGCCTACTTGTGATCTCTGTCAAATAAATATATAAAATCTTTTAAAAAATAATTAAACTGCCAGTGCACAGAGTCACTCCAAAGGTAATCTATTTTCTTTTTGATCCATGATCATTGATTACATACTATCTTATATTGCTTTGTATTTTTTTTCTCTCCAACAATGTTTTGAACTCTTTACACTCAAGGACTATGTTTCCTTTCTTTATTCCCTATTGCATACATAATGTAGAGTTCTAGACATACACGATAATCAATTTATTTCTTTTCATCTGAAAGTCACACAAAGGAACATGTTCTATGATTCAGTGTATTTTTCTTCAAGCATTATGCAAGATTTTTAGAAAGTTAATGAATTATTTTTACAACTATTTGCAAATTTAAACCCTGTTCAAAGGTAAGAAATTTATAAAATCATGATTAATATTTTTATCCTAAGAAACAAAAGTTCCATAAAGATCAGTGAGTGTTCCTAATTCTCAGGACAGAGGTCAAAAAACTGTTTAAAACTTTATAAATAAAAATACTTTTTATATTTATAAATAAAAATACATTGCTAATGGTGGCTCACTCATTTCAGCATCTGCCTTTGGCTCAGGTCAGGATCTTAGGGTCCTGGGATTGGGACCTGCATCACCCTGCTCAGTGGGAAGCCTGCTTCTCCCTCTGCCTCGGCCCCTCCCATGGCTCACTCTCTCTCTCTCTCTCTCTCTCTCTCACAAATAAGATCTTTTAAGAAAATACATTGCAGAGAGGAGAACTGAGTTGGGGGAAATCGGAGGGGGAGACAAACCATGAGGGACTGTGGACTCTAAGAAACAAACTGAGGGTTTGGGAGGGGAGGGGGCTGGGGGGTTGGGTATTATGGAGGGCATGTATTGCATGGAGCACTGGGTGTGGTGTATAAACAATGAATTTTGGAACACTGAAAAGAAAAGAAAATGAAGAAAAAAAGAAAACACATTCGTTGCTAACAAAATCAATGGTGGAAATGTGGAAGGTGAGATATTTATACCCTAACCACAAATTAAAGTATGAGAAATAAATGTCCAAAGAGATGTTTGAAAAAGTGTGACCTAGATATCTTTTTGATGTTTATAAGTACTTTAAATTACTAAATTTGGACTTGCAAGTTAACATGGTGAGGAATTCTACACAGTGTAGGAGCCTGGGGAAAAAAAAAAAAAAAAAAAGGCTGCTGCTTTTTTTTTTTCTTTTTTTTGATGTTTTATCAAAAGACATTTTTATTTGTCACTCTTAGGAAACCTCATTTTTGACTGGACTCAGATTAAAGGTAGAAACTGTCAGAGAGGACAGACTCCGTCTCATGGCAATCTGTTCCTGGTGCTTTTCTCTGGCCTCCTTCATTCTCTTGGCCAAAAGTTTAGCACATTCTGCAGCCTCTTCCTTATCTTTCTGAGTGCACTGTTTCTTCAAAGCAATATCCCAGTGTTTGTGTTGAAGGACACATAGAGTAACAAGAGGCTGAATCTTGGGCCCTTTGATTCTAGGTTTCTTATCTTCTTTGTTTAGGAGCTTTCTCACAACATACTGGTGGACATCATCTTTAGAAAGACTGAAAAGTTTGTGGATTCTTCTAACTCCTTGGGGCCCCAGGTGACGAGGCACAGTAGTATCAGTCCAGGAATATCCTTCTTCCCTTTTTTTAGAATGACCAAGTTGAGAACACTGAGGTTAGCATCTATAAGGCAACCCCGAAGAGATTTGTACTTTCTCTCTCCCGTCCTCCTTGGTCTATATCAGGAATGCCCCTTACTCAGCAGCAGGCAGACACAGCCATGGGTCAAGATGCCCTGCTTCATGGGGAAACCTTTTTTGCCATTGCCACCACTGATATGGACCACGTAACCCTTCCATTCTTTCCCCAGAACAGCAGCAGGAACTTCTGTGGCGATATTCTTCTCATAAAAGGTATGATGTTTGCATTCACAGTCTACTTCAATGAGTTTCTGGCAGCCAATAGCTGAGAAAGAGATGTTCAGCTTCACTCTGAAGCAGACTCCAAGGCACCATGAAGAAGAGCTGATATGCCTCTTCTTAATTTCCTAATAAACTATTCTTGAAGACACAAAAATGAAAAAGGTGGCTTTGAGATCAAATGGTAAGAAAAGATCTCAGAAAATCCTGATGGAATTCTCACTAAATGCATCATCAGTCAAGATGAATTAAGAAATACATTTTGAACCACATATCACCTAATCTACCCTCTGAAAAAGAAGAAAAGTCCACCCTACCCCCATCAAATCAGTACTAAAGACAAAAATGAGAAACCTGGAAGGAAGACAAAAAGAATAAAATAGTTAGAGAAGATAATACATGTGGAGGGTAGAGGACAAAGAGCCAACTAAGAATTATAAGTGTTCCCAAAAAAGAAAAAAAATAATGTAAGTGTTCAAGAGGACAGTAGAACAATCAAAGTCTATTGAATGACTAGTGGGTCACAGGTGTGACCCCAGGAATTTTATATCCATTCAAGTAATTGTTCATTTGTGAAAGCAACAGAAAGACTTTCTCAATTAAATAAGGACTAAGAAATATACTATTAAAGTATGCCCTTTGTTAAACTTAAATAAGACAAGATTCCCAAACTTTCTATTTAAGTAAGAAATCTGTAGTTTTATTTTACCTCAAGCATGTGAAATAAGAGGGAAATAACAATGATCTCTTTCTGATTTCACAGAGATTTCCCAAGTTTTATGCCCTTTAGAAAAAAGTGACATCTGCATCAAAATTATTACCAAGGTAACACATTATCAAGTAAAACCACTAATTAAAATTACTGACCTTTCAAAAATTAAAGGTTACCATCAACAGTAGTTAGCAATAATCTCTGAATCCCGGGTATCTTATAAAAATCCTTATCTAAAATTAATATAAGAAACAATAGTTTCTGGTTTTCTCTGCAAGTGTAGGGAAAGAAAAAACAAACATTTCCTTCTTATATTATTGCACTGTCTTCCTTTATGCATGATTAGGAAGGCCTGTTTTTCAAGACTAAATACTGGGATTCCTTTGGTTACTACTGGCAGGAAAAGAAGTAGGCCTTGGGGGGCACCTGGGTGGCTCAGTGGGTTAAGCCTCTGCCTTTGGCTCAGGTCATGGTCTCAGGGTCCTGGGATCGAGCCCCGCATCGGGCTCTCTGCTCAGTGGGGAGCCTGCTTCCCCCCTCTCTCTGCCTGCCTCTGCCTACTTGTGATCTGTCAAATAAATAAATAAAGTCTTTAAAAAAAAAAAAAAGTTAAAAAGAAGCAGGCCTCGGAAGCTCAAAGCATATAATATGGAACAGAAAAAAAACAAAATAGTGTTATAAGCATCAGAATGTGGAGCATATGAGGCTTTGCATCTCACTTTCTCAAAAACACTAATAAGAGATTCACTCCAACTACCTGAAGAATGAATCAGTGTGGCATGCACTTCTGCATTATGATCCTGGCTTTTTAACTTACTTAATTAAGCAGGTTACTTTCTAAGATTCAATTTCCTCCTCTGTAAAACAAGGATACATAATTGAACCTACAATGCAAGATTCCAGTGAGAATCAAATAAGATAGTACAGGTAAAATATTTGACACAATGCCTGTTACACAGTAAGTGCATAATGATGAACTTTTTAATGTAACAAATTATTACCTAACAATGTATTAGTCACACAGAGAAATACACTCAAGTTAGTTACCTATTGCTTCATTTCAAATTCCTCCCAGATTTTAGTGGCTGAAAACAAGAAGCATTTACTATCTCACAGGAGTTTCTAAAGGTCAGATCCAGGAACAACTTCTGTGGCTTTTCCTGGCTATGCCTCTCTAACAAAGTTGCAGTCAAAATGGCGTTTGGGATGTAGACATCTGAAGGTTGACAGGACTAAAGGATCCACTTCCAAGAAGACTCACTCATATGGCTGTTGGCTGGAGGCCTTGGTTCTTCATTGGTTAATGGCAGGAGGCCTCAGCTCCCCCAAACATGGGCTTCTCCTCATGACATGTCAGCTAACTTCACCCAGAGTGAGCAATTCAAGAGAAAGAAGTCACAGTGCCTTTCATAATCTTGTCTCCGAAGTCCCACATCACCACTGCTGTTTTCTATTAATTAAGAAGCACATCAGTAAGTCCAGGTCACACTCAAAGGAGTGTCTACCTCTTGAAGAATATCAAATAACTTAAAAAAAAAAAAGAATATCAAATAACTTGTGGAAAGATTCAAAACCACAATTTTGTTTGTGTATCATATGCATATATCTATAAGAAATAGAAAGCTATAATGTAAAAATTGTTTTTTATTACTAAAATATAATTGATACATAACATTGTGTAATATTAAGGCATATTGATTGGATCTATTTATGTATTGCAATATCACTGCCACCATAGTCTCAGCTAACACCACCATCTTGTCACATAATTATCATTTCTATTTTGTGGAGAAAACATTTAAGATGTAATCTCTTAGCAACCTTGAAGTACATAATACAGTATTGTTGACTATAATCACAATGACGTGCATTAGATCTCCAGAACTTACTCATCTTCTAATTGCAAATCTGTGCCCTTTGATCAAAATTCCCCCCAATTTTCCCATATCCCAACCCCTGCACAATTACTATCTGCTCTTTTTTGCAATTCTGGTTATCAGGAAAACCAATAAAATATACAGAATTAAGCAGGAAAAAATGTTTTAAAACATGTTTATAAAATTCAGGGCTAAAACTTTCCTGTAAATTAAGGTAGATAATAATATAAAAATGTAAAATAATAATCTAAACCTGGGGCCCCTGGGTAGCTCAGTCGGTTAAGCATCTGACCGTTGATTTCAGCTCAGGTCATGATCTCAGCATCCTGGGATGGAGGCCCATGTTGGGCTCTGCACTCAGTGGGAAGTCTGAGGATTCTCTCTCCCTCTGCCCCACCCCCTGATCATTCTCTCCCCTCTCTAAAATAAATAAATCTCTAAAAAATAATAATAACTTCATCAAGATAAAAAGCTTCTGCACAGCAAAAGAAACAGTCAACAAAACTAAGAGGCAATCCACAGAATGGGAGAAGATATTCACAAATGACACTACAAACAAAGGGTTGATATCCAAGATCTATAAAGAACTCCTCAAACTCAATACGTGCAAAAAAGACGTCAAAAAATGGGCAGAAGACATGAACAGACACTTCTCCAAAGAAGACATAAAAATGGCTAACAGACACATGAAAAAATGTTCATCATCATTGGCCATCAGGAAGATTCAAATAAAAACCACATTGAGATACCACCTTACACCAGTTAGAATGGCCAAAGTCAATAAGACAGTAAACAACAAGTGTTGAAGAGGATGTGGAGAAAGGGTAACCCTCTTACACTGTTGGTGGGAATGTAAGGTGGTACGGCCACTTTGGAAAACAATGTAGAGGTTCGTCCAAAAGTTAAAAATAGAGCTACCTTATGACCCAGTAATTACATTACTGGGTATTTACCCCAAAGATACAGATGTAATGAAAAGAAGAGCCACCTGTACCCCAATGTTCATAGCAGCAATGTCCACAATAGCCAATCTGTGGAAGGAGCCAAGATGCCCTTCAACAGATGAATGGATAAAGAAGATGTGGTCCATATATACAATGGAGTATTACTCAGCCATCAGAAAGGATGAATACCCATTATTTGCAACAACATGGATGGAAATGGAAGAGATTATGCTAAGTGAAATAAGTCAAACAGAGAAAGATGATTATCATATGGTTTCACTTATTTGTGGAACATAAGGAATAATATAGATGACATTAGGAAAAGGAAGGGAAAAATGAAGGGGAAGAAATTGGAGTGGGAGACAAACCATGAGAGACTATGGACTCTGGGAAACAAACTGAGGGTTTTAGAAGAGAGGGGGGAGGGGGAACAGGTGAGCCTAGAGTAGGATTTTAAGGAAGGTATGTATTGCATGGAGCATTGGGTGTTATACACAAACAATGAATCATGGAACATTATATCAAAAACTAACGATGTACTGTATGGTGACTAACATAACATACTATTAAAATAATAATAATAAGCTAAACCTATAACACCAAATTATTTTAACAAACATGTAGGAGTGCAATAAGGATTACAGAAGGAAAGAGATTGGGGAGGGTATGTGCTATGGTGAGTGCTGTGAAGTGTGTAAACCTGGCGATTCACAGACCTGTACCCTGGGGCTAATAATACATTATATGTTAATTAAAAATTTTTAAAAATTATTTAAAAAAAGCAAAAAGCAAACAAGACCCATCAAAAAAAAAAAAAAGAAGGAAAGGGATTATGCAATTTATATATCAGGTAAGTTACAGCTTTGATACTAATTTTGATAATTATAGAAATGTAATCAAATACATATTGGATAAACCAAATTTGAGCCACTAGTAAGATTTTTATTATAATGTTTTCAGATTACAAAAGAAATATTCCCTAACATTAATATAAAAAATTTAGAAAACACCAAAAAGGATAAAATAAAAATAAAAACAACATAATCCTTACGATTTGGATGCCTTTTATCTCTTTTTGTTGTCTGTTGAGTCTAGGACTTTCTGTACTACATTAAATAACAGTGGTGAGAGTGGACATCCCTATCTTATTTCTAAATGTAAAGGAAAAGCTCTCAGTTTTTCTCCATTGAGAATGATATAGCTGTAGATCTTTCATGTAGATCACGTTTATGATGTTGAGGTGTATTCCCTCTATCCCTACTTTGTTGTAAGTTTTTATCAAGAAAAAATGCTATATTTTGTCAAATGCTTTTTCTGCATCTGTTGAGAGGATCATATGGGTCTTATACTTTCTTTTAAAATAATGTGGTGTATCACGTTGATTGATTTGAGAATATTGTACCACCCAGCAGCTCAGGAATAAATCCCACTTGATCATGGTGGATAATTCATTTAATGTCCTGTTGAATTCAATTTGCTGGTATCTTGTTGACAATTTTTGTAGCCATGTTCATCAAGGATATCGGCTTGTAATTTTCCTTTTTAGTGGGATCTTTGCCTGGTTTTCGAATCAAAGTACTGCTCACCTTGTAGAATGAGTCTAGAAGTTTTCCCTCAGTTTGAGAAGAACAGGTATTAAGTCTTCTTTAAATGTCTAGTGTAATTCTCCTGGGAAGCCATCCAGCCCTGGACTTTTTGTTTGTTGGGAGACTTTTGATTATTGATTCAATTTCTTTCCTGACATAGAATCTGTTCAAATTTTCTATTTCTTCCCTCTTCAGTTTTGGTAGTTTGTATGTTTCTAGGAATTTATTTAAAAAGACAAATTTAATAATTCCCCTATTGTTGAGTGTTTAGGTGTTTTTCAATTTTTATTAATATATATAAACATATAATTATATATTTCAAATATCTTATTATTTTCATTGAATTAAATTCTAGTAGAATTTCAGAAAAGAGACAATATTTAAAGCTCTTAATTAATATTGCAAAACTATACTTACAAAAGGTTGTGCCAACTAATAAATACCCTCACGATATTTGAAAGTTCTCATTTCCCCCAATCAAAACCACAATGGATATCATTCATACCTGTAGGAATGGCTGTTGTAAAAGATAAGAATAATGAATGTTGGTAAGGATGTGGGAAAAGTGGACCCTTGTGCACCACTGGTTGGAATGTAAATTGGTGTAGCCATTATGGAAAATAGTATTGAGGTTCGTCAAAAAAATTAAAACTAGAACTACCATATGTTCTAGCAATTCCACTTCTGGGTATTTATTTGAAGAAAATGAAAACACTAATTAAAAAGATATATCTACCGCATGTTCATTCCAGTAATTATTTACAATAGTCAAGATATGGGTAAAGAAAATGTGATACACACACACACACACACACACACACACACACACACAATGTCATATTATTTAGCCATGGGGAAGAAGGAAATTCTTGCAACAACAGGGATGGACCTTGAGGGCATTATGCTAAATGAAATTAAATCAGATAGAGAAAGACAAATATTATATGATATTACTTACATGTGGCATAAGAAAGAAAGACAGAAAGAAAGAGGCTTATAAATTCAGAGAACAGATTGGTGGTTGACAGAGGTAGGAGTGTAGGGGGTTGGCAAAATAGGTGAAGGTGGTCAAAAGGTACAAACTTCCAATTATAAAAAAATAAGATTTTTTTTGTGTGTGTGGGAGGTATGTGCTTGGTGAGTACTGTGAATTGTAAAAGACTGATGAATCACAGATTTGTATCCCTGAAACAAATAATACATTATATGTTAATAAAATATAAATTAAAAAAATAAGTCAAGGGGATATAATGATACTGTATTGTATATTCAAAAGTTGCAAAGACAGTAAGTAGTTCTTAAAGGAAGCCTAGGTAGCTCAGTCAGTTAAGCATCTAACTCTTGGTTTTGGCTCAGGTCATGATTTTATGGGTCAGCAATCGAGCCCCTTCTTGGGCGCTGTGTTCAGTAGGGAGTCTGCTTGAAGATTCTCTCCCTCCCCCCGACTCACTCTCTCTCTCTCTTCTCTCAAATAAATACATAAATAAATCTTTTTTAGAAATTTTTTTTAAGTTTTTAAAAAGTTCTCATCACAAAAAAATATTGCAACTATGTATGGTGACAGATATTAACTAGACTTACTGCGATCATTTTCAATATATGGTTGACACAAGTTTGAACTGCACAGGCCCACTTATACACATAATTTTTTTTAATAGATACAGTACAGCATTGTAAGTTTATTTCTTTTTCCTTACAATTTTCTTAATAACATTTTCTTCTCTCTAGCTTACTTCATTATAAGAATTCGGTATATATAATATATATAACACACAAAATATGTTAGTCAGCTGTTTATGTTACCACCAAGGCTTCCAATCAATAGTAGGCTATTAATATTTAAGTTCTGGGGAGCCAAAGTTACATACAGATTTTTGGCTGCACAGGGGTGTCAGCACTCCTAAACCCCGCGTGGTTCAAAGGTCAGTTGTATAATATTGAGTCATTGTGTTGTACACCTGAAACTAATATGTTATTATGTCAATTATATCTCAATTTTTCAAAATCTTTTTTAAAAAGTTCTTATTTCCCCATAGCCTTTACAGTGGAGTATCTGCACTTGGATATATTCTGACAGTTTCTCAAAACTAACATTATAGCACATAGTTATTTTCTCCCTATCCTTTCCATGCTACTTCTTTCCTGGACTTTTATATTTCTGTAAAAAAAGTCAGTCCTTCCAGACAAACTGGCAACATAAAACAATGTCCTTTTTGAGGTCTTTCTTCTTCCTGCCTCCAATCCAAGCAGTTATCAAATCTGGCCTCTTATACTTCCCAAAATACCTACCACATTCATCCCTTTTCTCCATTCTTACTGTCAATTCTATTAGTTTTCTCCCATCCAATCAAGTTGGATTCTTTTTCCAATCCTATCCTACCCCAGGGTGTGAAACTGTGTCTGGTAGTAGGTATCAACACTATCTATCTCGATGGAGTTAATCTAGCTTTGTCCCTTCATGTTCCAAGATCAGTGCTCAGTATTTGTCAAAGGAGGTGGGGAATGCTGAATATAAATTCTGGATATAAAAATTAATAAGTTAGCTTATCAGATTACTTACAAACACCTTGTGCTACTTCACAATATATCCACAGAGTGTTTTGGCACAGAGCCAAGCTTGAGCTCCAAGCAAGGGTCTGATACTGTGACATAACTAATACTCCTGGGTCATTCAACTGACCCAACCTAAAAGAATGGACAGAGATAATTACAGATTATATTAGTAATCTATTGCTGAGTAACAAACTTACCATGAATTTAGCCGTTTAAAATAATATATATTTATTATACTACAATTTTTGTAGGTCAGGAATCTGGCCATGGTTTACCTGAGATCTTTGTTTCAGGGTCTTTCAGTGGAGTTGCCATCAAGATGCTGGCCAATGTTCTTTCCCACTGAGATTTCCAGAAAACTATGGCTGGGGAAAAAGAAAGCAAAAAAAAAAAAAAAAAAAAAAAGAGTTCAGTGGTGGCAACCACCCTGAAAAGTTCATGAGAACTTCCAAATCCACTAATTAGGAATATCAGAATTAGACTCAAAACAGAAAACATCCAGCTGTCTGGGCGGCTGGTCAGTAAGGATCTGAAAATATTTACTGTTTTGATCATATGAATAGATGTTAATTTGACAAACATCAATCAAACATTTACTATTTGCAATGCACCATATCATGCACTGGAGAAAATTAATATAAATAAGCCATATATAGTTCATGAATTCAGAGAATTCACACTGTAGCAGAAGAAAGGAAGTCACTACGACAACATAGCATGCAATAAAAGTTATAACAGATGGATCCAAAAATAAAGTGCTTGAGTACATAGAAGAAGGGAAAGTTATGAAATACTGGAATTTAAGTAGGTTATCATTCCTGAGGAGTGGACTATGGAATGATCAGAAGGAATGAGAAAGAACGAAGAATAAATCTGAAAGCAAGCCAGCCAAGACAGCTTTCATAACCTCTGAGCACTTCAGCCCTTCCTATAAAAATACCAAATATTGAAGAGAGCTGTAAAAATACCAAATGTTTTTAGAGAACATGGAACAACCAGAATTCTTATACATTGCTTATGGGAGGAAAAACTGGAAGTTTCATAAAAAGCTAAACATACATCAACCTTATGATCCAGCAGTTCTATCCCTAGATGTTTATCCAAGGAAAAGGAAATCACTTGTCCACAAAAAACTTGTATGAGATGCTTCATGGCAGCTTTATGCATGATAGCTAAAAATCAGAAATAATAGGAGAGTGAATAAACACAACAGAATTTTCTGGGGAGATGGAAATATTTGTATCTTGGTGTAATTGCCAAGAACAGTGAATGGTTCACTTAAGATTTGAGCACTTCTGGAGTGCCTGGGTGACTCAGTCAGTTAAGCATCTGACTCTTGATTTTGGCTCAGGTCATGATCTCAGGGTTTTGAGGTTAAGTTCCACATCAGGCTCTGTGCTGGGCATGGGACATGCTTGGGATTCTCTCTCTCCCTCTCCCTCTGTCCCTCCCCGAACCTCTCTCTCTCTATCTCTCTCCCCTACTTCCCTCCCTTCCTCTCTTAAAAAAAAAAAATCTGAGCACTTCATTGCATGTAAGTTATATCTTTTATCTGCCAGTTTTTAGTCGGGGGACAGGTACCACACAGTAATTTGAACAGGGAAAGTTTAATATAAAGACTTATTAACCATAACAAGAGATAACCTACTAATGGGTAAAGAGAACTCTAAAAGAGTAAATAAATAGAAGACAAAGGCAGCAACCATTATTACCTCTAGGACTAAGGCACAGCACCTAAGGATGAAAGAAATACAGAAGTGCCCCTCCTGGGAAGAGATCCAACTTTGTTGGAGAGGGTAGAGCAATAGTCCCTGAGTGGTGCTCACTCAGTGCCATGTTGGTAAAACTCACTGGAGGAAGACTTCACCAGGCAGTGTTGCACCTCAGGACTCACTGCGAATCCTCCTGTAGAGATTGTGAGCTGAGAAGCTACCCTCTTAAGAACTGGGTGAGGCTGGCCACAGAGAAATTCCCTGCTGCGCAGCTCACTGGAAAACTGCCCACAGGGATGGCCCAATGGGAAGCTATCTCCTGGGCTGCTGAGGAATGCTGGCCATGGGGAAATAAGTGCTGGCCCATTGTCCTGCTGTTCCCAATGGTCATGTACTGCAGAAGAATTTAAGCAGAGCACACTAAGAACCAGAAGAAAAGCCCGTTCCTCCCCCCAGTATCTTCCAGTGCCCTCAGCAACAAAACTCAATATTGTGCAAGCTGGCAAGGGAAGAATGCTCCATATCAAAAGCAGAGCAATGAAGGGTAGATTTAAAATTGAAGCAACAAATGGATAACTGATACACACTTCAATTTTAAAAGTAAGATATATGAGAAATCTAAAATGGTCAAACTCGGAAAAGCAGAATGTTGAATGGTGGTTGCCCAGGGGTGGGGGCAGGAGGAGACAGGGAGGTATTAGTCAAGGGGCACAAAGTTTACTTTATACAAGATGAATCAGACCAGAGGTCTGCTGCACAGCATAGTACCTAGAGTTAACCATACTATATTGCATCCTTAAAATTTTGCTAAGAGAATGCTGAAAGAGGGTGGTAGGAAACTTTTGGAGGTGATAGATGTGTTTATGACAAGGACTGTGATGATTTGTTGGTGTATACTTTCCTCCAAACTCATCAGATTGATATGGTAAATATATACAGCAATTTGTATGTCAATCATACCTCAATAAAGTGGTTTTAAAAAAAGAAGGAGGAAAGAACACCTGGGTAGCTCAGTGGGTTAAGCCTCTGCCTTCAGTTCAGATCATGATCTCAGGATCCTGGGATCGAGCCCCACATCTGGGCTCTCTGCTCAGCTGGGAGCCTGCTTCCCCACCTCTCTCTGCCTACTTGTGATCTCTCTCTTTGTCAAATAAATAAATAAAATTTTAAAAAAAGAGAGAGAAGGAGGAAGAAGAGGAGGATAAAAAGAAAGAAAGACTGTAGAATTTAGGGTCTTATGGGAGATGGCAGACTTAACTAGAATAGATGTAACTGACTAAATTTGAACTATAATTGACAGGTGGTAGACATTAAGCGTTTGTCCAGGTTGCACTAGGCACTGTGTTATCTTATTTAACACTCATAGAATGTACAGAAGTTACTTATTATTATTCTCATTTTAGTGAGGAAACTGGGACTCAAAGGGAATAATAAACTCATCTTTAAGGTCACAGAGCCAGATAGGGATGGACTCAAACTTTGAACCCACAACTCTGACTCCAAAGTCTCACAATGCATCTCATTGATGATGCAGTATCATGCCAATACCAAACTAGAAAGTCTGGTCCCCAGTAATTACATTTATACTTCTACCTAAGTCTCTACCATTGTAAACAAGAAACTACAGGACCAGTTTCAGGTGGTGCTCCATTTTGATCATCTCAGTGAAGAACTGAAAAGAGCTGTTTTCCCATTCACCCAATAATAACATCTGTTATGAATTGAATTAGTTGCCTACATGGACAATAAAACAAAATAAGATGATTTTTTAAAAGGGAAAAATTTACTTTAAGGCAGTTTTTCAGACAAGCACATATTGTCTTTATTCCAGGGACAAGAACCAGAAACTCTGCCTAATATTCCCTGGCTACTATAATTTTGATATCTGATATACCTCAAGACATACAAGCCATTCCATGTCCTCCTGATAAGCAAGGAATAGTGAATACCATCAATCTTGTGACAATTTTCCTTGTTATAAAGCTAATGCCTATTAGTAAGGTCTGATTAGAGTTACCATTATCATTACATTATCTCATTCAGTTCCCAGTCTGGGAGCCAGAAAATTATAATGTGTGTGTCATATTACACAACCACGAAATTACCCAGGAGTACATAGTGGACCACCAAAAAATCTAAGATCATACCCTCTACTCAATTATTTTGCCATAACTGAATAATAATGCTGATTCACTGTTTCCCTGGAGATTGCATCCAATTTCTACATTTTATATATCACCTCAATGCTGGTGATTTCAAAATTCATATCCTTAGTATTGAACTCTCTCTTGAGATCAAGAGTCTTGTCTTACTGAATACCTGGATATCAAATATGATTCTCAAATTTAATAATTTCAAAAGGGAACTGTTGATCTATTTCCCTTCAGCCTTTTAGGGCTCATCTACCTAGCTGCCCAAGCCAAAAACCTAGGAGTTATTCTTTTTTTCCTGAATTTCTTGAGATATAATTGACATATAACATTGTACAAGTTTAAGGTACATAATGTATTCATTTGGTACATTTAAAAATTGCAATATAATTCCACCATAGTGCTAGCTAACATCTCCATCATATCACATGATTATCATTTCTTTTTTGTAGTAGGAGGTAATAAGATCTAGTCCCTAGGAATCATTCTTGATTCTTTTCTTCCCTTCATCATCTACATTCAATTCACCAGCTAGTCACACTGGACCTAGTTCCAAAATGTGTTGAATTCTTCCTCTTCTTCCCAGCTATACTGCTGCTTTTCTAGCCCAAGTTGCCATCATTTCTCACCTAGACTGCTGAAATAGAACTGCTTGGCTGGCTTATTCCCTAACTCTCCAAAATTCATTCTCATTAGAGCATGCTGTTTCAAACTATCCAAAAGATTCTCAATGCATGCAGAATAAAATCACACTCCTTAACTTAGCTTATTAATCCTAACTGGAACTGCCCTCCTGTGTCAGTTGGGGTTCAGCAAGAAAAGAGATCCTCTATAAGTGATATAGATAAGATTTATGATAGGAGAGAACCCAGAAATGGACCCTCAAGTCTATGGTCAACTAATCTTTGACCAAGCAGGAAAGAATACCCAATGGAAAAAAAATAGTCTTTTCAACAAATGGTTTTGGGAAAATTGGACAGCCACCTGTAGAAGAATGAAAGTGGACCATTTCCTTACCATACACAAAAATAGACTCAAAATGGATGAAAGACCTAAATATGAAACAGGAATCCATCAAAATCCTAGAAGAGAAAACAGGCAACAACCTCTGTGACCTCAGTTGCAGCTACTTCCTGCTAGACACATCTCCAAAGGCAAGGGTAACAAAGGCAAAAATGAACTATTGGGACTTCATCAAGATAAAAGGCTTTTGCACAGCAAAAGAAACAGTTGACAAAACCAAAACTCAACCAAACTCAACACCTGAAAAACAAATAATCCAGTCAAGAAATGGGCAGAAGACAAGAAGACAAGAACAGACATTTCTCCAAAGAAGACATATAAACAGCCAAGAGACACAGGAAAAAAGGCATCACGTGGCATCAGAGAACTACAAATCAAAACCGCAATGAGATACCACTTCACACCAGTCCGAATGGCTAAAATTAACAACACAGGAAAAAAAAGAAATGTTGGTGAGGATGTGGAGAAAGGGGAACCCTCTTATGCTGTTGGTAGGAATGTAAGCTGGTGTAGCCACTCTGGAAAACAGTATGGAGTGTCCTTGAAAAGTAAAAAATAGAGCTACCCTACAACCCAGCAATTGCACTACTAGGTATTTACCAAAGAATATAAACATTGAAATCTAAAGGGGCAACCTGCAACCCAATGTTTACAGCAGCAATGTCCACAATGGCTGAACTATGGAAAAAGCCCAGATGTCCAACAACAGATGAATGCATAAAGAAGATGGGGTATATATGTATGTATGTATACACCACACAAACACACACACACACACACACACACACACACACACAGGAATATTACTCAGCAATAAAAAAAATGAAATCTTACCATTTGCAGTGACATGGATGGAACTAGAGGGTATTATGCTACGTGAAATAAGTCAATCAGTGAAAGACAATTCACTCATATATGGAATTTAAGAAACAAAACAGGATCATAGGGGAAGGGAGGGAAAAATAAAATAAGACAAAATCAGAGAGGCAGACAAACCATAAGAGACTCTTAACTATAGGAAACAAACTGAGGGTTGCTGGAGGGATGGAGGGAAGATGGGATAACTGGGTGATGGACATTAAGGAGGGCATGTGATGTAATGAGCACTGGGTGTTATATGCAACTGATAAATCACTGAACTCTACCTCTGAAATTAATAATATACTATATGTTAATTAATTGAATTTAAATAAAAGTTTTAAAAGAGAGAGAAAAAATACTTATCATAGGGGTTTGGCACAGAAATTGTGAAAGCTAGTAAAAGAGTCTATATAAGAGTATAGTGTCTATATCTGATGCTGGGCCTAAAAGGAAGGAAGAATGTGAAGTGAGGGTGAGTAAGAGCTGTGGGATGACCTGGAACCCATTAAAATGAACTGGAACTTTTATCTGTCTTTCACTACATTCAGGCCTCAATTTCAATGATGTGACTGACCTGCAGAAAAGACTTGCACTCTTTAATTTGAATTTGCACACATACCTGGCCTACACGTAGGAGGAGCTGAAGAAGGAGATCCAGCAACCATTGGAGTATCTGCTATTCTGTGCCACCAGTGTAAGCCAGCGGATCAGAGACCACGTGCAAGAGCTACAACAGAACATGACGCTCCACGGACCTTCTGAACACAGATGTGGCCACTGCTTTATGTACACTTCCCAAAGCTCATGCAGATTTCTCTTATGGCCATCCCTATTCAGAACCATATAAGGTAGGGAATGTTTGGAAACCCAAGTCCAACTCAGGTGCATTAATACAGTATAAAACCACCACTGGCCACCTTTTGTCAGCCTGGCCCAAACATACCTCTTTTAACCATACCTAACTTCCAAATAATGACAATAGAAAAATTGTGTTCTTGTCTAATATAATGCAACTGTCCTTTGTCAAAGTGAAAACATATTAATCCTCTCAAGAGTGTGCAAAATTCTTTTATCTGTTTTTTCAGTGATATTCATTCTTCTTTTAGCTGAGTCACCCTCTCCTTTGATATCCTGTAACAATGAGCTCTAAGAAGTGGTTTGCTGTAAATGTCTAGTAGGCAGTTCTCTGAGGGGAAAAAAGCCACAAAATATAGTGTTTGCCAGTCTCCATTGTATAAACACTCCCACCGTGCCCGATTTCATACCACTAGTGTGATATCACTGAACTCAGTTGGGAAGAGATATGCAGTAAGTAGCATGTCAATATGTGGTATTTCCACCATATGGATACAGTATATATAAACCACCTCAGGAGTACAGATAATAATGATTAGAAAGTGATGTTTTGAGTATTTGTTACCATTGTTTTTAATATAATTTATTTAACTATAAGTTTATATAATTTAATTTTATATTGACTTTACTAAGGCCTAGTAGAGAATAGCTGTCTACAGAGGATGGCATTGAGATGTACTGGGGAAGCACCTAATGGAAATAACCAGTCCCTTGCAAGGCAAATACCTCAAGAGAGGCAAAGAGAGTCTAATATTCTCAGGTAGGAGAAGTAGAGCTGCTTCTACTGCCAGAGGAAACTCATAATTTACAGGTTAAAGATTCCTAGCTTCATCAGAATTTGCCCATATATCTTTATCTCAATTATCAGGGTCCTGCTTCTTCCTAATCGATACAAAGGACCTTGAAAGGTGGAAAACTCAATTTATCTTATTTATTCAGCAACATACAAGCTTCGACTTCGGGATTTTTTTGTTTATTTGTTCATTTTCAGAAATCTCAGTCCTGCATAATAGTTATAGAAGCTTTCTGGAAATGTAAAGCCCTGAACTCCTCATTTTCTTTCTACCTCTACTCCAATGCCTATATAAATAACCACCTTATCCCCCTGCATTTCTTATGTTCATTTAAATGTTCCATTGCAGCAACTACTTGGTCCCCTAAAAACTGGCTTTCAATAGGAATTTCATTACAGGTGTCTATAGGTGGTAATTTTAGTAACTGTTTTACCTTTGCATGCTATGAACTACCAGTGTCCTCTTTGCCCCTGGAAATAGGGTTATTATGCCTCTAAATGTAATCAGATCAGAAAACCAATTCTAAGACTACAGAACCAGTTCACAGAACACAGAACACAGAACCCTTCCTTAAGGTTTCATTCCTCTGGAACCACCTCCAGCACCAAATGTTGTGTCAGTTAGGGTTTGACCAAATTTATTATAGGAGTTTGACCTTAAGCAATTGTAGAAAGTAGTTAAAGAATCTATATAAGGCTTGTATATCTGGTACCCAACTGGAAGTCAGCAAGGCAGGGATAATCTGGAAGAAAATACAAGTGATGGAGCACAAGGACAAATAGGAAACTGAAAGAACAAGCTGGACACCACAAGAATGCACTTGGGAGCCCACTTGTGTCTCTTATTGCCTACAGGCCTCCAACTTGGATAATAAGGGAAAAGGTGCAGGAGAGGCTAGTGTGTTCAACACACACACACACACACACACACACACACACACACACACACACACACA
>NW_019154147.1:7620335-7635708 GCF_002288905.1 Enhydra lutris kenyoni
AGTCTAGGATTCAGAGAAGCTTAAGGACGACTCTGGCAGAAGCCAGAGTAGTCATAAGCATGTCCGTTGCCTGCCCCATGATAACAAGGTGAGTCAACAGATCAGCAACGAGTATGTGGAAAATGCAACAGTGCTTGATGGTTCAAACTTCTGGATATAAACATAGCTGCAGCTTTTCAAATGTCACAGAAATGTTGCTTGTGGCCAACCTTAATCTAAAACTAAACAGGGAAGAGAATTCTGGGAAATGTCATTCCAGCTTAGCTCATGGATAAGAACTAAGTCACCACATTGCCCCACCTCTCTGACATTGCACTCTACTCCAATACACCAACATCTTTCTGCTCTTAGAATACATAACAATTTGTTTCCACCTCTGGGCCTTTGTATTTGGTGTTCCTTCTACCTGCTCTTTCTCCAGATAATACCTAGCTTCTCATTATTCCTTTCTCCACTCACATACCACGCCTTCCCCAATACAAATTATTTCATATTCCTGGTTGCTCTTTATTGTGATGATTTTTAGTTGGTTGGCAAACATCAATGCCCCCCTCTCTCCTTATTAATAGTTGCTATTTTCCAGATATCTACCCTTTTCCACCCAGTACCTCTTTCCCAGCTGTAGGAATGTGCTCTAACTTCTTTAAGTTAATTTATTAGTTTAGGTCTCTTGTTCATCTCTGTATCAATGACTGAGGCTAGACTTTATTTGTAGCCTCAGTCACTGATACAGAGATGAGCAAGAGACCTAAGCTAAAAAATCTCAGTACCTTTCACTGGAATACTATGATGAAAGTCCTACTTAATACAAATAAGAACACATGACCCTTACTCATACTGGCAGATATCCTCCAACCATGAGGACACCCCATCCTAAGATAAAGAGCCACCTCTGGTGACTACAGAAGAGAAGAGTCAGACAATTAGGTCGGTGTTGACACTATTAATCTCCTGGACCAATGAAGCCCAAACCTTCCATACCTATGTATTTTCCCTTTATATGAACCAATAAATTCTCATGTTGTTTAAGCCACTTTGGGTTTGTTTTTGTTTTTGTTGAGTTACAATTGTCATATAATATTTTTTAATAAAAATTATAAATGATGCAATCCTATCATACTGTTTTATTGTCTTCAAAGGCGTATAGTCTTCAAAGACATTGTTATTTGTAATTATCTTGTTTATTTTTTTTTACTTTTTGTCTTTTCTTTAACATCCACCTCCTCCACTAGATTACGAACTCAATGCAAGTAGAGATTTTGAATATTTTACTACAAACTCCTAAAACAATGCCCAGCACATGTAAGAACTCAAAAATACTTAAGGAATTCATGAGCAAAATAGATCTATATAGAGTCTTCTCTTTCTACAGCATATAAAATGCAGAGCAGGCACTAATGTTGCCATCAAACAATGGCATGTTTTAATTCAGTGGGTCACCAATCCCAAATTTGCCTTTCTTTTGTTCTGCCTTGATCATTTTGTTTAGAGCTAAGCTCTACGTGAAATAGTTTTGAGTATAACACAAATGCTACATGACTGGCATGTCTGGCATTGTAAAGCATCACGTGGGTGTTCAATTAAAACTTTACAGCTGATGATTGTGATTACTATGTAATAAAATAGCTGACTTTTTAATGTTTCTCAGTTCTTGAAGCAGGAGATGCTGATTTTCCATGTAAGCATCCTAGAAACACAGCCATTGTTTTTCCATGAAAGGGTCTTTGAAGACTCTAGGAATTTCCTCAGCTAGTTTTGAGTGCCACAGTTTTGAAAAGGAAAGCAACAGAGACTCCTGCTAATACGTAAGAAGATAAAGAAATAAATCTGCTGACCCACCCACAGGATTTATTTTCTAATTTTCCTTCTGCTTTTCATCACTTAGTTTTTATACAGCTTAGGAAGGTGCACAATACAAAGGGCATGGTTTCCAAAACACAAATTTTCTCCTGCAGTCTTTAATGTGCCAGAAGGCATGGCAACTAGAAGAGGAAACTCCAGAAACCTGGCAGTACCCAACTGGTTTTCTCTGCTGAAGGACTTCTGTGAGGACAGTGTTCCTAATCTTGGTCTTTCGCTGCTGTTTGTGAAGACCTAAAGAGCCCTGAGGTTGTTAGGGAGCCCCCTAAGC
This sequence comes from Enhydra lutris kenyoni, assembly GCF_002288905.1. Classification (NCBI taxonomy): domain Eukaryota; kingdom Metazoa; phylum Chordata; class Mammalia; order Carnivora; family Mustelidae; genus Enhydra; species Enhydra lutris. The sequence goes on from NW_019154147.1 coordinate 7,622,467, forward strand.
AGTGTCCAATATTCAATAAACATTAACAACGCTAATCACACTAGCTAGCCCAAGAACAATGCAGATTTTTAGGTAGCTGCATTGCAACAAATTTCCTCTTTCAACCATACGCCCACATGGTTTCCTCTTGAAGCCTTCTCTTTAAGGTGGCAAAATTCTGTTCCCAAAATCTTAGATATAACAAGGAGAGGACTCAGTAGAATTGGAGGCTACTTGAAATGATCCATACCCCCGATTCCAGACAAGACCCCATAAAACCACTTCACACCTAAGCATTCAATATTAGACCTCTAAGGAAAGTCTGTTTTTATTATCGTCTCTCCCTCCCTAATCAGAAAACTTCTTAGATCACTTACAATTCTGTCCGGAGGATGGTTTTTAAAATTAAATTAGATGAGGTTTATAAAAAGAACTTAACTCAGTGCCTATCCCTGGATACTCCTTTAAAAAGAGTAATACCCTTATCTTTAATCTACCATTGGCCATTTCCTCTCGTGCTTATAGAGAAGATGTACCATTTGCATTTAAAAATCTTTTCGTGCTATATGGTGACTAACATACCATAATAAAATAATAATAACAATTTTTAAAAATCTTTTCCTCAGTAACTGTTATGGACTGAAGTCTTGTGTCTCCTCACCCCAAAATTCAAACACCCAGTACAACTATGTTTGGAAATGAGGCCTCTAATGAAGTAATTAGGGTTAAATAAGGTCAAAAGAGAGGGAACTGATGTGACAAGGTTAGTATCCGTATGAGAAGAGACAACAAAGAGCTTGCTGTCTCTGTTCCTCTACCATACAAGGACATGGTGAGAAGGTACTTCAACAAGCCAGGAAGAGAGCCCTCACCAGAAATCAATCCTGTCGTATCTTAATCTAGGATTCCTAGCCTCCAGATTGGCAAAAAAAATAAATTTCTGTTGTTAAAGCAACCCAGCCTTTGGTATTTGGCTATGACAGCCCAAGCAGACTCATACAGTAACCATTTCTTTATTTTCTTATTTAGGATCCGCAGGCCATTTGGATGGAGATAATACACTTGGATGTTCCTTTAAAAAGGAACAAATACATTGGGGAGAGTATGTGCTATGGTGAGTGCTGTGAAGTGTGTAAACCTGGCGATTCACAGACCTGTACCCCTGGGGATAAAAATATATTATATGTTTATAAAAAATAAAATAAAAAAATAGTCACAAAAAAAATCAATTAAAAAAAATAACAACAACAACAACAACAAAACCAATTACCCTTGGTGGCACACCTGTGGGGCGACTCTCAGAACAAGGTTGTGAAGTAAACTCTTGGTTTGCTTTAAAAAAAAAAAAAAAAGGAACAAATGTGTAAATGGAAGGTGAGTTTCATATTATTTGAAAAATATGAACTTGTTCACTTTTTAAATTTGTTTCTTTTCCCTAATAAAGGACTGCATTCTAAGATACATACCTTTAAAATGTTTTTATTAGTAAATGGTGGTTGTAATTTCTTTCAGGTGAGCCTTGATTCCTCTTCCTGTATGACTTCTGCCTTCATCCTAACACTACAGGAAGTCATCTGTGCAATCGAAAATTATCCTTCCAATACAAACAATAGTATTCAGACCTACTGCTATCTCAATAAATGAAGGACTTGAGATTGCCTGAAAAAAGTCCTACAATGAAAGCTTGAGAGGCCAGAACACATATGTCACCAGCTTTAGACAAGTTTGAGACATACTAAATAGACTTGACTGGGATTACATTTATCAAAATTAAGCAACATGCTCACTATATAGTTCTGATTATTTTTCTTGGTATTCTTTTGAAATCTTAGGAACAAGCATGAGATTTGGGGACAGAGAGATTGTGGGGCTTTTAAAAAACTATTTTTAGGACTTGCTGAAATGTTTCATACTAAAGAGAAAACCTTTCACTCAATAAGACACTGATTAGATCTTTAGGTTACTGTTCCTATAGCAACACTCTACTCTGCAATATTCTATTATTTTTCAAGCCTACCTCCTCAACTAGAGGCTAGAGTTCATTACACATAGCCATCCTTTCCTACTCTGCTATTCAATGAAATGTTTCCCATTTTTCAGCTTATTTCCACAATATCCCTTATTTCTTTTCACTTCAATAGTAAATTTAATTAATTGAAAACATTTCACTAAAACTATTCTACATATTGGTATAAGGTATCTAACAGTATAAGAATAATAACAATAGGGGCACCTGGGTGGCTCCGTGGTTGGGGCCTCTGCCTTCGGCTCAGGTCATAATCCTGGGGTCCTGGGATCGAGCCTCACGTCAGGCTCTCTGCTCAGCAGGGAGCCTGTCTCCTCCTCCTCTCTCTCTCTGCCTGCCTCTCTGCCTACTTGTGATCTGTCTGTCAAATAAATAAAAATCTTTTAAAAAAAAAGAATAATAACAATAACAATAGCAATTTTTTATTAACCAAATATTCATGATCAACAAATGTGCTCCAACGTACCCTTACCAGCATAAGGACAAATAATGTGATGAGTCACAGGAGTGGAAGGCTAGGATGATCCTTTCATTCATTCAATTCTTCAGTAAATATTTAATGAGTACCAACTATATTCCAGAGAAGAGATGGCATGGTAAGCGGGGACAACCATGTGGTAAAAGACAGATGCAATAATCATTAAAAAAAAAAACAAAAACCTTAGGTATGATTAAAGTGAAGAGTGTAAGGAAGAGTGGGGAGAGATTAAGTGCCAAGTATTGGATTATATAGAGTCTTGTAAGCCACTTATACAAAGATTACTCTAAAACTATAATATAGAAACCCCAAATTTTAGTGGCCTAGGACAATAAAACTGAATTTTTTCTCATTAAATAATCCTATGCAGGTGTTCCTGGTTGGTAGGGACATCTTCCAAAAGACCAGGCTTCCTCCATCTAAGTCCATCCCTGAGACTGGAATACATAAGTCTCTTTCACATTTCGTAGCCGTGCTTCACTACAAAGGGGCCAGGAAATGTAGTCCTTAAATAGATAGCTCTTCTTATCAACAACTCTACACTAGGAAAGGATATCATGAATTTTTAGTAGATAGCTATTTACTTGCCACACCATTTGAATGAGTTTGAATTTTTTAAGAGGAATGAAAAGCCATAGTTTTAAGTAGGATCATAGCATTATCAGATTTGTATGATTTCAAGATCCCTCTGGATGTTGGGTGAAAAATTAATTATAGTCAGCTAAGAACTTATTGAAGTGATCCAGGAAAGAAATAATTGTGTCATGGACTAGGATGAAGCAATGTAGATAAAGATATTTATAATAGGCAGAATTTATGGAAATTGGTGCCTGACTAGAGTAAGTGTGAGAGAGAAATCAAGAATGATTCACAAGTTTCCATCCTGAACCAATGAGCTCAAACTGGAAGATGAGAAGCTTAGTGGGAGAAGATGATGAATATAAGAGTGGTTATGTTGATGTGTTAGAGAGGATGTGGAGAAAGAGGAACCCTCTTACACTTTTGGTGGGAATGCAAGTTGGTGCAGCCACTTTGGAAAACAGTGTGGAGATTCCTCAAGAAATTAAAAATAGAGCTTCCCTATGACCTTGCAATTGCACTATTGGGTATTTACCCCAAGAATACTGATGTAGTGAAAAGAAGGGCCATCTGTTCCCCAATGTTCATAGCAGCAATGGCCACAGTCACCAAACCATGGAAAGAACCAAGATGTCCTTCAACGGATGAATGGAAAAAGAAGATAAGGTCCATATATACTATGGAGTATTATGCCTTCATCAGAAAGGATGAATACCCAACTTTTGTATCAACATGGATGGGACTGGAAGAGATTATGCTGAGTGAAATAAGTCAAACAGAGAGAGTCAATTATCATATGGTTTTGCTTATTTGTGGAGCATAAGGAATAACACGGAGGACATAGGGAGATGGAGAAAAGTAAGTTGGGGAAAGTTGGAGGGGGAGACGAACCATGAGAGACTGTGGACTCTGAGAAACAAACTGAGGGTTTTGGAAGGGAGGGACGTGGGAGATTGGGTGAGCCTGGTGGTGGGTATTATGGAGGGCACGTATTGCATGGAGCACTGGGTGTGGTGCATAAACAATGAATTCTGGAACACTGTAAAGAAATAAAATAAAATAAAAAAGACTGGTGTTGAGACTTCCAAAATGTTAATGTCCAGTAGGAAGTTAGATACATAGATGTTGAGCTAAGAGGAGAAGTCTAGACCAAAGCTGGAGATTATGGAGGTGAAAGCATATAGACACTAATTAGAGGCATGAGAAGGGGTGAACCTCAGAAAAGTACAGACATGGGACAACAGAGAGTCCATAGAAAAATAAATATTTAGAGCACAAGAAAGCTGCTTACCTCCTAAGCCTCAGTGGCCTTATCCATTAAATGGAGAAAATAATAATCTCTAGTTTACAAAGTATTCTAAGTATTAAACTGGATGATAAACATATAGTTTAAATATTCATGTAAATATCTAACACATTGTCTAACACAGAGAAAGAAATAAGTAAATGTTCCCTGTTGGTATTAACCTTGGAGATAAAAACAGGATATGGCACCATGAAAACTAAGGAAAGAATACATTTCAAGAAGATAAATGTTATTAACAGTGTCCAGCATTGTCAAGAGTTACTTTATGGTTTGTTTGGTTTTTTAGATTTTATTTATTTATTTGACACAGAGAGAGAGAGAGAGAGAGAGAGAGAGATCACAAGCAGGCAGAGAGGCAGGCAGAGCGGGGTGGGGTGGGGAGTAGGCTCCCTGCTGAGCAGAGAGCCCAACATGGGGCTCAATCCCAAGGCCCCAAGATCATAAGCTGAGCCAAAGGCAGAAGCTTAACCCACTGTGCCACCCAGGTACCCCTACTTTATGAAACCTGTAGGAACCTCAAGGAATTGGATTTCCTCTCCATTCATGCCCTCCTTTAGTCCTCTCTCCGTGCTGGATGATGCTCCTGACACTCAGCTGAAACATAAATCGCTTCAGACTTGCTGGGTAAGCGTAGTACTCTGCCTGCAACTGAGGGGACAGAAGTGTAAACAGCCTCAAATTATTCACTTGGCTGAATTGTCCACTCCATTTGGAGTGATTTCCCTTCCTCCTGTAAGTGCCTTTCTCTCAACATGCAGTTGCAGAGACCCAGAATCCATTTCAAGTAATACATTCCTCCCTTAGCCTTACTGATTGGACTACGACTGGAAAACTGACCTGAAATGTGACCAGTGCAGGTCCTAACCCCCAAAACTTGAAATTATAGAAAGAGAAGCAGCTGCTCTTTCTAGAGGCAGAAGACTTGAAATGTAATATATATTGGGTGCTCTCAGCAGCCATATTTTCATTTATCATCTGGACCAGAGAAGCAGAAGTCAGTCAGCAACAAGACAGAAGAAGGAGGCAGTCTGGTGAGGAAGAAAGTTCTTGGGGTTTTTTATTTCGGGTTCTAGTTCTATCCTAAGGCTGGAGTACAGCACTGCTCTTGTGATCCATGAAGCACCTTTCTTAACTTACGGTAGTTGAGTTTATTACTTCAATCAAATGAGTCTTAACCTATCTTGGGAAGCTCTAGGAAATAATTAAATCTACAGTGAAAAAAAGGATTCCCCCTGGAATTTGCCTTATTAAATCCTAGAGCTGATACCAGAGAGTATCCTAGCCCACAGAATGGAAATGCTGGAGACGATTTTTCAAGATAAGGGGCTTGCAGGCACCCAGAACTCTGTAGTTTGTCATGAACTGTGATATTTTGACTAGTAGTTTGTTCAGGAGGAGGAGAACTAGAAGTGAGGGAATGAGTTTAGATGAGGGTATCATAGAAAAGGTGAGAGAATATGGTCCCAATTTCTTTCCTCCCAGCTTATTCTTCTTCAAAGATTCCAAATTATGCATGTCAAATATGGTTTATCTGAGGTCATTTATTCAGACTGCACTATACCACTCCTTAGGAAATCAGTTACTTTGTGATTTTCAGAGAAACAGTCATTAAACAAATGAAAACCCAAGGGTTTCTTCTTAATCTCCTCTGCTGCGAATTTTCAAAACAAACGTATATCACAAAGATAAAGTCCTATTTACAAATAGAGCTGAATGCAGGGCAATTCACAAAAGGCAGTTGGAGCTCCCATCTCCACCACTCACTAAAAATGTTCTTTTGTGTGAAGAATTTAAATTTTCCAGAACTTGTTTCTTCATATTTAAAATGAAAGTTTGAATTAGATGGTTTTTAAGGGCACTTCCAGCAATAAAAATCACATTCTACCTAAATTCATGGCCAGACACCAGTCCCAGACACAGTGTTCCTGGAGGAGCCATTATGATAGAGTATTGACCTACAGAGTGTGCCTCATCATGAAAAGCACATGAGTCTCTGGGCATACCAACCCAGGTCATCACCCAGCCTGCTTCACAGCTACTTCAGTCTACAGCAAAAACCATACTTTAGCAACTATGCTTACACCTGAGAATGGTGACTGATTAGTGTAAACTACCTAGGTCTAAAATCAAGACTGAAAATCTCTTGGCTAAACAGTGCTTTCCTAACTATGTTTTCTTAGAGTGTTAGGTACTGAGAAGTAAAAAGACTGTGTAGGCACAGTGGAAACACCATAATTCATCCACTGTAAGAGTCACATTTTTTTCATATTTTAACAAATCTGAAATGAGAATGTGTTTTGGAATTGCTGTTGGTCAGCCACAACTCCTACACATCAGTGTTTGCAGAAAGTGTATCAGTGGCTTAGGAGAGGATCCTGATGATAAGAGTAAAGCAATCTGTAGAAATGTTGGGTCACCATGGTTGTTGGCACAAAGGAAAAGTGTGTGGTAAATCAAAGACCCTGAGAACCCAGGTGAAATATGACTCAAGCAGTCCAGCTTTTACTTTTCTTAAAGATTTAAAAAAAATTTTTTTTAAGATTTTAGCCACCTGGGTGACTCAGTTAAGCAGCTGCCTTCAGCTCAGATCATGATATCAGGGTCTTGGGGATCAAGCCCCACATTTGGCTCTCTGCTCAGCAGAGAGCCTGCTTCTCCCTCTCCCTGCCACTCATCTACTTGTGCTCTCTCTTTCTCTGCCAAATAAAATCTTTTTAAAAATTTTTATTTATTTGAGGAGGAGTCAAGATGGCGGAGAAGTAGCAGGCTGAGACTACTTCAGGTAGCGGGAGATCAGCTAGATAGCTTATCTAAAGATTGCAAACACCTACAAATCCAACAGGAGATTGAAGAGAAGAAGAACAGCAACTCTAGAAACAGAAAATCAACCACTTTCTGAAAGGTAGGACTGGCGGAGAAGTGAATCCAAAGCGACGGGAAGATAGAGCGCGGGGGGAGGGGCTGGCTCCTGGCAAGCAACGGAGCAACGGAGCACAAAATCGGGACTTTTAAAAGTCTGTTCTGCTGAGGGACATCGCTCCAGGGGCTTAACCGGGGTGAAGCCCACGCAGGGTCAGCGTGGCCTCAGGTCCCGCAGGGTCACAGAAGGATCGGGGGTGTCTGAGTGTCGCAGAGCTTACAGGTATTAGAACGGGGAAGCCGGCTACAGAGACAGAGCCGAGGAGTGAGCTCTCAGCTCGGCGTTACCTTGAACAGGTCGCAGGCTCGGTCAGCTTGGAGCACGGCCGGAGGCCAGGGTGACAGGAGTAATTGGGCGCTGTTCTCTGAGGGCGCACTGAGGAGTGGGACCCCGGGCTATCGGCTCCTGCGGGCCGGAGACCGGGAGGCCGCCATCTTCATTCCCGCCCTCCGGAACTCTACGGAAAGCGCTCAGGGAACAAAAGCTCCCGAAAGCAAACCCGAGCGGATTACTCAGCCCGGCCCCTGGTAAGGGCGGTGCAACTCCACCCGGGGCAAAGACACTTGAGAATCACTACAACAGGCCCCTCCCCCAGAAGATCAACAAGAAGCCCAGCCAGGACCAAGTTCACCTACCAAGGAGTACAGTTTCAATACCAAGGAGAGCAGCGGAATTCCAAAGGAGGAAAAAGCAAAGCACAGAACTCATGGCTTTCTCCCCATGATTCTTTAGCCTTGCAGTTAATTTTTTTTCTTTTTCAATTTATTTTTCTTCTTCTGCTAAATTTTTTTAACTTTTACCCTTTTCTTTTTTACCTTTTTTTAACTAGTTTATCTAATATATATTTTTTTTTTTCCTTTTTATATTTTTTTCTTTATTGGTTTTCTTTTTTTAATTGTTTCTTTCTTTTTTTTTTTTCTTCTTTCTGAACCTCTTTTTATCCCCTTTCTCCCCCCTCACGATTTGGGATCTCTTCTGATTTGGCTAAAGCATATTTTCCTGGGGTTGTTGCCACCCTTTTAGTATTTTACTTGCTCCTTCATCTACTCTTATCTGGACAAAATAACAAGGCGGAAAAATTCACCACAAAAAAAAGAACAAGAGGCAGTACCAAAGGCTAGGGACCTAATCAATACAGACATTGGTAATATGTCAGATCTAGAGTTCAGAATGACGATTCTCAAGGTTCTAGCCGGGCTTGAAAAAGGCATGGAAGATATTAGAGAAATCCTCTCGGGAGATATAAAAGCCCTTTCTGGAGAAATAAAAGAACTAAAATCTAACCAAGTTGAAATCAAAAAAGCTATTAATGAGGTGCAATCAAAAATGGAGGCTCTCACTGCTAGGATAAATGAGGCAGAAGAAAGAATTAGTGATATAGAAGACCAAATGACAGAGAATAAAGAAGCTGAGCAAAAGAGGGACAAACAGCTACTGGACCATGAGGGGAGAATTCGAGAGATAAGTGACACCATAAGACGAAACAACATTAGAATAATTGGGATTCCAGAAGAAGAGGAAACAGAGAGGGGAGCAGAAGGTATATTGGAGAGAATTATTGGAGAGAATTTCCCCAATATGGCAAAGGGAACAAGCATCAAAATCCAGGAGGTTCAGAGAGCCCCCCTCAAAATCAATAAGAATAGGTCCACACCCCGTCACCTAATAGTTAAATTTACAAGTCTTAGTGACAAAGAGAAGATACTGAAAGCAGCCCGGGAAAAGAAGTCTGTAACATACAATGGTAAAAATATTAGATTGGCAGCAGACTTATCCACAGAGACCTGGCAGGCCAGAAAGAGCTGGCATGATATATTCAGAGTACTAAACGAGAAAAACATGCATTGAAAATAGAAGGAGAGATTAAAAGCTTCCAGGACAAACAAAAACTGAAAGAATTTGCAAATACCAAACCAGCTCTACAGGAAATATTGAAAGGGGTCCTCTAAGCAAAGAGAGACCCTAAAAGTAGTAGATCAGAAAGAAACAGAGACAATATACAATAACAGTCACCTTACAAGCAATACAATGGCACTAAATTCATATCTCTCAATACTTACCCTGAATGTTAATGGGCTAAATGCCCCAATCAAAACACACAGGGTATCAGAATGGATAAAAAAACAAAACCCATCTATATGTTGCCTACAAGAAACTCATCTTAAACCCGAAGACACCTCCAGATTTAAAGTGAGGGGGTGGAAAAGAATTTACCATGCTAATGGACATCAGAAGAAAGCAGGAGTGGCAATCCTTATATCAGATCAATTAGATTTTAAGCCAAAGACTATAATAAGAGATGAGGAAGGACACTATATCATACTCAAAGGAACTGTCCAACAAGAAGAGCTAACAATTTTAAATATCTATGCCCCTAACGTGGGAGCAGCCAACTATATAAACCAATTAATAACAAAATCAAAGAAACACATCGACAATAATACAATAATCGTAGGGGACTTTAACACTCCCCTCACTGAAATGGACAGATCATCCAAGCAAAAGATCAACAAGGAAATCAAGGCCTTAAATGACACACTGGACCAGATGGACATCACAGATCTATTCAGAACATTTCATCCCAAAGCAACAGAATACACATTCTTCTCTAGTGCACATGGAACATTCTCCAGAATAGATCATATTCTTGGTCCTAAATCAGGTCTCAACTGGTATCAAAAGATTGGGATCATTCCCTGCATATTTTCAGACCACAATGCTCTGAAGCTAGAACTCAATCACAAGAGGAAATTTGGAAAGAACCCAAATACATGGAGACTAAACAGCATCCTTCTAAAGAATGAATGGGTCAACCAGGAAATTAAAGAAGAGTTGAAAAAATTCATGGAAACAAACGAGAATGAAAACACAACGGTTCAAAATCTGTGGGACACAACAAAGGCAGTCCTGAGAGGAAAATATATAGCGGTACAAGCCTTTCTCAAGAAACAAGAAAGGTCTCAGGTACACAACCTAACCCTACACCTAAAGGAGCTGGAGAAAGAACAAGAAAGAAACCCTAAACCCAGCAGGAGAAGAGAAATCATAAAGATCAGAGCAGAAATCAATGAAATAGAAACCAAAAAAACAATAGAACAAATCAACGAAACTAGGAGCTGGTTCTTTGAAAGAATTAATAAGATCGATAAACCCCAGGCCAGACTTATCAAAAAGAAAAGAGAGAGGACCCAAATAAATAAAATCATGAATGAAAGAGGAGAGATCACAACTAACACCAAAGAAATACAGACAATTATAAGAACATACTATGAGCAACTCTACGCCAACAAATTTGACAATCTGGAAGAAATGGATGCATTCCTAGAAACATATAAACTACCACAACTGAACCAGGAAGAAATAGAAAGCCTGAACAGACCCATAACCAGTAAGGAGATTGAAACAGTCATCAAAAATCTCCAAACAAACAAAAGCCCAGGGCCAGATGGCTTCCCGGGGGAATTCTACCAAACATTTAAAGAAGAACTAATTCCTATTCTCCTGAAACTGTTCCAAAAAATAGAAATGGAAGGGAAACTTCCAAACTCATTTTATGAGGCCAGCATCACCTTGATCCCAAAACCAGACAAGGATCCCATCAACAAAGAGAACTACAGACCAATATCCTTGATGAACACAGATGCAAAAATTCTCGCCAAAATACTAGCCAATAGGATTCAACAGTACATTAAAAGGATTATTCACCACGACCAAGTGGGATTTATTCCAGGGCTGCAAGGTTGGTTCAACATCCGCAAATCAATCAATGTGATACAACACATTAATAAAAGAAAGAACAAGAACCATATGATCCTCTCCATAGATGCTGAAAAAGCATTTGACAAAGTACAGCATCCCTTCCTGATCAAAACTCTTCAAAGTGTAGGGATAGAGGGCACATACCTCAATATTATCAAAGCCATCTATGAAAAACCCACCGCAAATATCATTCTCAATGGAGAAAAACTGAAAGCTTTTCCGCTAAGGTCAGGAACACGGCAGGGATGTCCGTTATCACCACTGCTATTCAACATAGTACTAGAAGTCCTAGCCTCAGCAATCAGACAACAAAAGGAAATTAAAGGCATCCAAATCGGCAAAGAAGAAGTCAAACTATCACTCTTCGCAGATGATAGGATACTATATGTGGAAAACCCAAAAGACTCCACTCCAAAACTGCTAGAACTTGTACAGGAATTCAGTAAAGTGTCAGGATATAAAATCAATGCACAGAAATCAGTTGCATTTCTCTACACCAACAACAAGACAGAAGAAAGAGAAATTAAGGAGTCGATCCCATTTACAATTGCACCCAAAACTATAAGATACCTAGGAATAAACCTAACCAAAGAGACTAAGAATCTGTACGCAGAAAACTATAAAGTACTCATGAAAGAAATTGAGGAAGACACAAAGAAATGGAAAAATGTTCCATGCTCCTGGATTGGAAGAATAAATATTGTGAAAGTGTCTATGCTACCTAAAGCAATCTACACATTTAATGCAATTCCTATCAAAGTACCATCCATTTTTTTCAAAGAAATGGAACAAATAATCCTAAAATTTATATGGAACCAGAAAAGACCTCGAATAGCCAAAGCAATATTGAAAAAGAAAGCCAAAGTTGGTGGCATCACAATTCCGGACTTCAAGCTCTATTACAAAGCTGTCATCATCAAGACAGCATGGTACTGGCACAAAAACAGACACATAGATCAATGGAACAGAACAGAGAGCCCAGAAATAGACCCTCAACTCTATGGTCAACTAATCTTCAACAAAGCAGGAAAGAATGTCCAATGGAAAAAAGACAGCCTCTTCAATAAATGGTGTTGGGAAAATTGGACAGCCACATGCAGAAAAATGAAATTGGATCATTTCCTTACACCACACACGAAAATAGACTCAAAATGGATGAAGGACCTCAATGTGAGAAAGGAATCCATCAAAATCCTTGAGGAGAACACAGGCAGCAACCTCTTCGACCTCAGCCGCAGCAACATCTTCCTAGGAACATCGCCAAAGGCAAGGGAAGCAAGGGCAAAAATGAACTATTGGGATTTTATCAAGATCAAAAGCTTTTGCACAGCAAAGGAAACAGTTAACAAAACCAAAAGACAACTGACAGAATGGGAGAAGATATTTGCAAATGACATATCAGATAAAGGGCTAGTGTCCAAAATCTATAAAGAACTTAGCAAACTCAACACCCAAAGAACAAATAATCCAATCAAGAAATGGGCAGAGGACATGAACAGACATTTCTGCAAAGAAGACATCCAGATGGCCAACAGACACATGAAAAAGTGCTCCACATCACTCGGCATCAGGGAAATACAAATCAAAACCACAATGAGATACCACCTCACACCAGTCAGAATGGCTAAAATTAACAAGTCAGGAAATGACAGATGCTGGCGAGGATGCGGAGAAAGGGGAACCCTCCTACACTGTTGGTGGGAATGCAAGCTGGTGCAACCACTCTGGAAAACAGCATGGAGGTTCCTCAAAATGTTGAAAATAGAACTACCCTATTACCAAGCAATTGCACTGCTGGGTATTTACCCTAAAGATACAAACGTAGTGATCCGAAGGGGCACGTGCACCCGAATGTTTATAGCAGCAATGTCTACAATAGCCAAACTATGGAAAGAACCTAGATGTCCATCAACAGACAAATGGATAAAGAAGATGTGGTATATATACACAATGGAATACTATGCAGCCATCAAAAGAAATGAAATCTTGCCATTTGCGACGACGTGGATGGAACTAGAGGGTATCATGCTTAGCGAAATAAGTCAATCAGAGAAAGACAACTATCATATGATCTCCCTGATATAAGGGAGAGGAGATGCAACATGGTGGGTTAAGGGGGTAGGAGAAGAGTAAATGAAACAAGATGGTATTGGGAGGGAGACAAACCATAAGTGACTCTTAATCTCACAAAACAA
>NW_019154147.1:7635808-7677329 GCF_002288905.1 Enhydra lutris kenyoni
GGGGGGGTGGAGTTATGGACATTGGGGAGGGTATGTGCTATGGTGAGTGCTGTGAAGTGTGTAAACCTGGCGATTCACAGACCTGTATCCCTGGGGATAAAAATATATTATATGTTTATAAAAAATAAAATTTAAAAAAAAAATTTATTTATTCATGAGAGAGAGAGAGAGAGAGGCAGAGGCAGACGGAGAAACAGGCTTCCAAAGGAGCAGAGAGCCTGATGCGGGACTCAATTCCAGGACCCTGGGGTCAAGACCTAAGCCAAAGGCAGATGCTTAACCATCTGAGCACCCAGGTGCCCAGTCCAGTTTTTAATGTGAAGAAGTTTAAGGAATACTTTAATTAATGTATTTTCCTGATATTTTTCTTTTTATAATTATACAGTGAGTGATTGTGAGAAAAATCCATGCTAAGTACATCTAAAACACCTTTGCAACAAGCGTAAAGTAAAAATGCTGGGGCACCTGGGTGGCTCAGTGCATTGGGCTTCTGCCTTTGGCTTGGGTCATGGTCTTGGGGTCCTGGGATCAAGCCCCGTATCAGGCTCCCTGCAGGAGCCTGCTTCCTTCTCTCTCTCTGCCTACTTGTGATCTCTCTCTCTCTCTCTCTGTCAAATAAATAAAATAAAATCTAATTAAAAAAATGCTAAGTAACAAAACAGCATACCATGGTTTAACTGGCAACATTTCTTTTCTTTGTGGCACATAAGATAATGAAGCATCTTCCAATTAACAGTCTTAGATTTAACAAGTAAGGTAGTAATTAAGCCATTGTGAATTTACATTCACATCAAGGGCTCCAATACATCAAGTTCATATTTTAAAACTTCATGGGAAGAGTTGAGAGTACAGAACAGAATCATTCCCAGCTACCTGGAAGTTGTGACCACCTCACACAAGGAAGAAAGAGCCTTCCAAAGACCCTCCATGCCCACCTTCTACTTCAGTGAATTCCTGTTATTGACAGGTCCTCCCATTTCACCAATCAGATGAATTACTCCCCATAAGAGGTGGGGCAACCCAGGAGGTGAAAAAAAAAATGAAGCATAATACCTTCCCAAAATATTCAAAAAGGACAAAAGTAAAAAAAAAAAAAAACCCTTTCATTTTATGTTATAAAGCAAAAAGTTTGGGGGGGGGGAAGAACACTCATTACAAAGTTCATATTCAATGTCAAAAAATTATTTCTTTAGAGTTCCTAAGTGAGGTGAGCAGAAGGAAATGATCCCAGTGTAAAGAAGTTACATTTGACCAGGAAAAATAATTAGAAGAGATAAAAATGAAAACAAGAAATTGGCCAGACATTCATTGCCAAACTGCTATTTATGGGACAGATTATTTTTTAAAGATTTCTTAATTGGAGAGAGAGAGAGAAAGTGAGAGCAGGGCTAGGCACAGAGGGAGAGGGAAAGAAATTCTCAACCAAACTCCCCACAGAATGCAGTGTGACACAGACTCCATCCCAGGACCCTGAGATCATAACCTGAACAGAAATCAAGAGTTGAACGCTGAACCGACTGAGCCACCGAGGTGACCCTTTATGGGGCAGATTATTAATTGCCAAATATTTATTGAGCAACTTCTGAGGATTCAGATATTCTGAAAGGCCACAAAATATAAAATTAAAGATATGTACACCATGTAAAAAGCATGATGAAGTTAGGAATTAAAACAGCCATTTCATATTGAAACAAGTAAAATAAGGAAGCATAATTAAAGTGTTTGGTATGCCAAGCATGATGAAATTCTGCCCTTCAGGGATAAGGTTAATAATTTAATAACTATTTTTTATCTAGTTTGTATGTTAATATACATGATTTAGGAATCATTTATGATATGACTCAATTTGTTGATTTTTAAAAGCCAGAATAGAGTACCACTGTTCTACACAGATCACCTTTTAACAAGATCTAAAATTTCATCTTTGCATATCAAGTTAATTATGGTATAAAATTACACTTCCCCTTGCCCAAATGCATGTGCTATAATGACTTGATGTGATCTGTCAGAAAGTTCAGTAACCGTCCCAAGCTAAAAATTCACAAACTAGTAAGATAACAAGTGCTTAACAAGTAGTTGTTGAATTGAGTATTTCTAATATAAAAACAATGATAATATTCATGAGTAGTAAGATAGATAAATAAAATTTGAAGCAGTGTATCAGAAGTTGACAGCCAAAATGTTTGGGAATCCCTTAAATCTGATTTTCAGACCCTTAAATCTGATTTTCAGATCTAGAATTATACTGAAATAGATCTTGCTGGGATCAGAGGGGGCAAGATGGCAGAGAAGTAGGAGACTCTGTTTCAACAGGTCCCCTAAAGCTGATTATCTACCAGAACACTCTGAACACCCATTCAATCAGCCTGAGATGTAGGATTATACACTTTTGGATCTCTACAGGGGCAGAAGATCCCAGTGCTAGGGTAACTGAGGCAGAAGATAGTGATCTAGAGGACAAACTGCTAGAGAAAAAGGATCAGGGGGAGGCCTGGAACAAACAGCTTAGAAGCCATGAAAACAGAATTAGGGAATCGGGGCACCTGGGTGGCTCAGTGGGTTAAACCCTCTGCCATCGGCTCAGGTCATGATCCCAGGGTCCTGGGATGGAGCCCCGCATCGGACTCTCTGCTCGGCAGGGAGCCTGCTTCCTCTCTCTCTCTCTCTGTCTACTTGTGATCTCTCTCTGTCAAATAAATAAATAAAATCTTTAAAAAAAAAACAGAATTAGGGAAATAAATGATGCCATGAAACATTCCAACATCAGAATTATTGGAATCCCTGAGGGGGAGGAGACAGAAAGAAGACTAGAGGATATAGTTGAACATATTCTCCATGAAAATTTTCCCAGTCTGGGGAATGAAACCAGCATTCATGTCCTAGAGGCAGAAAGTTCCCCCCGCCAAGATCACAGAATCTAGGAAGACCTCAAGACACTTGATTGTGAAACTAATGAATCATAATTTTAGACAGGAGCTCTTGAAAGCAGCTAGGGGGAAGAGAGTCCTTATGTACAGAGGAAAGCCCATCAGAATAATATCAGACCTGTCCACAGAAACCTGGAAAGCCAGAAATGGCTGGCAAGATGTATTCAGGGCACTAAATGAAAAGAACATGCAGCCAAGAATACTTTATTCAACAAGGCTGACATTCAAAACGGATGGAGAGATAAAGAGCTTTCAAGACCAGCAAGGTTTAAAAGAGTGTGACCACCAAGCCAGCACTACAAGAAATATTAAGGGGGGTTCATAGAACAGAAATTTAGTCATAGAACAGAAATTTACAGAGACAATCTATAGAAACAAGGACTTCACAGGCAACACGATGTCAATAAAAACGTATCTCTCAATAATCACTCTCAACGTGAATGGCCTAAATGCTCCCATAAAATGGCACGGGTTGCAGATTGGATAAAACGGCAGGACCCCTCCATATGTTTTCTACAAGAGACCCATTTTGAACCTAAGAGTACATCCAGACTGAAAGTGAAGGAATGGATAGGCATCTTTCATGCCAATGGGCCTCAAAAGAAGCTGGGGAAGTGATTCTCATATCAGATAAATTAGATTTTAAACTAAAGACTGTAGTCTTGGTTAAAAATAGAAGGACACTACATCATTCTTAAAGGGTCTATCCACCAAGAAGAACCAACAATTGTAAATATTTATGCCCCCAATACAGGAGAAGCCAACTACATAAGACAACTGTTAATCAAGATAAAGAGTCATATCGATATGAATACATTAATAGTGGGGGATCTTAACATGCCACTCTCAGTAATAGACAGATCATCCAGGGAGAATATCAATAAAGAAATAAGAGCACTGAATGACACGTTGGACCAGATGGACCTCATAGATATATACAGAACATTCCACCCTAAAACAACAGAATACTCATTCTTCTTGAGTGCACATGAAACCTTCTCCAGAATAGACCACATACTGGGTCACAAATCAGGGCTCAACTGATACCAAAAGATTGAGATTATTCCCTGCATATTCTCAGATCACAAAGCTTTGAAACTGAAGCTCAAACACAAGGAAAAGTTTGGAAGGAATTCAAACACCTGGAAGCTAAAGACCACCTTGTTCAGAATGCTTGGATCAGCCAGGAAATCAAAGAAGAATGTAAACAATTCATGGAAACCAATGAGAATGAAGACACTTCAGTCCAAAACCTATGGGATATATCAAAGGCAATGCTAAGGGGGAAATACATAGCCATCCAAGCCTCCCTATTAAAAAAAAAAAAAATTGAAAAATCCAGACTATACCAGCTCTCTTTACACCTTAAAGAACTGGAGAATCAACAACAAATTAAGCCAACCCTACACACAGGAAAGGAAATAATCGAGATTAGAGCAGAGATCAATGAGATAGAAACTAGAGATACAGTAGAACGTATCAATGAAACTAGAAGCTGGTTTTTTGAAAGAATCAATAAGATCGATAAACCATTGGCCACACTAATCCAAAAGAAAAGAGAGAGGACCCAAATTAATAAAATTATGAATGAAAAGGGAGAGATCATGATTAACACCAAGGAAATAGGAACAATCATCAGAAATTATTATAAACAGTTATATGCCAATAAGTTAAGCAACCTAGAAGAAATGGATGCATTCCTGGAAACCTATAAACTTCCAAAACTGAACCAGGAAGAAATTGACAACCTGAATAGACCAACATCTAGTAACGAGATTGAAGCAGTGATCAAAAACCTCCCAAAAAACAAGAGCCCAGGAACTGATGGATTCCCTGGGGAATTCTACCAAACATTCAAAGAAGAAATAATAACTATTCTTCTGAAGCTGTTTCAAAAAATTGAAGCAGAAGGAAAACTTCCAGACTCTTTTTAAGAAGCCAGCATTACCCTGATCCCCAAACCAGGCAAAGACCCCACCAAAAAGGAGAATTTCAGACCAATATCCCTGATAAATGTGGATGCTAAGATTCTCAACAAGATCCTAGCTAATAGGATCCAAAGTACATTAAAAAGATTATCCACCATGACCAGGTGGGATTTATCAATGGCATGCAGGTGTAGTTCAACATTCACAAATCAATCAATGTGATAGAACAAATCAATAATAGAAGAGAGAAAAACCACATGGTCCTCTCAATTGATGCAGAAAAAGCATTTTACAAGATACAACATCTTTTCTTGATTAAAACGATTCAGAGTATAGGGATAGAGGGAACGAACATTCCTCAACTTCATAAAAGCTATCTATGAAAAACCCAGAGCGAATGTCATCCTCAGTGGGGAAAAGCTAACAGCCTTCCCTTTGAGATCAGGAACACGACAAGGATGCCCACTCTAGCCACTCTTGTTCAACATAATATTAGAAGTTCTAGCAACAGCAATCAGACAACAAAGAGAAATAAAAGGTATTTACATTGACAATGAAGAAAAACTCTCTCTCTTCGCAGATGACATGATACTTATATGGAAAACCCAAAAGACTCCACCCCCAAACTACTAGAATTCACACAGCAATTCAGTAATGTGGCAGGATACAAAATCAATGTACAGAAATCAGTTGCTTTCTTATACACTAACAATGAAAATACAGAAAGGGAAATTAGAGAATCAGTTCCATTTACTATAGCACCAAGAATCATAAGATACCTGGGAATAAACCTAACCAAAGAGGTAAAGGATCTGCACTCAAGGAACTACAGAACACTCATGAAAGAAATTGAAGAAGTCACAAAAAGATGGAAGACCATTCTATGCTCATGGATCGGAAGAATAAACACTGTTAAAATCTCTACACTGCCTAGAGCCATCTATACTTTCAATGCCATTCCGATCAAAATTCCACTGGCATTTTTCAAAGAGCCAGAGCAAACAATCCTAAAATTTGTATGAAACCAGAAGAGACCACGAATTGCTAAGGAAATGTTGAAAAAGAAAAACAAAACTGGGGGCATCACATTGCCTGATTTCAAGCTTTACTACAAAGCTGTGATCACCAAGATAGCATGGTACTGGCACAAAAACAGACACATAGACCAGTGGAACAGAGTAAGAGTCCTGATATGGACCCTAAACTTTAGGGTTTAAAGGGTTTAAATAATCTTTGACAAAGCAGGAAAAAATATACAGTGGAAAAAGACAGTCTCTTCAATAAATGGTGCTGGAAAAATTGGACAGCTGTGTGTAGAAGAATGAAACTCAACCATTCTCTTACACCATACACAAAGATAAACTCAAAATGGATAAAAGACCTCAACAAGAGACAGGAATCCATCAGAATCCTAGAGGAGAACATAGGCAGTAACCTCTTTGACATTGGCCACAGCAACTTCTTTCAAGATATGTCTCCAAAGGCAAAGGAAACAAAGTGAAAATGAACTTTTGGGACTTAATCAAGATTAAAAGCTTCTGCACAGCAAAGGAAACAGTCAACAAAACAAAGAGGCAACCCACAGAATGGGAAAAGATATTCACAAATGACAGTACAGACAAAGGGCTGATATCCAGGATCTATAAAGAACTCCTCGAATTCAACACACACAAAACAGATAAATGCATCAAAAAATGGGCAGAAGGGGCACCTGAGTAGCTCAGTGAATTAAGCCTCTGCCTTCGGCTCAGGCCATGTCTCAGGGTCCTGAGATTGAGCCCCACATCAGGCTCTCTGCTCAGCGGGGAGCCTGCTCCTCCCCCCACTCTGCCTGCCTCTCTGCCTACGTGTGATCTCTATCTCTCTGTCAAATAAATAAATAAGATCTTTTTTAAAAAATGGGCAGAATACATGAACAGACACTTCTCCAATGAAGACATACAAATGGCTAATAGACACATGAAAAAATGCTCATCACCACTAGCCATCAGGGAGATTCAAATCAAAACCACATTGAGATACCACCTTACACCAGTTAGAATAGCCAAAATTAACGAGACAGTAAACAATGTGTGTTGGAGAAGATGTGGAGAAAGGGGAACCCTCTTACACTGTTGGTGGGAATGCAAGTTGGGACAGCCACTTTGGAAAACAGTGCAGAGATTCCTTAGGAAATTAAAAATAGAGCTTCCCTATGACCCTGCAATTGTTCTACTGGGTATTTACCCCAAAGATACATATGTAGTGAAAATAAGGGCCATCTGTTCCCCAATGTTCATAGCAGCAATGGCCACAATCACCAAACCGTGGAAAGAGCCAAGATGCCCTTCAACAGATGAATGGATAAAGAAGATATGGTCCATATATACGATGGAATATTACACTGCCGTCAGAAAGGCTGAATATCCAAATTTTGTATCAACATGGATGGGACTGGAGGAGATTATGCTGAGTGAAATAAGTCAAGAAGAGAAATACAGACAAAGGGCTGATATCCAAGATCTATAGAGAACTCCTCAAACTCAACACGCACAAAACAGATAATCATGTCAAAAAATGGGCAGAAGACACGAACGGACACTTCTCCAAAGAAACATACAAATGGCTAACAGACACATGAAAAAATGTTCATCATCACTAGCCATCAGGGAGATTCAAATTAAAACCACATTGAGATACATACCTTACACCAGTTAGAATGACCAAAATGAACAAGACAGTAAACAACAAGTGTTGGAGTGGATGTGGAGAAAGGGGAACCCTCTTACACTTTTGGTGGGAATGCAAGTTGGTGCAGCCACTTTGGAAAACAGTGTGGAGATTCCTCAAGAAATTAAAAATAGAGCTTCCCTATGACCTTGCAATTGCACTATTGGGTATTTACCCCAAGAATACTGATGTAGTGAAAAGAAGGGCCATCTGTTCCCCAATGTTCATAGCAGCAATGGCCACAGTCACCAAACCATGGAAAGAACCAAGATGTCCTTCAATGGATGAATGGAAAAAGAAGATAAGGTCCATATATACTATGGAGTATTATGCCTTCATCAGAAAGGATGAATACCCAACTTTTGTATCAACATGGATGGGACTGGAAGAGATTATGCTGAGTGAAATAAGTCAAACAGAGAAAGTCAATTATCATATGGTTTCGCTTATTTGTGGAGCATAAGGAATAACACGGAGGACATGGGAAGATGGAGAAAAGTGAGCTGGGGAAAGTTGGAGGGGGAGACGAACCATGAGAGACTGTGGACTCTGAGAAACAAACTGAGGGTTTTGGAAGGGATGGGGGTGGGGGGCTGGGTGAGCATGGTGGTGGGTATTATGGAGGGCACGTATTACATGGAGCACTGGGTGTGGTGCATAAACAATGAATTCTGGAACACTGAAAAGAAATTTAAAAAAAAATAAAGAAAGAAAGAAATAGCTTTTGCTGAAAACAATGGCCTCTAGATTTTCTTACAGATAAATTTCCTATTGTTGACAATTCAGTCTTATTGAAACTCTTTCCTCCTCTGTTTTCTCCAAAATGTCTCCTGGTTCTTCTATTATTTACAAATGTTTCTCTGTTTTAGCATGGCACAATTTCTACATTTACTTCACATGCTTTTCCTGAGCCACTTTATTTCACATGGTTTCCAGACCCTCCCATATACTGACAACTCATAAAGACCAACCATTTTCTCAAGTTCTCCATATCTCCAGCTACTCACTGGATGTTCTACACACAAGTTAACACACCCAGATCCTATCATCTTGCCGTCTACTTTGCCCCTCTTGCATTTGTATCCCACACTGGTCTTCTTCCTCTTCTGTTTCTCCTTTCCATCAAGTAAATCTAAAGGTGACCTTTACTTCTTCCATTTTAACCCCTAAAAATAAATGTTCCTCTTCTCTCAATTCAGGAAAGGAAAAGGCAGATTGTATTTTGGGAAAGGAAGAGGTAATCATCAAAATCAGTTTTAAACACATCCCAATCAATGAATGACAACTTCATATGGGAAACCACACTCCAGATGTTGAGGATTCAATGACAGCTTCTCACAGTCACCGATCAACAATAGACCCACACCAGTAACTGTTTCCATGGCTAACAGACAACCAATCCCTAAAATTCCTGCCAATGGAAGTTAAAAAAATGAGCAATCTCTGTGCTTCAAAGCAGTTTGCTCTGGGAAAGTGCAGTTTAAGCATAGCAAACTCATCTTTAACAAGCAGAAAATTCAAATGGCCAGAGGGCATGAACAGACATTTTGGCAAAGAAGACATCCAGATGGCCAACAGACACATGAAAAAGTGCTCCACATCACTGGGCATCAGGGAAATACAAATCAAAACCACAATGAGATACCACCTCACACCAGTCAGAATGGCTAAAATTAATAAGTCAGGAAATGACAGATGCTGGCAAGGATGTGGAGAAAGGGGAACCCTCCTACACTGTTGGTGGGAATGCAAGCTGGTGCAACCACTCTGGAAAACAGCATGGAGGTTCCTCAAAAAGTTGAAAATAGAACTACCTCATGACCCAGCAATTGCACTACTGGGTATTTACCCTAGAGATACAAACGTAGTGATCCAAAGGAGCATGTGAACCCGAATGTTTATAGCAGCAATGTCTACAATAGCCAAACTATGGAAAGAACCTAGATGTCCATCAACAGATGAATGGATAAAGAAGGTGTGGTATGTATATATATATATATATATATGTGTGTGTGTGTGTGTGTGTGTGTGTGTGTGTATATACACACACACGCCCACGTGCACACACACACAATGGAATGCTATGCAGCCATCAAAAGAAATGAAATCTTGCCATTTGCGACGACGTGGATGGAACTAGAGAGTATCATGCTTAGCGAAATAAGTCAATCAGAGAAAGACAACTATTATATGATCTCCCTGATATGAGGAAGTGGAGATAAAATGGGGGTGGGGGTTGGGGGTAGGAAAAGAATAAATGAAACAAAATGGGATGGGGAGGGAGACAAACCATAAGAGACTCTTAATGTCACAAAATAAACTGAGGGGGGTTGGGGGGAGGGGGGTAGGGAGAGGGTTGTGGGGTTATGGACATTGGGGAGGGTATGTGCTATGGTGAGTGCTGTGACATGTATAAACCTGGCGATTCACAGACCTGTACCCCTGGGGCTAATAATACATTATATGTTTATTAAAAAATTAAACAATTTTTAAAAACCAAGCAAAAATTCACCTTTTTATTTTATATATTAAGTGGGTTCTGCCTTTGAACCCCACATCAGTTTCCTCCTGATTCCTCCTTCCTGTTGCAACTCCTAATCATCTCTCCTAATTGTCATTCAGTCTATCCATCACCCAATCCTCAGCCCAGTATTTATCTTGTCTAAATGTTTATATTAATATGATTTCTCTGCTTAAAATCATTCAGTGTTCTCTTATTGTCTACATAAAACCTTCACCTCCTTTTTAATCTCAATGTATTTTGCAATGCCCTTTACAGTTTCAGACTGCCCTCTCTCTCTGAAATGCCTTCTTCAATTGTGTAAGTTATTTTCAACCTTCACAATCCATTCATTTGTCCCTCTTCTATGGAATTTTTCCAAATCCCTAGATAAACTATTTGCCCCCTAGTCTAGGCTCCCATTACTCAATATTTCTATCTTTATGAAAGCACCTATTACACTAATTTGAAAGAATTTGTTTACAAAATTGTCTCCCACACCTTCTCTATTTCTTCAGTGTCTGGCCTATGTAAGTTCTCAATAAATGAATGATCAAGCTAGGACTAGTGATTTTTATAAGTGTATCCTATTCATTTTTCCTCTTTCATAAGAAAAAAAAAACTTTGAAACTATGTAAGTATTCAAAGAAGACTATTTGGGAATATTTAAATTAAATTCATTAAGTCTTTTCTGAATCTTAGAATTTTAACTGTAACTTTGGAGAGTGGAATGGTGGAAGTCTTCCATTTGGGGAAAAAATGATTTTATTGATAATATATCACATATTTTTAATTAATGAAAATGTTTAATTCATTCAAAAGTCCAACTCAGCCAAAATGCAGGTCTAGAAGCTATTTTGAATCATAAAAATGCTACATTTAAAGTTATTTTGTCCATGTTTGAGAATTTTTTTTGTGTTTTGTGTTTTGGGTTTTTTTTTTTTTTAAGAGAGAGAACGTGCATGTGCACACACACAAGGGATGGGGTGAGGAGTAGAGGAAGAAGGAGAGAGACAGTCTTAAACAGGCTCCATGCCAAGCACAGGGCCTGATGTGGGGCTCGGTCTCAGGATGCTGAAATCATGACCTGAACCTAAATCAAGAGTTGGACACTTAACCATCTGTACCACCCAGGTGCCCTGATAATGTTTTTTAATACATTCCTAAAGCAGACTGTTATGCAACATCTGAAATTTCTGAGTATATATGCTTAGTGTTATCTTCATTTTTTTTAAGTAAGTTAGATTCTTCACAAGAATTTATTTTCTCAAGCAACCTTAAAACATCAATCTAGCCACCTGATTGTCAATTCTAATTATAAAGCCAACCCCATTTGTTGAAGATTTGGAAAGAACACTGCTGAAGAAATTTAGAGCTGTTTCTTCTTAAAGATAAAGGATGACATTGACATCATGGACTTGTCAGCCTATAGAAGCTCAGCTCAGTTGCTGGGACAGAGATCCTGTTGTGCAAGTATGCAAATGGGGTTAGACACCTCAACAACGAAGTTCTAAACAATCAAGGAGAGAGCCACCAAGTTACAAGTTTTACACTTTCCCCATAAGTCAAAGAAAAATAACATAAAAGAAAATAAGGGCATGATTATATTCAAAGACCACTGCTGGTACATCAGTTAATACACCCAAATTAAAAATAAAAAACAGACAACACAGAAACCATAAAGAATAAGTCAAAATTACCATAGTTTAAACTAACCAATATGTATTAAGGGAGTAACAATTGCTGAGGTCAAGAGAAAAGAGGGGGTGGAAGATAGAAAGGGAAGTTTGTCTTTCAATCATTTTTATGTAAGTAGCATTGGTTTTTTAATTTCTAATAACAAAAATTGAGATCTTCCAACATGTAAATGTTGCCCCTAATTGCATGAAGTTAAGTTCTACATCCTAATCAAATGTTTTAGTATAGAAGCTTCAGTGTAGGCAGACTGTTTTCAAAAAGGGCCACAGCAATACTTCCTTCCAATCTCACTGGTTCTCTCCGACCTTGCCACTCTCCTAAATTTGGGCAGGACTTTGGTATGGCATCAATGACTGAGATGGGACAAAAGTGATGCAGCTTTACTCCTGAGACCTGGCTAACATACTGTGGGGAAGCCCTCAACTAGTCCACACAGAGAGGCCATGGGGAAAGAAGCCAAGGCTCCAAGCTAACAGCCAGCATTAGATAAGAAACTTTAAAGATTGAACAATATCACATTAATTATCTATTGGTGCATAACAAACTAAGCCAAGACAAACTATGCCAACTTAAAACTGTAAATGTTTACTATTACATACATCTTCCATGGGTCAGGGAACCAGGGGTGGCTTAACTTGAGTGGCCCTAGTTCAAGATCTCATGAGGTTGCAGTCAGGATGTCTGCTGAAGCTCAATCATGTCAAGGCTTCACTGGGGCTGGCTGAAGGATCTGTTTCCAGTGTGGCTCATTCACATATCTGGCATGCTACTATCAGCTGTTGGCAAGGGGCTTTATTAATTATCTCTCCACAAGCTAGTTGAGTATCCTCCCAACATGACAGCTGGCAAATGATTCTGGAGGGAGGAACATGAAAGCTACAATGACTTTTATAACCTTATCTCTGAAATCATACTTCATCATTTTCATAGTATCCTTTTGGATACACAGGTCTGCCTGTCAGTGTAGGAAGGGACTGCAAAAGAGCATGAATACTAAGACTCAGGAATCATTGGGGGCCATTATGGAGGCTGGTTATGACAGAGGTTTAACATCCAAATGATAAAAATCCCTGAAAAAAGAGAAGAGAGGGAGTAAATCATCAAAGGAAGAATATAAGAAAAGTTGCCAAAAGTGAAAACTAAGTTTACGGATTGAAGTGACTCACCCACTACCTGACACAATGGATAAAAATGGAACCATATCAAAAAAAGAAGAAAGGCAGACAGACAGACAGAAAGAAAGAAGGAAAGAAAGAAAGAAAGAAGTCATGAAATTTCAGGACACTAGGAACAAAAGCAAGCATCCAGGGATTGGGAAAGAAGACCACCTACAAAGGATCAGGAAACAATGGCTTCATATGATCAACAGCTAGAAGCTAGAAGCATGAAAGAAATGCCTTCAAAATTCTCAAGGGAAATTATTTCCAACCTATATGTAATCAAACTGCACTTAAGTGTGAAGTAGAATAAAGACATTCAAAGTTTCAAAAATTTATCTCCCCAGTGCCTTTTCTCAGAAAACTAACTGGAAGAAGGACTCCACTAAATAGAAAAGAGCATTCCAAGAGAAAAAGTAAGTAGTAAATAGCAATTTTATTTAAAGGCAAAAGGATTCCCTAGGACAACCTTATATCCAAAAACTTATGCTAGACATAGAGGGAGGAAGTGATTGAGGGTGGGAGGTGAGGGGGAGGAAGAGAGTTAAAGCTTCATTTCCATTTTGAGAAATCAATAGATAATATCTAAGAGCTGAAAAATCAAGGGTGCATGTATGTGATACAAGCATGTTATTTGGAGGTGTGAAAGTAAAGATTAAAATAGTAATCAGCTAAAGAGATCAAAGTGTGGTAGCCTCTGGGGAGAGGAAACAACTTCGGGGATGAACTTGCTGTTATTTACAACAACAAATGTTGGTAAATTACTCAACCCGACATATATAACTTAAGTAATTTTTTTTTAAAAGAGAGTGATATTAAAAAGAGGTGACCCCTCTCCTTTTCCAACTCTAGACACTGTTGCTCTGGACACCAGGTCTTGAACCACTGCTGCTATTCCCAGGAGGAATGCCAAGTCCACACACTGCAGGTAAAAAAGCAAAATTCTGGGAACACCTAAATCCTGGATGACATCAATGAACCACTGAACTACTCAGCCCTAAAGACAATCAGCACTGTCCCTGGACTTCCTGATTTGTGACATAATGCATTTTCTTATTTTTTTTAAAAAAAGGTCAAATTTTTACTTTTATTCAAGGATTCTTATTAATAATGCATGGTAAAATTAGTAGAACAGAGCAGCAATTAGGCAACAATGGTTATCCATTCCAAATTTTGGTTCTCCATGTAGTAACTTTCTAATTTTTAAAATACAAGAGAAAAACATACTTCAAAACTTTATATAAGTTCCAATCATTTGTTTAAGAACTGAGAACAGGTAGTATCAGCTGTATGATTCTATAGGCAGACATGTGGTAAGGTCAAATTTATTTCCCTGATAAATACACTTTCTACATTCATTTATTTTTCCTATATTTTTCTCAGCCAATATTGAGGCACTGAGCCAAACTTGTGGTCTACATGGATAAAAGATGTGGTTGTTTCTTTCTTTTTTTTTTTTATTTCTTTTCAGTGTTCCAGAATTCATTGTTTATGCACCACACCCAGTGCTCCATGCAATATGTGCCCTCCATAATACCCACCACCAGGCTCACCCAACCTCCCAACCCCTGCCCCTCCAAAACCCTCAGATTGTTTCTCAGAGTCCACAGTCTCATGTTTTGTCTCCCCCTCCAATTTCCCCCAACTCATTTCTCCTCTCCTCTCCATTTCACCATGTCCTCTGTGTTATTTCTTATGCTCCACAAATAAGTGAAACCATATGATAATTGACTCTCTCTGTTTGACTTATTTCACTCAGCATGATCTCTTCCAGTCCCATCCATGTTGATACAAAAGTTGGGTATTCAGCCTTTCTGATGGAGGCATAATACTCCATAGTGTATATGGACCACATCTTCCTTATCCATTCGTCCGTTGAAGGGCATCTTGGTTCTTTCCACAGTTTGGCAACTGTGGCCATTGCCACTATGAACATTGGGGTACAGATGGCCCTTCTTTTCACTACATATGTATCTTTGGGGTAAATACCCAGTAGTACAATTGCAGGGTCATGTATTTTTAATTTCTTTTTTTTTTTTAAGATTTTATTTATTTATTTGACAGAGAGAAATCACAAGTAGGCAGAGAGGCAGGCAGAGAGAGAGGAGGAAGCAGGCTCCCTGTTGAGCAGAAAGCCCGATGTGGGGCTTGAACCCAGGACCTGGGATCATGACCTGAGCCGAAGGCAGCGGCTTAACCCACTGAGCCACCCAGGCGCCCCAATTTTTAATTTCTTAAGGAATCTCCACACTGTTTTCCAAAGTTGCTGTACCAACTTGCATTCCCACCAACAGTGTAAGAGGGTTCCCCTTTCTCCACATCCTCTCCAACACACATTATTGACTGTCTTGTTGATTTTGGCCATTCTAACTGGTGTAAGGTGGTATCTCAATGTGGTTTTGATTTGAATCTCCCTGATGGCTAGTGATGATGAACATTTTTTCATGTGTCTGTTAGCCATTTTTATGTCTTCCTTGGAGAAGTGTCTGTTCATGTCTTTTGCCCATTTTTTGACATGATTATCTGTTTTGTGTTGTTGAGTTTGAGGAGTTCTTTATAGATCCTGGATATCAGCCTTTTGTCTGCACTGTCATTTGCAAATATCTTCTCCCACTCCGTGGGTTGCCTCTTTGTTTTGTTGACTGTTTCCTTTGCTGTGCAGAAGCTTTTGATCTTGATGAAGTCCCAAAAATTCATTTTCACTTTTGTTTGAGAAGTTTCCAGCATATGGGAAAACAACCACGCAAAAGAAATTGAAGTAATTAATATGGTCTAAACCTTGTAGTGTCTGGAAACAACCTCAGGTAATCTTGGGGTCACCTCAAGGAATTAGGAAGAGTGAGTTATCACTTGATTATTTTTGAAAGTAAGAAGTCATGCCTAGTTAAAATAACTCAGGAATAACTCAAATGAACTGCCCCTTTCAACATGACCTAAGAAAGGGAATAAAGAGCTTGTGGACTAGAGTTTAAGAATAAATAGGGAGGGGCGCCTGGGTGGCTCAGTGGGTTAAAGCCTCTGTCCTCAGCTCAGGTCATGATCCCGGGGTCCTGGGATCGAGCCCCGCATCGGGCTCTCTGCTCTGCGGGGAGCCTGCTTCCTCCTCTCTCTCTGCCTGTCTCTCTGCCTACTTGTGATCTCTGTCTTTCAAATAAATAAATGGAATCTTTAAAAAAAAAAAAAAAAAGAATAAATAGGGAGATGTAGCACATAATGTGCCAAAGGCTTAGACTTGTAACATTTTCTTTTCCAAAAATGTTAACAGGATGAAAACTTCATAAATCCATAGAGAAAGGAAAGTGGAGAAAAATGTCAAAATCCTAACTCTAAAGGGTCTGTTAGTCACTTTATAAACACATCAAGCTATTTATCTAGAGGGAAAGAAAAATCAGTTCAAATTTGCAATTATTGCTGTAAACTCAGGTATTCTCTTAGTCAAAGAAAATCAAGGGATATGTATGTTATTAAAGATTATTTTTTAAATTTCCTCATAAATAATTTCATGTATCCTAGGGTATAATTTAAATATTTTTGCTGCACAATCTTGTTTTTCTTTGACTTGAAGTTATTTAAATACAACTCACTTTTCAACTGCTACAATAGTTATAGAGAAGAGCATGGAGGGTAAGGCCAGAAGACCATTTATCAAAGCTGGTAATTAATGCCTTTCTGTCTAATTTGTTTGAACTACATTAAGTGTTAACATATTATAATATTCCATTATTACTTTTTGTATTCATTAGTTGCCTTGGTCTCTAATCAGTGGAATCTCAGCCAGGTTTTTATTTCACCACCAAAATGAGTTTGTCTGTTTAGTTTTTAATTTTTTACCTTGAAAACAAACCCAACAAATTAGTACAGTTCATATTTTTCTCCCCACATCTGGAAAAATTCATGCTTTGATCAGAATTGCCCTCAATGTAAATATTCTTCAAGTTGATGCAGTGCCCTTCAACAGTCTAGTGGTGAAATCAGTTTTTTCAACATGAAGAACAGGATAAATCTGAAGAGCTTTATCCAAAAGATTGAGTCAGTTTTTCATTAACTACTGTATCTATCACATCACACATACCAAATTTATCAGTTGGGTTGGATTCCATATGTAATACAGCATAAGCAATAATAACAGTTAATTATCTCACATTTGGGACTTGAGATATTTTCTTATAGTTCTGAAAGTCAGAAATCTGAAAGGAGTCTCATAGAACTACAACTAAGGTGCTAAGACTAAGGTACTGGAAGGACTGAGCTCCTTTTGGAGGCTCTAAGGGGGAATTTCCTTGCATTTTCCAGCTTCTAGAGGCCTCCTGCATTTCTTGGTTCATGGCCCCTTCCTTGCATTACTCCAGCCACTGCTTCTATCATCGTATCTCCTTCTCTGACTCTCCTGCCTCCCTCTTTCCCTTACAAAGACCTTTTGATTACATTGGGGCCATCCAGATACTCCACAATAATCTCCTCTTCTCAAGATTCTTAACTAAATCATATCTGCAAAGTCCCTTTTGCCATAAAAATAATATATTTACAGATCCTGAGGATTAGAGAAGGGTACACCTTGGGGGAGGTGGGGCGTTACTCTGTCTACCATAGCACATGGGGTAGAATAGCTATTGGGTCAGCAACTATTAGGGTCTGCCTTCCATCTATACTCCACCCACCCCCCAGGTTCATCCTCTCCCCTCTACAAGCATTAAAAAGGAAAGGAAAATACATACGTTGTATTTAATTACGAACAAATATTTTCTTCTAAAAGCTAGTAGAGAATACAGTTTTATTGGAGCAGAGCTACAAGTCAAAAATCAGACTTTTGAATGTGCATGTTATTTTCTATATGCTGTCATAAAAGCATTAAAATGTATGGAAGCTAAAATTAGAACAGTAAAAAGAGGTAAGTTTTTCTTCAGGTAGTCCTAATTACACTGTTTTGCATATGGATTGGTACAATCCATTCCAAATGTCTACATAATTTTCCCAACTCCTTTTTACTCCTTCGAAAAGTGGAAAACAGGAGACTAGAAAGTATCAGTGATTTGCCAGCTTAAACCAGTAGCTTCAAGGTCAAACAATTGATTCTGCTAATTGAAGAAGTTTGGGATTTCTTTTCTACAGTCAAAATAATTAGCACAGGCAAAACAGTCTCCCTGATATCTAACACAGCCTTCAAAAGGAGATTCTGAATGTTGTTGCTAGCATGAAATCACTTTAGCAGACATGAAGTAACATCCCATGGGATTTGTTTATAATCATCTTAAGCTGTTACCTAATAACAATGTTCTTAACTAGATTAGACTCTAGAACTAGGCATGCAGAAAGGTGGTAGTTTACCACCAACCCTCAGTGTAGTTGTAACCAGAGGTGCACAGTGTAAACAGTGTTTGTAGGAAATAAGTAAGAAACATTTATAGACACAGATCAATTTTTTAAAGGACAGGTGGAAAATTTTTATTCATGGTAAAGGACTTCTCTAACACTCTCCTTAGTGTACAGAGTTAGAGTTTTTGATCCCACCCCCCAGGATAATTCTTAGAGCCCAGCAAAATACCAGGGCACTCTGACTTGGGTCCCATTTCCACACTCACTCAGATCATAAGAATGCAGTCCCCAGTCCTTCATCTCTTCGTCTGTCTTTTGCCCAAGCTGTACTGCAGAAAATACTATTTTTTTGTCATTGTTTCACCTCCTCTCTTTCACCTTAACCCCCAGATCTTCTTTTCTCAAAAACTAAGAGCTGTCAATTCTGCCATTTTTTTCCAAGCAATTTAGTTTGATCTTCATAATACAGACTTAGAAGTCCCCTGGGTCAAGGTATCTGAGAGTGTTCCTAGAAGCTTTGAGGTAAAGTTACTCTTTAAAGAGCACCCCCCCCCTTTATTTCACTTGCCAGCCCTGTGTCTTCTTGTATTTCCCTTTTCCACCTCATCTGTCCTTCCATCTCACAAACAGATAATTGTTCCCAGAAATGTAGCAAAATAACACCCAAATTCACTAAAATTTTGACACAGTATCACAGTCTGAAGTCACATTCTTTTTTTTTTTTTTAAGATTTTTATTTATTTATTTGACAGACAGAGATCACAAGAAGGCAGAGAGGCAGGCAGAGAAAGAGAGGGGAAAGCAGGCTCCCCATTGAGCGGAGAGCCCGATGTGGGGTTCGATCCCAGGATCCTGGGATCACAACCCAAGCCGAAGGCAGAGGCTTTAACACACTGAACCACCCCGGTGCCCCCTGAAGTCACATTCTTAAGAAGACAAGAGTAAACAAATGCAATAAGACCATGAAAAACTCACCCCTCAATACAAAATTCTAAATTCTTTACATAGGGTGAATTTCCAAATGATTTCAGATGGCCTTTGTGTCAATACAAACATTGTGATCCTAAAAAATACCTCCATGTTTAAATTTTGTTTAAATGTTTAAGAAAAATATAAAGTAATTTTTACTAGTTTGAAGATAAAAATTACACCAATGCCAAATTTGAGAAATTAGTTTTGAATATTTCCTTTCAATAGAAAATTGATATATTGCCCTAAAAATTGTTGGGAAGCTTGGTATTAAAGAACAGTTTTCAGGTGTTGAATGAATTTGAGATAAATTTACACTTGATCATCTGAATGTCCAACAACTGACCCTAATGTCACACAACATGTCATCTGGATATATGCTTAGATGTATGCAATCTAATGCCATAGATTGCTTTGTAGGAAGGCACTTCTTATATTCTTCAGTTTTTTCCATAGTCCTGAAAGTAGCCTATCTAACATAAGGAACACACCTAAATTATCCACTGGCAATGCTGTTTCACAAATAAGAAATGTGTGGCATCTGGAGTCAGAATTTCACCAGATTTTATCTCTTCCTGTTTATATAACCAATTAATCCTTTCACATCCTAACATTTAAGCAATTTGCCACTTTTTTCTTAAATTTTAGCAACTTAATATTCATTTACTATTCATTAATTACATGAAAATTTTAGTAAATAAGAAGCAAAAATTTAAGTATACATTATCTCACACAGAAATAGTATCAAAAAATAGTTAAAATGCCACTATTTGCAGATGACATGATTTATATATATAAAACCCTAAAGACTCTACCAAAAAAACTGTTGGAATTAATCAACAAATTCAATAAGGTTGCATAATACAAAATCAGGATTCCAAAATCAGTTACATTTAGAAATTGCATTAGAAATAGAAATTAAGAAAACAATCCCAGGTCCCATTCAAGATGACAACATAGAAAGATCTAGAACTTGCCTCTTCCCACAGACACACCACATCTATAGCTATATGTGGAATAATTTCCACTGTAAGAGGAACCTAAACCAGGTGGAACAACCCCCTCACATCTGGCAAACAAGGAAAAAAACACATTAAAAATGGGTAGGAATGGCTGAGACCTGATTTTGCAATAAATGCTACTAGCCTCGTCAGCAACCCCCGATCGGGAGGGAACTCAAAGCCTGGAGCTTCTCCATAAGGAGTGAAGGGTTTGTACCCCACAGTAGGCATCCCCACTTTTAACACTGGCACCTGAGAGACCTGAAGATCAATGGGGATCACATCCAAGAGACCCACAGGGCTGTGGCAAACTGTGGAACACTTCTTAATGGGCCCACATACAGACTCTCCCACCCCAGGCCCCAATATAGAAGCACCCCTTTAAAAAGACCCAGCCTTTATATTGAAAGAGACTCATTTTCCAATTTTAAAGCATTCTGAGGGGCAGGGGCCTGCTGGGATACTCTCAGGGTAAGGCTGGTAAGAGCCATCCTCCTTCTCTCCTCTGACTAGCTACAGCCATCAGGCACCATGTTGTTTGTTTACTTTGTTTTGTTTCCTTTACCCATCTTTCTTGTTCTTCCTCTGCCTTGTTAAAGCCAGAGGAAAGTGCCATCTTTATTTTTCTTTTCTTTTTCCTTTTATCTTTCTTTTTATCTTCTTTTCTTTTTCCCTTCCTTTCCCCCTGCCCCTTTTCTTTGCAGGTGTCATCTTTTATGCTCCCTTTGTACTCTCCCTCTGGCACTCCAAAGCACCAGGATCTCCCAGAAGAGCTTCTACACATCTGGAGCTCTGGTTTTTATAGCTAGTGACCCAGTTTTTCTGGTTGCCACCCAGGGGATGCTTCTTGATTGCCTGGCTCTGGAGGCCAAAGGGGATTATGTTCAGGGACCCCCAAAGGATTACAACAATTGGACAGTTCTTTGCAGGCTACTGCTGGCAGGGCTCAGTACAGATAGCAGACTGAAACACACCCCCAGCATTTCTGAGAAAGAGGTCTGTTTTCCTGTCCAAGAGCTTTAGCCTAAAGCATAGGCTTCTGGTTTAGCATTTACAGAACCCTACATATGTACTGTCGCAGAACAGAAGCTAATGGACACAATCATTGTACTCTCCTGCCTCACTCCAGCTCATTTTCTGGTATCTTCCAGAAAGAAGCTTATACCCTGTCTAGTGACCCAATTTCTGTGGCTGCCATCAGGTGTACCTGTACATCACCTGGCTCTGATGGTCAGCAAGGCTTATATTCACAGGTCCCACAGGACTCTAACCAATGGAGAAAGAGCTCTTAAACAGTTACTACCTCCAGGACACAGTAAGAGGCAACAGACTCAGGAACTCCATCTTTTTATGACAGAAATCTCTTATCAACGTAGCTGTAGCCTGAGGGGCAGGCTTCTAATTAAACGCACACTAAAGACAGACTGTAAACCTTTCCTAAGAACTCAGAGGGCAGGCACTAACTTTGCCCTAACCTTCCACCTTACTACAGAGAGCCAGCATCTCTCAGATGAGAGCTTCTACATGTGTCTGGTAATCCATGTTTGCATCTGGGGCCTGGTTTTTACAGCTGCTGCCTAGAGAATACTCCTTAATTTCTTGGCTCTAATTACAGGATGGCTTGGACCATACCAATCAGAGAGCCAGTTCTTGGCAGGCTACTACCCCTAGAGCACTGCATAGAGAACAGAACAAAGCATAGCCCCCTTCCCCAGCCTTTCAGTGAAAGACGCCTACTTGACAGTCCTGGAGCTTCAGCCTCAGAGCAGGCTTCAGGTTTGGCCCAGATCTAGATGCTACAGAAGTACTTTCAGGAAATGTAAGCAGGGGGCAGGGGGCATTGTTGCAGGATCCCTCTCCCTCACTACAGCTTATTG
Organism: Enhydra lutris kenyoni; assembly: GCF_002288905.1. Classification (NCBI taxonomy): domain Eukaryota; kingdom Metazoa; phylum Chordata; class Mammalia; order Carnivora; family Mustelidae; genus Enhydra; species Enhydra lutris. The sequence continues at coordinate 7,657,888 of NW_019154147.1, forward strand.
AAAGGAGCCTCTACACTTTTCTGGAGCCCAGATTTTTGTGAAAGCTACAGGGGATACCTCCAGATCACCTGGCTCTGTAGGCTAGCAGGACTTATACTTGCAGGCCCATGAGACTAGACATACTTGCATTCCTTAAAAGCTGCTTCCTGAGGGTCTGGCTTCCAATCAGCCTGAATCCAACTGGTGACTGAGATCCTCCCCTTTGAGACATGCTGACTGATCTTGGCACACCCTCAACTACTGGGAGTTATTAAAAATTGAACCTGCTTAAACAATCACAAAGGGTTGAGAGACAGCCAAGAGCTAATGCAGAGTCAAACAAAGTTCCCATCATACCCAAGGCCAACCCTTCGAGATGGGGCAAGGAGGCTGTTTCATCAAATGCACAGAAAGGAAAACAAAGAGTCAAGCCAAATGAAGAAACACAGGGATTTGCTCAAAATGAAAGAACAAGAAACCTCAGGGGAAGGGCACCTGGGTGGCTCAGTCGGTTAAGCGGCTGCCTTTGGCTCAGGTCATGATCCTTGGGTTCTGGGATTGAGCCCCGCATCAGGCTCTCTGCTCTCTGCTTCTCCCTTTCCCTCTGCCTGCCTCTCTGCCTACTTACTTGTGCTCGCTCTATCTCTCTGTAAAATAAATAAATAAAATCTTAAAAAAAAAAAAAAACTCAGGGGGAAAAAACCTTAATGAGATAGAAAGAAAGAATTTGAACTCCTGATGAAGAGTTCAAAGTAGTGGTCATGAAGATGTTCGCCAAACTCAGGAGAAGAATATATGGTCAACAAAAATATGAAAAATATAAGAAAGTTCCAAACAAGAGTCACAGAAACTGAAGAATCCACTAGAGAGTTTCAACAGCAAACCACATAAATTATAAGAAAAAAATCAGTGAACTCAAAAACAGGGCAGAAGAATTTACCCAGTCAGAGCAGAAAAGAAAAAAAAAAAAAAGAAAGAAAAGAAGCAAGAGAAGGAAGAGAAAAAAATAAAAGAAGTGAAGATAGCTTAAGGAACTTATGGGACAACATCAAACAGACTAACATTTGCCTTGTAGGAAACCCAGAAGGAGAAGAGAAAGAGAATGGGTCAAAAATGTTACTAGTAAAAATAATGGCGGAAAACTTCCCTAACCTGGGGAAAGAAACAGGCATCCAGATCCAGGAAGCCCAGAGAGTTCCAAATAAAATGAGATCACACCAAGACACATAAAAATGTCAAAAGTTGGATACAAAGATAGAACCGTAAAAGCAGCAAGAAAAAAACAATATATAGATGGGATAGCGCCATAGGGTAGAATTCAAGGACTTTGGAGCTAATAGCCTGCTTTTTCACACTTAAGGGTACCCTCTAAGACCATTAGAAAATCCCACATTGAGCACCACACCATATCTAGCAAGCCTGAGGAGAAGTCCAGGGAGTGTCTGGACAGATGGGCAGAAATAATACTGTTGGCTTACTATGGTTCAGGTGTGGTAGAAGATCCAGAAGTTCCCTGTGTCTCCAGGCAAACTTATAGCCATTTAAAAGATGAGAGAGGAATCAGAGCCCGGAGCTTAGAAGTAGGTGGTAAACAGGAGAATACTCGCCTGCAGAATATTGTCGATAACCAGAAGTACTCAGTTGCAGACATAGAGAGAATAAATCATGAAAGAAATGAATTGCAACAGACCATTAATAAATTAACCAAGGACCTAGAGGCTGAACAACAGCAGTTATGGAATGAAGAGCTAAAATATGCCAGAGGAAAAGAAGCGATTGAAACACAATTATCAAAGTATCACAAGTTGGCCAGAAAATTAAAACTTATCCCTAAGGGTGCTGAAAATTCCAAAGGTTATGACTTTGAAATTAAGTTTAATCCTGAAGCTGGTGCCAACTGCCTTGTCAAATACAGAGCTAAAGTTTACGTACCACTCAAGGAACTCTTGAACCAAACTGAAGAAGAAATTAATAAAGCTCTAAACAAAAAAATGGGGTTAGAAGATACTTTAGAACAGTTAAATACAATGATAACAGAAAGCAGGAGAGGTGTAAGAACTCTGAAAGAAGAAGTTCAAAAGCTGGACGATCTTTACCAACAGAAGATTAGGAAGCTGAAGAAGAGGACAAAAAATGTGCCAGTGAGCTGGAGTCCTTGGAGAAACACAAGCATCTGCTGGAAAGCGCTGTTAATGAGGGCCTCAGTGAAGCTATGAATGAATTAGATGCTATTCAGCGAGAATACCAACTAGCTGTGCAAACCACAACTGAAGAACGACGAAAAGTGGGAAATAACTTGCAGCGTCTTTTAGAGATGGTTGCTACACATGTAGGGTCTGTGGAGAAACATCTTGAGGAGCAGATTGCTAAAGTTGAGAGAGAGTATGAAGAATACATGTCTGAAGATCTCTTGGAAAATATTAGAGAGATTGGAGACAAGTATAAGAAGAAAGCTGCTCTAATTAAGCCTTCTGATGAATGAAGATAAAATATTGATTATCTAAATAAGAACTTTATTAACAGTGTAAATTTTAAAATGTCCTTTGTAGGATTGAAAAATCTCTAACATATCTTCTACCCCTCCTTACAATGAAGTCTTATGACCGTATCTTCCCAAGCCTGTGAAATATTTTTATATTTTTTATAAACCTAGTTTGTTAATTTAAAGTACGTATAACCCGAAATTATGGTAACTTGTTAGATTGTTATCTTTAGATGTGAAAGACTAGTTATATTATGTATCCAGAGTTAATAAAATTATATCAAAAAAAAAGAAGTAGGTGGTAATATCCAGATTCATAATGCATGCCAGTGCACAAAGACCAAAGGCCCAGTTGCTCCAGTAAAACTAGTGAGGACAAAAGACAATCTACCTCAGACAAAAGAGAAAACAATTTAACCAAAAGCCAGTGAGTATCCAGAGAAAGGTCAAAACCTCTGTGCATAGATCTGAATTCCTCTTTCCTTACTCTATAAGTATTATTCAGAAAAGCAGAACTAATAGTATAGATAGATAGATAGAGACAGATGATAGATGATAGATAGATGATAGAGACAGACAGACAGACAGACAATAGGTAAATAGATAGGAGATTTATAACATAAATTAGCTCACAAATTATAGGGACCAAAAAGTCCCACAATCCGCTATTTACAAGCTAGAGAACCAAGAAAGTGAGTGGTATAATTTAGTCCCAGTCCAAAGGCTTAAAGCTGGGGGCTGTGGGTATAAGATCCAGAGTCCAAAGGCTGAAGAACCAGGAGTTCTGATGTCTAATGGCAGGAATAGATGGATGTCCCAGCTCAAAAAGAGAAGGAATTTATCTGCCCTTCACATTTTTGTTCTATTTGGTACCCCAAAAATATGGATGACACCCACCCCTCATTGGTGAAGGCCAATCTCTTTATTCAGTCTATTGAATCAAATGCTAATCTCTTCTAGAAACAGCCTCAAAGGGGCACCTGGGTGGCTCCGTCAGTTAAGTGTCTGCCTTCATTTAGGGTCATGATCCCAGGGTCCTGGGATAGAGTCCAGGGTCCTGGGATGGATTCCTGTGTCAGGCTCCCTGCTCAGAGGGAGGCCTGCTTCTCCCTCTCCCGCTTCCCCTGCTTGTGTTCCCTCTCTCTCTGTCTCTCTCTCTCTCTGTCAAATAAATAAATAAAATCTTTAAAAAAAAAAAGCCTCAAAGACACACCAAGAAATAACATTTTACTAGCTATCCAAGAATCCTTAAGCCAATCAAGTTGACACAAAATTAACCATCACACCCATCTTTACGAGCTCTTGGAAGTGTCATCATATACAAAGGCACCATCTTAGCAAGGAAAAAAAGGAGAAAGGAAATGACTCTGAAAGTCTGACGATTTACCTAAAAGAGACTATTTTAAGTCAAAATAAACAAACAAAAAATTAACCAGAAAAAGAACTAAGTCACCTTTAATTGGACTTTAATTGGACTAGCGGTGTCACAGTCCTTTCATACTTTCATACTTTCTAATACACATAAATGTCTGTTAAATTTTAACCTCGAAGTCTGCATAACACATAGAAAAGATCTAAACTAAAAAGATAGCAGTGAAAACAGACACAAGATTCAAGAATCCAGTTGGATGTAGAGGTGTAGGTAGGAAAGGGAGAAGTCTTGAAGATTTCGAGGTTTCAGATTTGGATGTCTTACTTGATAGTGGTGCTATTCACCAATGTGTGCTCTGGCCTCCTCCAGAGCTCACTGTTTAGTGGAGGAGCTGCTAACTGTGAATCTTCCAGGTGTGGTGGGAAGGAGTAGGGAAAGCATATAACCTCCTTTTCCCCTACCAAATTTACCATCCCTTTCAGGAATGGGTGCTGGTCTCAAGGGGATAATACTTCCTCCAGAAAACTGTGACCCAAGCTGGACACTGTAGCTCAGCTATGAAAAGTCTAGAATGAAGCTTCAGTAATAACTCAGATATAACAACAAATAAACTAGAAAACCTAATTTACAAGACATGAGTCCCCTCTTCAGAGCTTGCAGAATCCAAGGTATTCTGAGTTCTGTGGCGAGTAGGGGCTCAGTGATTCTTCTCATATATTCATCCCCTCCCCCACTCCACCCCACCCCCACCTTTAAAATGTTCATGCCTACATATCTACTCTCCTTGAAATCTTAAAATCCCTCTCCTGCCTGCTGTAGGTTTGCCTTCCTTGTATACTGCCCTCCATTCAGAATATACTATTTGCCTTAATAACAATAAGACAATTTTACCTGCCAGAATGTGCATATACTTTATGGTCTCAATCAGCTAATTATATCAGAATACATCACAATCCACCTTACAGCTATACAAGATATAGGTGTGCACGATACTGAAGAATGGAATAGTCTACTTACAGTTTGTTGATTCAAAGCATAGAATAGGGAAGATAAGGACACGCATGTTAAAAAAAAAATAAGACAACGGAGACCTGAGATGATAATTTAGGTAAGAAATAAGCCAAGTCCATGAAGGGAAATTTGACCACATTTGGAAATAGAACTAGGCGTTTACTAAGGTGATACCAAGTTAAATGTGCTAACCATGGATCTCGTTTAAGTTCAAGTAAACTGGAGTCCTTGGACACTGAGAGAGATAACTAGGTAAAGGTATAGATATAGGAAATAGTGAACCTGTGACTTTTGCTTTGCACTTGTCAAATGCCCAGCTGTGGCCTGAGAGCAGATGAAAAACTTGAGAATGCAGCATTCATTAAATAAGGTTGATCTGTGCCCTTTCCATCTTCTCTACCTCTGCACAAGCATCACAGTTTTATGCCCCTACAGATCTTGAGAGTTTGAAATCATGAATTACGACTACATTTAAGTTAATTCCATGAGCAGAAGGAAATTCTACCAAATATTCACTAAACAATAATCATTCTGTGTAATGTCATTTAACATAACTTTTCTAGTACAGTGTCTGTAGCATGCAACCAAAGGATAATTTAGGTTAAGTTGCCCCCTAGAGGTGACCAGGAAAAAAAATTAACCATCAAAAAAGAGTAAGGTTGGGGTGCCTGGGTTGCTCAGTGGTTAAAGCCTCTGCCTTCAGCTCAGGTCATGATCTCAGGGTCCTGGGATCGAGTCCCGCATCAGGCTCTCTGCTCAGCAGGGAGCCTGCCTCCTCCTCTCTCTGCCTGCCTCTCTGCCTACTCGTGATCCGTCTGTCAAATAAAAAAAAAAAAAAAGAGTAAGGTAAGGTCCAAATAAAATGTTAGTAAATAGAAAATGGATAATAGAATCCCTGCACTTTACATAGTTTCCCTTTTCAAAACAAAGAATAGAGACAGAATTCCAAAAAATAGGATTCCTTCTGATAAATTTGTATATCTCAGTAATACAAATGAGATACTAGAGCATAAGACCACAGTATTTTTTAAGAACAGTTGATTTCCTCAGAAATTAATATTGATTTCTAAATGTACATTTGATTTAACAAACTGCATATTGGTGCAACATTTTGATGTGTTGTTACAGTTCTTAAAGTTATGTTTCTTTTTTTTAATTTAACTTTATTTTTTTTCAGTGTTCCAAAATTCATTGTTTATGCACCACACCCAGTGCTCCATGCAATACATGTTCTCATAATACCCATGTTTCTATATCTTTAAGAAATTCTTTGTGTGGGGGCGCCTGGGTGGCTCAGTGGGTTAAGCCTCTGCCTTCGGCTCAGGTCTCAGGTCTCAGGGTCCTGGGATTGAGCCCCACGGGCTTTCTGCTCAGCGGGGAACCTGCTTCCTCCTCTCTCTCTGCCTGCCTCTCTGCCTGCTTGTGCTCTCTCTCTGTGTCAAATAAATAAATAAAATCTTAAAAAAAAAAAAAAAAAGAAAGAAAGAAAGAAAGAAATCCTGTGTGGGGCGCCTGGGTGGCTCACTCATTAAGCCTCTGCCTTCAGCTCAGGTCATGATCCCAGTGTCCTGGGATGGAGCCCTGCATCCAACTCCTTGCTTGGCAGGGAGCCTACTTCTCCCTCTCCCACTCCCCCTGCTTGTATCCCCTCTCGCTGTCTCGCTCTCTCTCTCTGTCAAATAAATAAATAAAATATTTTTTAAAAAAAGAAAAGAAATCCTTTGTGTGCTACTTGACTGTACCCACTGATCCAGTTGAAAAATGGCTTTTAATCAAAGAAAACAGGGAGGAGCCACAAGAGGTGTTGATGCCCTGCTTTATATGATATGCATAATACAGCTGGAAGTTCCAGGTAGGAATCCAATGCAATCCTCACTCCTGATGAGAGTTCTAAGGGAAAGAAAAAGACCAATTTGATGATCACTGAAAGCAGTGGGCCTGTGACACTGCTGACTAAAATTTAGAGCAGGAAGAGCCTGCAGAGGAAAATGGGTTTGGCTCAATAGCAATTACTGATATTTTCAATAATAACATTTCTGTTTGGGGGAAAAAAAATTAATGCCAGGCATGAGCGAAGAGTTCAAAAGCTCAAACTAAAATAAAAAATGATTCAGGGAAAGCAGCATAAAGTTGATTTGAACATGATGAATATTCAGAATCCAGGAAAAAAATAAGCTAAGCCTCAGAGTTAATGAGCTGGGAAAAGGAATAGGGTTAGTAATTGACCATTTCTTGGGTAATGAGTAATATATATAAAAATGTGAGTTACTAAGTGGGAAATGTTCACTCCTTTCATAGCATAATGGTTTCCATATTCTAAAAAAGATATCTCTAAATCTAGCCATCTAAGGAACATTTATTTAAAAATAAAAAATTCTTACACATTAGAATGTATATTCTGTTTCTACATGAGTATGTCAAACATCTCAGTAAATTTGTAAGATCAATTGTTTTCCTGCCCAATTCGTATCCATTAATTGATGTTACATGACTAACAAATTATTTAGTGTTAGACATTTAGACATGTATGCCAAAATATCCACAACTGTTTAAAAATGAAAAATAGGGGGCGCCTGGGTGGCTCAGTTGGTTGAGCAACTGCCTTCGGCTCAGGTCATGATCCCGGACTTCCAGGATCGAGTCCCGCATCAGGCTCCCAGCTCCTTGGGGAGTCTGCTTCTCCCTCTGACCTTCTCCTCTCTCATGCTCTCTCTCACTCATTCTCCCTCAAATAAATAAATAAAATCTTTTTAAATAAATAAATAAGTAAATGAAAAATAGGGGCACCTGGATGGCTCAGTGGGTTAAGCCTCTGCCTTTGGCTCAGGTCATGATCTCAGGGTCCTGTGATCAAGCCCCACATGGGGTTCTCTGTTCAGTGGGGAGCCTGCTTCCCCCCCACCCCGCCTGCCTCTCTGCCTACTTATGGTTTCTGTCTGTCAAATAAATAAAATCTTAACTAAAAAAAAGAAAGAAAAAAGAAAAATACATTCTGGTAATAATTGTTCTATTGAAATAAGTTCAGATTACAAAGAACATAAATTAGGGGCATCTGGGTATCTCAGTTGGTTAGGCATCCAGCTCTTGGGTTTCAACTTGGGTCACGATCTCAAAGTGGTGGGACTGAATCCCATGAAGGACTCTGCACTCAGCCTGTAGTCTGCTTGAGATTCTCTCCTCCTCCCCCCTCCCTCTCTACTCCTCCCTACCCTCTTCATTTTTGTGTGTCCTCTCTCTCTCTCTCTCAAATAAATAAATAAAATCTTTTTTAAAAAAGAACATATATTAATACAACTTGCGCTACATTTTTAAAAATTTTAGATTTAGCTCAAATTAGAATTTGATAGATGGTAAAAGCTTCCAGGCCTCACATTTTATCATAACCATACTAGTAGCCTAATTGTGAATTGTTTAAGTGGTACCTGGAAAGCCCACCTCAACTAAAGGTTTCTTTCCAACTTTCTGCCATAATCTGTGCAAACTCCTCATTCAGAAGCTGTCACTTTAAGTTCACAAAGGGTTTGGGGTTTCATTGTTATCACTGGGGTCACAACTATTTTTGTAGCTTTTAAAAACTAAAGTTTTTGGGTTTTTTTTTTAAACTCATGCTGTCAATTATAGTTTGGCGAGGGGCTCTGTCCCAGATCTTCTTCTATCTGACCCAGGTTGATGGGGCAGTCTCCATCCCAAACATTGCCAGTCAGTGTGGTAGGGGGAATAAAGCTCTTTAGGGGGCCACACTGGCTACTAAATGCTCTGGCCTTGAAGTAATACATATCATTTCTGCTCATAGCTCATCACATGGCTCTACCCAAAGAGAAGGGAACCAGGAAAAGCAATCCTGTCAAGGGGAAAGAAATGGAAGTATCTGAGGAATAGCATTTATGACTCCCAGAGAAGCATTTATGACTCCCATAGTTTTCTTCTATGACAAACAATGCTGCAAAAAATAACCTTTTACATCTACCATTTTGCACGTATTATTTATAAAATAAAGTCCCAGAAATGGGATTGCCAGACCAAAAGTTATACCCATTCATAATGTTGATATTGTCAAAGTTGCTTTAGATAGCAACTTCTACAATTCATTTAAAACTGACTTCCAGGAGGGGCGCCTGGGTGGCTCAGTGGGTTGGGCCGCTGCCTTCGGCTCAGGTCATGATCCCAGGTCCTGGGTTCAGGCCCCACGTCGGGCTTTCTGCTCAGTGGGGAGCCTGCTTCCTCCTCTCTCTCTGCCTGCCTCTCTGCCTGCTTGTGATTTCTCTCTGTCAGATGAATAAATGAAATCTTTAAAAAAAAAAAAAAAAAAAACTGACTTCCAGGATGCCTGAGTGGTTCAGTCTGTTAAGCGTCAGCCTTCATCTCGGATCGTGATCCCAGGGTCCTGGGACTGAGATCTGCATTGGGCTCCCTGATCAGTGGGGAGCCTGCTTCTCCCTCTGTTTGCAGCTCCCCTTGCTCATATTCTCTCTCTCTCTCTCTCTCTGTCAAGTGAATGGATAAAATCTTAAAAAAAAAATTTTTTTCTGATTGCCTTCCAAAGGTTTACACACATTATTAAGCAAGCAATGTTGTACAATCTTCAACTTAAAAATTCTATCAAGAACATCAACAAGAAACTGACCTTGCAGGTTTTGAAATTATTTTTGAGTTTTTCATTGAATTAAACAGCAAAGAGTGGCAAGTCAAAGGTATTATTAGCATCTTTCTTCCTATATCAGTTGGCATTAGATTCATCACCTCTCTCACCTCTGGGGTGATAGTTCTCTGCCCTTCACATCAGAGCTGCTCTCTGAGCATCAGACTATAGACAACAGGTCATAAGCTGGCAGTTTGCCACATCTGACCATGGACAGGTTTGTTCTTCCCACAGTATTACTGCTTAAACAGATTTTTTTTTTATTTAATTATTTCCCAGCACATAAAAATCTGGATTTCTAGCTTCTCTGATGATATCAGAAGAACTGGCAACTATGGGTCTACATGTCCCCATTCCTAGAGAGGAAAGGTTGGCCACTTTTGATAGGGCGCATGTGCTCTAGTTTTCTACTTCCCTCCTCCCCAGTCAATACCCAGCACCTAAATTTGGTATTAGTTGTCATTTGTCATCTGATTATACAGTGTTTTTCTTACACCTAGTGTGGTGGGTTGAAGGATAGCCCCCAGAAAGATATTGACTGTGTCCTAATTCCCAGAACATGTACATCACCCTCGTTAGAAAAAAGGTCTTTGCAGATATCATTTAATTTAAAAATCTTGAGATGAAGAGATATCCTGGATTATCCAGATGGGCCTGAAATCCAATGATGTATCTTTTTAAGAGAGACACACAGAGGAGACAAACAGAAGAGGAGAAGACAAACACACAGAGAAGGCAATGTGAAGACAGGGGCAGAGTTTGGAATGATGTGGCCACAAGCCAAGGAAACCAAGGAATGCTTATAGCTACCAGAAGTGGCAAGAGACAAGGGCATGTTCTCCTCTTGAGCCTTCTGAGGGAGTGAAGCCCTGCTGACATCTTGATTTCGGACTTGAAGCCTCCAGAACTGTGAAAGAATACATTTCTGGTTTTTTAAGCCACTAAATCTGTGATATATTGTTATGACAGCTCTAAGATGTCTCCTAGGTAATGTAAAAAGTCAGAGCTAATGATAAAGAATGTATATTGCAACCACATAATTAAAGTTAAAGATATAGATAATGTCTCCAAAAGAAAAAGGAAGAGGTGAGACCCAAGTGCTCGGCATAAGGAAGACCTATTCTTGGGAAGGATGGGAAAAAAAACAAGGATATATCCAAGGATTTGAGAAAAGAACACCCTCATTTTTGGTGAGAACTGACATAGTACAAAATGGGGATGAAAACAAAGTGTAAATGAGATCAAGTGTATTTAATGGGTTCAAGATACATAAAGCATTCATTTGAGGAGTTTGCCACCAAAGGAAGAAAAAAACTTCAAAGTATCTGGAAATGATACTAGTTTCACAGGGATGAGTGGTATATCAATTTTGGCTTCTTGTTTTTGCTTTGTGTTTTCTTATTCTTTTCTAAAGTATAAGAAAAATAGGTTTGAAGGAAAAGGAAAAGTTTTCTCTCTCCTACTTGTTATTCTGAGTGTGGGAGAAATATTGACCAATAATTGAATTGTGATCATTAAAATAATGCATTTTGGGATACCTGGGTGGCTCAGTGGGTTAAAGCCTCTGCCTTCGGCTCAGGTCATGGTCCCAGGGTCCTGGGATAGAGATTTCTGCTCAGCAGGGAGCCTGCTTCCCCCTCTCTCTCTGCCTGCCTCTCTGCCTACTTGTAACCTCTGTCTGTCAAATAAATAAATAAACTCTTTTAAAAAATAAAATAAAATAATGCATTTTATCAAATCTTTCAAATTATTGGGATATAGTTGGTGCAAATGTTAATTGTAGTTGGAAACAAAGTTAATGTTACAAACAAAAATTAAATATGTCATTATTTACGAATCCAAAATTAGATATTATTTGCCTATTATGTTTACAATATTTACAATGTTTACAATATTATGTTTACAATAGATACTCAGTGGCAGTTAGTGAGTTGCAGAATTTTTACCTATTATTTATAATCAGAGCAATACCCACATAGTACAAATAAAGATATAATGTCCTTTGTTCCTCAAGGCAGAAAATACTAGAAGGATTTGGAAAGGAACAATTGTCTCTACCTAGTAGTGCAATTATATAAATATAAAAATTTCTGAATCATAATTTAGTAATTATATATTAAATTTAACTTTGATAGCAATGCACAATGTCTATTTGAGATTAGTAATAATAACTAATATCTTTAAGTGTTTACTATGTGTTAGGCCTTACACAAATTCATTCATTCAATTCTTCATGATAATCCTGTTAGGTAGGTACAATTATCATTCTCATTTTACAGATGAGGAAATTAAAGTACAGGAAGGTCAAGTATAATACCTAAATCACACAGCTAGTGAGTCTTAAAGCTTCCATCAAACTCAGTCTAGTTCCAGAGTCTGCACTAGCAACCAGAAAGGTCTAAAATGAAAATCTTAAAAGAAAATGTAGTAATTTCATTTACTCAAATACAACAGCTATGAACTGATCCAGGGACTGAAATTTTCCTATTAACTTATACAGTCAAGTGACTAGGACATCAGAATTAACATATGCATTGGCTTTAGGATACATTAAATAAAATCACACATTTTAAGATGTTCATGATTCATTATTCTTCTCAAAATGCTGACAACTCACCTGACTTTTATGTATAAAGAAGGCAAAAAGAATTTCAAAGGAAAAGAACCTCCTTATAACATAATTCATTAAGATATGTATCTGATAGGGGGGAGGAGTCAAGATGGCGGAAAAGTAGCAGGCTGAGACTACTTCAGGTAGCGGGAGATCAGCTAGATAGCTTATCTAAAGATTGCAAACACCTACAAATCCAACGGGAGATCGAAGAGAAGAAGAACAGCAACTCTAGAAACAGAAAATCAACCACTTTCTGAAAGGTAGGACTGGCGGAGAAGTGAATCCAAAGCGACGGGAAGATAGACCGCCGGGGGAGGGGCCGGCTCCCGGCAAGCGGCGGAGCAACGGAGCACAAAATCAGGACTTTTAAAAGTCTGATCCACTGAGGGACATCGCTCCAGGGGCTTAACCGGGGTGAAGCCCACGCAGGGTCAGCGTGGCCTCAGGTCCCGCAGGGTCACAGAAGGATCGGGGGTGTCTGAGTGTCGCAGAGCTTACAGGTATTAGAACAGGGAAGCCAGCTACAGAGACAGAGCCGAGGAGTGAGCTCTCAGCTCAGCGTTACCTTGAACAGGTCGCAGGCTCGGTCAGCTTGGAGCACGGCCGGAGGCCAGGGTGACGGGAGTAATTGGGCGCTGTTCTCTGAGGGCGCACTGAGGAGTGGGGCCCCGGGCTCTCGGCTCCTCCGGGCCGGAGACTGGGAGGCCGCCATCTTCATTCCCATCCTCGGGAACTCTACGGAAAGTGCTCAGGGAACAAAAGCTCCCGAAAGCGAACCAGAGCGGATTACTCAGATCGGCCCCGGGTAAGGGCGGTGCAATTCCGCCTGGGGCAAAGACACTTGAGAATCACTACAACAGGCCCCTCCCTCAGAAGATCAACAAGAAACCCAGCCAGGACCAAGTTCACCTACCAAGGAGTGTAGTTTCAATACCAAGGAGAGCAGCGGAATTCCAGAGGAGGAGAAAGGAAAGCACGGAACTCATGACTTTCTCCCCATGATTCTTTAGCCTTGCAGTTAAGTTAATTTTTTTTCTTTTTCAATTTTTTTTCTTCTTCTGCTAAATTTTTTTTTACCCTTTTCTTTTTTAACATTTTTAACTAGTTTATCTAATATATATATTTTTTTTTCCTTTTTATATTTTTTCTTTATTGATTTTCTTTTTTTAATTTTTTCTTTTTTTTTTTTTTCTTTCTGAACCTCTTTTTATCCCCTTTCTCCCCCCTCATGATTTGGGATCTCTTCTGATTTGGCTAAAGCATATTTTCCTGGGGGTGTTGCCACCCCTTTAGTATTTTACTTGCTCCTTCATATACTCTTATCTGGACAAAATGACAAGGCGGAAAAATTCACCACAAAAAAAAGAACAAGAGGCAGTACCAAAGGCTAGGGACCTAATCAATACAGACATTGGTAATATGTCAGATCCAGAGTTCAGAATGATGATTCTCAAGGTTCTAGCTGGGCTCGAAAAAGGCATGGAAGATATTAGAGAAACCCTCTCGGGAGATATAAAAACCCTTTCTGGAGAAATAAAAGAACTAAAATCTAACCAAGTTGAAATCAAAAAAGCTATTAATGAGGTGCAATCAAAAATGGAGGCTCTGACTGCTAGGATAAATGAGGCAGAAGAAAGAATTAGCGATATAGAAGACCAAATGACAGAGAATAAAGAAGCTGAGCAAAAGAGGGACAAACAGCTACTGGACCACGAGGGGAGAATTCGAGAGATAAGTGACACCATAAGACGAAACAACATTAGAATAATTGGGATTCCAGAAGAAGAGGAAACAGAGAGGGGAGCAGAAGGTATATTGGAGAGAATTATTGGAGAGAATTTCCCCAATATGGCAAAGGGAACAAGCATCAAAATCCAGGAGGTTCAGAGAGCCCCCCTCAAAATCAATAAGAATAGGTCCACACCCCGTCACCTAATAGTTAAATTTACAAGTCTTAGTGACAAAGAGAAGATACTGAAAGCAGCCCGGGAAAAGAAGTCTGTAACATACAATGGTAAAAATATTAGATTGGCAGCAGACTTATCCACAGAGACCTGGCAGGCCAGAAAGAGCTGGCATGATATATTCAGAGTACTAAACGAGAAAAACATGCATTGAAAATAGAAGGAGAGATTAAAAGCTTCCAGGACAAACAAAAACTGAAAGAATTTGCAAATACCAAACCAGCTCTACAGGAAATATTGAAAGGGGTCCTCTAAGCAAAGAGAGACCCTAAAAGTAGTAGATCAGAAAGAAACAGAGACAATATACAATAACAGTCACCTTACAAGCAATACAATGGCACTAAATTCATATCTCTCAATACTTACCCTGAATGTTAATGGGCTAAATGCCCCAATCAAAACACACAGGGTATCAGAATGGATAAAAAAACAAAACCCATCTATATGTTGCCTACAAGAAACTCATCTTAAACCTGAAGACACCTCCAGATTTAAAGTGAGGGGGTGGAAAAGAATTTACCATGCTAATGGACATCAGAAAAAAGCAGGAGTGGCAATCCTTATATCAGATCAATTAGATTTTAAGCCAAAGACTATAATAAGAGATGAGGAAGGACACTATATCATACTCAAAGGAACTGTCCAACAAGAAGATCTAACAATTTTAAATATCTATGCCCCTAACGTGGGAGCAGCCAACTATATAAACCAATTAATAACAAAATCAAAGAAACACATCGACAATAATACAATAATCGTAGGGGACTTTAACACTCCCCTCACTGAAATGGACAGATCATCCAAGCAAAAGATCAACAAGGAAATCAAGGCCTTAAATGACACACTGGACCAGATGGACATCACAGATCTATTCAGAACATTTCATCCCAAAGCAACAGAATACACATTCTTCTCTAGTGCACATGGAACATTCTCCAGAATAGATCATATTCTTGGTCCTAAATCAGGTCTCAACTGGTATCAAAAGATTGGGATCATTCCCTGCATATTTTCAGACCACAATGCTCTGAAGCTAGAACTCAATCACAAGAGGAAATTTGGAAAGAACCCAAATACATGGAGACTAAACAGCATCCTTCTAAAGAATGAATGGGTCAACCAGGAAATTAAAGAAGAGTTGAAAAAATTCATGGAAACAAACGAGAATGAAAACACAACGGTTCAAAATCTGTGGGACACAACAAAGGCAGTCCTGAGAGGAAAATATATAGCGGTACAAGCCTTTCTCAAGAAACAAGAAAGGTCTCAGGTACACAACCTAACCCTACACCTAAAGGAGCTGGAGAAAGAACAAGAAAGAAAGCCTAAACCCAGCAGGAGAAGAGAAATCATAAAGATCAGAGCAGAAATCAATGAAATAGAAACCAAAAAAACAATAGAACAAATCAACGAAACTAGGAGCTGGTTCTTTGAAAGAATTAATAAGATCGATAAACCCCAGGCCAGACTTATCAAAAAGAAAAGAGAGAGGACCCAAATAAATAAAATCATGAATGAAAGAGGAGAGATCACAACTAACACCAAAGAAATACAGACAATTATAAGAACATACTATGAGCAACTCTACGCCAACAAATTTGACAATCTGGAAGAAATGGATGCATTCCTAGAAACATATAAACTACCACAACTGAACCAGGAAGAAATAGAAAGCCTGAACAGACCCATAACCAGTAAGGAGATTGAAACAGTCATCAAAAATCTCCAAACAAACAAAAGCCCAGGGCCAGACGGCTTCCCGGGGGAATTCTACCAAACATTTAAAGAAGAACTAATTCCTATTCTCCTGAAACTGTTCCAAAAAATAGAAATGGAAGGGAAACTTCCAAACTCATTTTATGAGGCCAGCATCACCTTGATCCCAAAACCAGACAAGGATCCCATCAAAAAAGAGAACTACAGACCAATATCCTTGATGAACACAGATGCAAAAATTCTCACCAAAATACTAGCCAATAGGATTCAACAGTACATTAAAAGGATTATTCACCACGACCAAGTGGGATTTATTCCAGGGCTGCAAGGTTGGTTCAACATCTGCAAATCAATCAATGTGATACAACACATTAATAAAAGAAAGAACAAGAACCATATGATCCTCTCCATAGATGCTGAAAAAGCATTTGACAAAGTACAGCATCCCTTCCTGATCAAAACTCTTCAAAGTGTAGGGATAGAGGGCACATACCTCAATATTATCAAAGCCATCTATGAAAAACCCACCGCAAATATCATTCTCAATGGAGAAAAACTGAAAGCTTTTCCGCTAAGGTCAGGAACACGGCAGGGATGTCCGTTATCACCACTGCTATTCAACATAGTACTAGAAGTCCTAGCCTCAGCAATCAGACAACAAAAGGAAATTAAAGGCATCCAAATCGGCAAAGAAGAAGTCAAACTATCACTCTTCGCAGATGATAGGATACTATATGTGGAAAACCCAAAAGACTCCACTCCAAAACTGCTAGAACTTGTACAGGAATTCAGTAAAGTGTCAGGATATAAAATCAATGCACAGAAATCAGTTGCATTTCTCTACACCAACAACAAGACAGAAGAAAGAGAAATTAAGGAGTCGATCCCATTTACAATTGCACCCAAAACTATAAGATACCTAGGAATAAACCTAACCAAAGAGACTAAGAATCTGTACGCAGAAAACTATAAAGTACTCATGAAAGAAATTGAGGAAGACACAAAGAAATGGAAAAATGTTCCATGCTCCTGGATTGGAAGAATAAATATTGTGAAAGTGTCTATGCTACCTAAAGCAATCTACACATTTAATGCAATTCCTATCAAAGTACCATCCATTTTTTTCAAAGAAATGGAACAAATAATCCTAAAATTTATATGGAACCAGAAAAGACCTCGAATAGCCAAAGGAATATTGAAAAAGAAAGCCAAAGTTGGTGGCATCACAATTCCGGACTTCAAGCTCTATTACAAAGCTGTCATCATCAAGACAGCATGGTACTGGCACAAAAACAGACACATAGATCAATGGAACAGAACAGAGAGCCCAGAAATAGACCCTCAACTCTATGGTCAACTAATCTTCGACAAAGCAGGAAAGAATGTCCAATGGAAAAAAGACAGCCTCTTCAATAAATGGTGTTGGGAAAACTGGACAGCCACATGCAGAAAAATGAAATTGGATCATTTCCTTACACCACACACAAAAATAGACTCAAAATGGATGAAGGACCTCAATGTGAGAAAGGAATCCATCAAAATCCTTGAGGAGAACCCAGGCAGCAACCTCTTCGACCTCAGCCGCAGCAACATCTTCCTAGGAACATCGCCAAAATCAAGGGAAGCAAGGGCAAAAATGAACTTTTGGGATTTTATCAAGATCAAAAGCTTTTGCACAGCAAAGGAAACCATTAACAAAACCAAAAGACAACTGACAGAATGGGAGAAGATATTTGCAAATGACATATCAGATAAAGGGCTAGTGTCCAAAATCTATAAAGAACTTAGCAAACTCAACACCCAAAGAACAAATAGTCCAATCAAGAAATGGGCAGAGGACATGAACGGACATTTCTGCAAAGAAGACATCCAGATGGCCAACAGACACATGAAAAAGTGCTCCACATCACTCGGCATCAGGGAAATACAAATCAAAACCACAATGAGATATCACCTCACACCAGTCAGAATGGCTAAAATTAACAAGTCAGGAAATGACAGATGCTGGCGAGGATGCGGAGAAAGGGGAACCCTCCTACACTGTTGGTGGGAATGCAAGCTGGTAAAACCACTCTGGAAAACAGCATGGAGGTTCCTCAAAATGTTGAAAATAGAACTACCCTATGACCCAGCAATCGCACTGCTGGGTATTTACCCTAAAGATACAAACGTAGTGATCCGAAGGGGCACGTGCACCCGAATGTTTATAGCAGCAATGTCTACAATAGCCAAACTATGGAAAGAACCTAGATGTCCATCAACAGACGAATGGATAAAGAAGATGTGGTATATATACACAATGGAATACTATGCAACCATCAAAATAAATGAAATCTTGCCATTTGCGATGACGTGGATGGAACTAGAGGGTATCATGCTTAGCGAAATAAGTCAATCGGAGAAAGATAACTATCATATGATCTCCCTGATATGAGGGAGAGGAGATGCAACATGGGTGTTAAGGGGGTAGGAGAAGAGCAAATGAAACAAGATGGAATTGGGAGGGAGACAAACCATAAGTGACTCTTAATCTCACAAAACAAACTGAGGGTTGATGGGGGGAGGGGGGTTGGGAGGGAGGGTGGGATTATGGACACTGGGGAGGGTATGTGCTATGGTGAGTGCTGTGAAGTGTGTAAACCTGGCGATTCACAGATCTGTACCCCTGGGGATAAAATATATTATATGTTTATAAAAAATAAAATTTTTAAAAAAATAATAAATAAATAAATAAATAAATAAGATATGTATCTGATAAGGGATTAATATCCAAAATATATATAAAGAACTCATATGGAGCACTTGGGTGGCTCAGTCAGATAAGCATCTGCTCCCGGCTCAGGTCATAAGCTTGGAGACTTGGAATAAAGCCCTGCATTGGGCTCCTTGCTCAGCGGGGAGTCTGCTTCTCCCTCTCCCTCTACCTGCAGCTTCCCCTGGTTGTGCTCCATCTCTCTCTGTCAAATAAATAAACAAAATCTTAAGAAAAAGAGATCAGATTGGTGGTTACCAGAGGTGGGGAATGTAGAGAAGGGTAACTGGAGGAAGGTGATCCAAAGGTACAAAGATAAGTAAGTACCAGGGATGGAACATACAACATGATGTCTACAGCTAACACTGCTGTATGATACATAGGAAAGTTGTTCAGTGACTAATTCTGAGTTCTCATTACAAAGAGAATGTTTTTTTTTCTTTTTCCATCTCTTTTTATTGTAATCATATGAGAGATATTAAATAAACTTGCTATAGTAATATTTCACAATATACCTAAGTTAAACCTTTAACCTAACCTGAAAATCATAGTGATTTATGTCGATCATATCTCAATAAAATTGGAGGGGTTGTTAAAGGGTGCTGGGTGGTTCAGTTGGCTAAATGTCTGACTCTTGATCTCAGTTTCAGGTTAGATCTCAAGATTGTGAGCCTGAGCATGGAGCCTACTTTAAAAAAAAAAGAAAAGAAAAGAAAAGAAAAACGTGTTTAATTATACTGTAAATTAAACTACATGCCTCAACACTTAGCAATAATATCAGAAGTTACTATACAATAGACATATCATTGTGTATAAATCCATCCAAAACACACACAGATAGGTTGATGATCTTGCATTATAATATTATATTATATTATATTATATTATATTATATTATATTATATTATATTAT